>NC_079512.1:30892726-31248854 GCF_000801105.2 Raphanus sativus | reverse complement strand
TTAAATAAAGTTAGTTTAGGGGTTATTTCGTTAAATACTTAGTTTGGAGGTTTTTACCCTAAACAAACTTAGTTGAGGGGTTTTAGTGTTAAAAATCCTTAAGTAAAAGACTTACAACAAAAAGAAAGAAAAAAATCAAATAGTACATGAACTGTTGTAAAACAAATCCGATGTTATATAAAAAGAGTGTGCAAAAGCGAGAAAAAAAACAGCATATCTTATAAGTAATAAGAACTCCTAAGCAAAAACATATTGTTGATCATTGCATTAGCTCCACACAACGCAAGAGTGTATGTGAAAGAGGGACTCTAAGCACAAGATCAATCCATTCAATCTGACCCCAAACTTCATCATCACGACGTCTTTCAAGCGAAACCACAGCACACCAAATTTCAGAAAAGAAAATTCCAGATGCTAGGCTAAGAGGAAGATCATCTAACATTTCTGTCGTACCAACCCAAAAGATTGCGAGTTTTCTACCATAACTAACTATTTCCATTCCATGTCCTCTTTTAAAATGCAGATCAAGCTCCGTCAAACCTTTGACCAATCTCCATTCGTTACAATACTCTGTGTCATGCCACCAGTGTAAGCCATCATTAGCATAACAGTACAAAGTATTATCTACCTTACATTCACTCTCCCCAATGTTTTCATCAACAACTTCCCACCTGTTTTCTTCTATAAGGTAAGCAAAGTTCTTTTCATTGGTCCTCAAGTAAATTCTGTCTGATTGAGCGTCGATATTTTTAATCGAAGAGAACCGGAGCCTAGTGCCAGGATCCGGTAAAGGTTCCCATGTTTGAGTCATTGGGTCGAAAACCTCAGCCCAACACTCAGATTCATCTGATTCACACCCTCCCATTACATATATTTTCCCATTGAGAGAGCATGTAAAGGCATTCTTACGAGCAACAATCATGCTAGGGGCTTCACGCCATCTACCGACCAGCTCATTACAGACAAACACTATGGTAGAGGACGATGGATTTAGTCCGCCGCCACCTATTGCATATATATCTGAACCAGCCGTTTCATAGAGCATTGGTAAGTACGGAGAATAGGAAGACGGAATTGGTACCAACAAATTTCTGGTAGTCTTGTCTTCGCTCATGCAACATGCTACGGATTGATGATGGTCAGGGTCTATCCAGAAACCTACCCATCTATCGTCACAAGGATGATTTAGGGTTTGATGATCATCAGGTTTTATCCAGAGACTGAACCATCTGTGGTTACACGGATGGTTGTGCGATTGTAGGCAGACATAAACACGATTTTCTCTAATTTTATGGCGGTATCGCGCATGCTCGAGGTCCTTCGAGTGTATGAGCGAGCGGAAGCTCTTGGAGACAGAAGAGAGTTTAGGGTAATGCGATGTCGATATGCGAGCCAAGATACTCAAAACGATGTCCTCTGGTAGTGATGAAAACGACGTCCGAGATGGTTGCGGCGGAGCAGGCAGGTTTGGCTTCTTTGTTAGTTCCATATTTTTCTCAATTGAATATGGATGAAATCATGTGTTTATATGTATATATAGCCTGTGAATTTCTCCTATATTAAATAGAAATCCTAAACACATGTATAATTTTGTTTTCCTACATAAATGTGTTTCCCTTGACTTTTTAGTATTATCTAATGACTATTTCCCTTTTTTTTGTGTTAAAAATCTAATGACTATTTCAACCTTTTTCTTTCTTATAAATTAAACGGTTCCGGCTTTTGAATAAGTAATTTGTTTTGGGTTTAATAACCAAAAAAACACTTAACAAATAAATAACAAAAATATATAAAAACAAGCACACGTAACTTAAACGAGTCTAAACATATAAAATTTAATATATTTTTTTTGCTAAGAATATAAAATTTAATTCGGCAGGTCTCAAAGCCTAAATGAATAAACGAATAAACATGTGGTAGTATTTTTTTTTTTGGTAAAACATGTGGTAGTATTTGCTAACAAATAAAACCAAATTCCAGTTTATATATATATTTCAAAAAACTTTCACTGATGTTTTTTCACATAACTTTGACTGATTCGAAGGAGATAGAAGTATATATACATAAAAAAACATTAACGCATATCATAGATTATAAACTCATGCGCTACATATCATTTGAGTTACCCTAAATCTTTCTTTTTTATTTGAGCAGTTAACGTGGCATCTTTTATCAAATAATACAATGCATTCAGTATCTCCATCTTCAAACAAATCTTAAAAACCCCAACTAAAACAGTCAAGCATGCATCTAACACATAAACATGATCAAAATCCCAAACCTAGATTTAGACCAAAAAAACCCTAATTCTTCTTCTTCTTGGCGACCTCAGAGTAGGAAGGGCCCACGTTGTTCCTTGCTCCAATCCTGCGCCGAGAAAGAGACGGGAAGTCTCTCTCCTGAGGTGTAAGACAAATGATCTCCATTTCCTGAAACAGAGAGTCGTCGTAAACCAAATCTGAGTTCGCACGTTTTTCTTGTTCTTTGGATGTTTCCAAGAAACGAACCTTGATCTGTCGTGATCTTATCGTTAGAGATCCCTGGATGTTGAGTGCTGGTGGGATTTGAGGACCTCGTGCCTTTCTTCCTTCAGTCCCAAAATCCATTGCTGGACAAGGAAGAAGGAAGAAGAGATTCAATATGAGATAATAGAATGAATAAACCATAATTAAACAGCAAACATGTGAAGATTTTACCGTTTTTTCACAACAATTATCCCGTTCGTAAGATCGTTCTTGTCAAGAATGCCTTCGATTCTTGCCTCGTTGATGCAGATGATGCTCACAAAGTTACCAATGTCTTCCATGTTCAGAGCCTCAGAGGTGAGTGGAGAGACGACGAGTCGCGTTCGTGATTCACGTACCTTCTCTCTCTCTCTCTGTTTCTCGATCCACGTACGTTCTCTCTCTCTCTCTGTTTCTCGATCGAAAAGTTTGTTTGTATTTTTTTAAAGATTCAGGTATTTATAGAGAGAGGGGAGGAGTTAACTTTGTGAATATGGGCTTTTAGTTGGGCCTTCCGTTATATCTCCCGCTCGCGCGCGTACTCCAATTTCGTTTCGGGTTAAATCCAGAGCCGGGTCATAAAAACGGGTCGAATTCTCAGTTCACACTGCTTTGTTGCTCCAAACAGGTAAATTTTCTAAATCGGATCGATTCCGTCCCGAAGTTGTATCGCAATCTGGGTTTTTTCTGATATTCTGTGCGAAATTGTATAGTCTTTTGAAGTTATAGGGTTTTCGACGAGTTTAGGGCTGTTGAAAAGATACATAATTGGAGGAAGGTCGATTATAATTTAAGTTGTCATTTTACATTCTGGTCTAAGAACAGTCGAATATATATATATATATATATATATATATATCTGAGCTTTGTTGTTTTTTCTTGTTTATGTAAATTGGGTTTGTTAAAGTTAAGATTTTTTGTTAATTCACTAAGTCAATTTTGGGATAATAATAGTTTTGCTTATCTCCGTTAGTTTCATTTGATGTTTGTTATGCATATTTTGACAAACAGAGCGAGTGATAAGCGCCAAAGAGAGAAAATATATACTATTAATTAATGGAGATGATGATTGTCTTGAGCAATAATACTTTTGGGATTTGAAGGTTTACTTGATGAGATATATCTCTGGGCTTTGATGTTTCTGTTTTGTATGGACCCATTATTCAGCCTTTGTAGTTAAGCTGACCAAGATTTTTATTTCTCTTTGATGCTTTATTCCCACCAGCGAGGTTCCCATCTTGTTATGAATTACTTTAGATAAGCGCCAAAGAGAAGAAAGGAAGACAATTACTTTGGGCAATGTCCACTTAAGCTTGAACCCCTCAAGGTTTACTTAATGAAATACAAAGAGGTTTGTGGGTTCATTCATCCCCCGTTCTGACATTTCCGAGATCCAGTATAAAAACTAAAAATAAACTCAATATTTTAAAACTATTGGATAGTAAAAAATTAGTTATAGAAAAAACTTTTGTTATAATGTCGATAAAGTTCTTAAAATAACTACCAGAAAATTGCATCTGGCAAAAGTTCATTTATAAATTTTATATTTCTTTAATTAGTTTATTATATAAGAATGTATTAGTTTGATATGTTTGTCCTTATATTTTTGTTAAATATATATAACAGTATTTTTTTTGGAAAAAAAAAAGAGGTAACCCCACAAAATAGGCCCCATGCAAATGTTTCTTAGGTATGTGCTGAGGACTGGCACTTGTATAATATTTTTTTTGCCAAAAACACTTGTATAATATTGATCAATAATTTTTTTCTTATATTCTTTTTCCCATTTGATTTCAATGAAGATTTTTTCTAAATCTACATAAAAATGTATTGTCTAAATCCAACAAACATACCGTTTTTGGGTTAAACATTTGTCATCATCATCATCATCTTTATTACCTTCTCTACAATATCAAAATCCTGATTCATACATAGGAGCTTTGTTAATCTGGTTTCTAACTACGTTATTACAAAGGTGTTTTCCGTCATCTGAATCCCCACGATTTAACATCGGGTCTTAAGAAGTGTATGGATTCTATCCTAAACCTCCAAAATCCTAATTATTTTACCATTTTTATTAAGCACCAAGCAAAAACTTAGCTTGCTTGTCTTTTTTTTCTTCTAGATTGATGGACGAATTGATTTAGAGGAATTGACTACGAACTTCAAGCACTACGAGCTATATGGGGTGGTTCTTAAGAAAACAAAAATCAAGGCGATGCTAATACTACTGATGGGATCTTCTTATGTGATCTCACGCAGTCTGTATGATCCAACCTTGCAATGTGTTTGGTCCTATCGAGCGACCCTTCCCACAGTTTCCCTCTAGTTGTGAATTGGCAGATTTGGGATTTGTCTAACATCAAAGTTTTATGTTTTTTTTAAAAAGTTTTGTGTTGTTTTTCTCTCATGAACTTAAATATTTTGGTACTTTGGTTGTTCTAGATGAGAATCTTGTTTCAGATTTTTAGAAAACACCAAAAAATCTTCAATAATATGTACGGTCTTTGAATATTGTCTACAATTATATTTCCTTTTGGGCTTTAACAAAATCTGAAAAGGGTCACATATGGTTGACTTAGTGCTTATTTGCCGTCAGTGTTGGACATGTGATCTCGTCAACGAAGGGAACACCGACTGATCATCTTCGCGGTTGAGTTTCTGATATAAATACGAGCTCAAGATCTTGTGAAAATCACCATGGTTAATCAGAAAAATAAGTGCATATTTGATGTTGGTCATATTCAATTTTGAAAACACAATTACCTTGAGATCTTTGAACATGGAAACTATGGGAAAAGCACCAGCTTCTTGCATGCTGCGATTTCCTAATGTCTCCTCCTATTCCGTACATCTTTTCCATAGCAGTAAGCTGAATTTAAGATGAACCAAACGAATTTAAATTGTTTTCTTAGAGAGTAGGAATGAAGAAAACTTTCTAACCATTGTCCACAGACTAAGAGATCAACTCCATCAAGTATACCTTCGATTTTGGATTCATTCATGCATATTATGCTTATAAAGTTACCGATATCTATATCAAGAGAAGTGAGTGGATATACGAGTGGAATTCTTGTATTTTGCTCCATACATTTTCTCTCTCTGTTTCTTAATTGAAGAGTAATTTTTTTTTTAATTTGATGATAAGGTATTTAGAGGGGAATATGAATCATTTTCCCTAGATTGTTGAGTCATTCATATAGCTAAATCTAAAGTAACTCACTTGTTCCAAAATTTTGTGGAGCATCAATCAATTTACCATCAATTTAATGATATCTAGAATAAACCTTATACTTTCAAACACTGAAAAGAACTGAACTTTGACCTAGGAACACACCCGTTCAAATTTTCTAGTTAAAAAAAAACTTTGTTGTTCCAATACATACACAAAGATTGGCAACAAAAAAAAGAACAAATATAGTGGAGAAAAGATAGGAACATAGTATATCTTGGAGGTTGTAGGTGAAATCATAATCTTTTTGGAGAACATAGTAAAGATAAACCATCGTATCACATATCAAGGTTAGTAATCAGAATGAGATATGTGAATAACTCGACCAAATTTTGCAACATTGTTGAACATGATGAGGCGAGGAATATTGTACAGAACAGCTATTTATTCCTCCTATTTTGAAGAAGTTATTGTGCTTTTACCTTTTAAATAGTTTAATACTTTAAATTAGTTGACAAAAAGAGTTTAAATTATTAAAATTTTAGCTTTTAAAATAACAATGATCCTTCAACAACAAAGAAGACTAAGATATTTCGTACTCCTTAGAGAAATCCATCAAACCTATCACTGTTCTTGACTTCTTTACTCATGTCATAACCAAACCTTGAATCATAGTTACTCAATTCAATTTATAAGTTTTTATAGGCTTTTGATATTCTTTTTCATATTTATATTTATTAAGTTTCTTCTTTTCTTTTTTTTTAAAAAAGAAAAAATTTAAGTATCTTCAAGTTTGATGTTTTCTCTTTTACCAAAAAAAGGTTTTATGTTTTCTGACCAATGGCGGAGCCAGCATACGGCGAAGGTTGTCATATGACCAATGTGAATTTTTGTAAAAACAAATATTCTTTGTGTTTTGTAAAAAAATTTGATGAAATTAGTATAATAACTTTGTAGTATATATGTGTTATCAAATTGACCCACATAAATAGATTTGCTGCCTCCGCCACTGTTCCTGACTATTACATTCATTATCTATTAATTGAACTTATCAATATATATATAATTAATTTTAAATTGTGTCGGTTAATTAGAAAATTAAACATTGGAAACTTACAACAGTAAACCTAACCTTCCCACCTCTATCTATGAATTACATTTTTCAGTGTTGGCTATAATGCCGATCAAATCCACTCAAACCATCTCCACACTTGCCACTTTTTTTCATACCACAATCATTTTCCAAACCTATCTCGACACTTTCCACTTATTCATATCAAACTCTCTGTTTTTCTCTAGTTGCGAATGCTAATAAAGACAAAATTGTACTAATGAAACCAAACCAAATAAGCCTATGTCAACTATAATTGATCTTTTCAGATTTATGTCAAGGAACCTTGTTTCACAAGGAAAAGGAAATACAAACCATATACCCCGCGTTGATGTTGCTTCATTGTTGGGCCTAAATGGGCCTTAGTATAAGTACATATGTTCTTCAACTTCGGACCTTCAACTTCACACTAAAAATAAATGGCCTTTATACGGGCTCAAATACTCCAAGATTATTTATTTTCCCTCCGAAATTCTAGATTTCATTTTCAACTTACCCAGATTTTCTCGAGTTTCGCCTCTTTCATTTTGGCTAGGATGGACGAACCGGGTCATGAAACGGATATTCCGGGTTGCAGACAATCGGATATGAAGCAATCGTTCAGAGCCGCTCTTCTTTCTCTACTCACTGCATGCTCCAGACAGGTATTCACTCAAGAGACGTTCGAATCGAATTTCTTTACCGAAGTATTACGTTCGGTCTTGTTGGAGTTTCAGGGTTTAGGGTTCTCGAAATTGAGCCTTACAATGTTCATATTGAGACCGCTGATTTTGTTTTTGTCTTCTCGAGACTGCGAAATTACATACTCTAGTGAAATTGAATTTTTAAGGTTAACTACATCTGTAGACAAGATTTTTAATTATGATTATATTGTTTCATCCTCTTTTTTTTTAAATCAGAGCTGTAAATATTAGATGATTACTGAAAAATTAGAGCTTTTCGTTTGCTTCAGCGTATGTTGCTAATAACCCTTTTGTGTTTTTTTTTTTGTTTCGTTAATGTGAAACAAAACCATTTCAGGATTTTCTTGAAATTTTCTCGAAATTCGGTGTGGCTGAGCAAAATACGCTTTATCGGCTGTATACTCAGGTATTCCCTCTCTTTGTTATCCTTTATCTAGATGAGTAGAGATCCATTAGTTTTTTTATATGTTTGGTGTAACACTTATCAAAGGGGAAGTTTTTTTTTCTAATTATATCTCTGTTACATGTTTCTAGGTGATTGTGAATTTGCATCAGACATTAGAGGTAATTCTTGGCTTTTGAAATCATTCTGGTTTGCTCAATATAAACGTAAAAAAGGAAATCATGTGATGGGTTTATTCTTGGAGTTGATTCATAACTTATCGTTTTTGTGATTGTTACAGGATGATTTTGATGCACACTGTCAAGAATTTCAGGTACGTTGACAGACATCATCTCTTGGAGTACTTTCAGAAATACTGTTTCCACGTTAGAGAACTGTTGCTAGTTTATCACTTGTTTTCCTCTTACATCTGACTAGTAGTTAGGTTCCTTCCTTGTGATCGACCAGACACTTGTGAAAGGAGGGATTTGTCAAATTCCTCTGTGAGTGAAAGCACCTTTTCTCTTTTTTTTTTCTTTTGCAGGTTGGACCAATTCTTGATAAAGTTGAGGAGCTGGTCGAAGAACAGAGTTTGGATCCCTTGTTTTCAGATAAGTAGGTGTCAGTCATGCATGCCGCTTAAATCCTTATTTACGGGTACAATGTAAGTTCACAAATATATTTGGAAATTTCTGATATGACTTCTTCTTCTCAGGACCAATGTAATGGACTTTGCAAATGACTTAACAGCAGCTAAGAAGCGCGAGATACAAAGATTAACAGCTTCACTTCAGAGGGTAAGTAAGTTCCAATAAGACTGTCACAGGACACCAACTCTTTGTTCACTTCACTTCTCTACTTAAAAAGAAACGATTTCTTACTGTCTTCATTTACTTACCAGGCTGAAGAACAGAATCGTCAAATGGAAGCTCGGATCAGGTTGCTTAAAGAGCAACCACAAGAGGCCTCAGACACAGCTAATGCAATCAAAAAGGTAACTATAACTTTTTTTTTCAAATTCTTACACCCAATTGTTCTTCACTTATTAATCATTCTCAAAACGTGAAATCGTTTGCAGATGAAAACCGGGATCACAGCCTACTTTGAAGGAAATGACAAGCTGCCTCCAACATAAGTTTCAAGACAATGGCAATGGAAAAAATGCGTAACTTTCATTCCCTGCATATAATTTTATCAGCGTATTATCAATCTAGTCACAAGACTCGCAACTACTTGCTACATGTGTAAACCAATGAGTCTTGATTAAACCGGTTTATGCATTTTGTTCCGATTAACTGACACGATCAATGAGTGATAACTTTGGTGTTTGTTAGATTATTTTCACAACTTATTACGTAAACAAACATATTGTGACACTTTATTCGCAGCCATAAGATTCGTTGGGAAATGATCATCTTTGTGACTTTACTTGTAATCTTTTATCAAATGATCTATCATCTTGTGACTTTACATTTAATTTCAAAAAATTAACAAACTTTTTCGTAATAATATAAAATGACACTGTTGGTGTATTGGTGGACATTCATAATGGATGACTGGGACTCAAGTCACTCAACAAACAACCTATTGTGATCGTGTACTTTCTACCGACAATATCACACTTCACAGCGAAACTGTTTGTTTTGTGATCTATTCTGAAGTGTTTACTACTTAAATGTCAGAAGCATATTATTTTCTGTGCAAGTAAACATGTTAATAATTACAAATTTGAAAAGTCAACAAAACTAATTCGAAAACACATTTAACTGAAAATATGCATGGCCGAACGACCACGGAACTAATTAATCTTATATTTTCTCGTAAATGATTATTTTATCTTAAGCTAAGATATTCACAAGTCAAGTCAACTAATATACAAACACTCTACGCCAGACAGTTGATTCTTAGTCATTAGTTACATGATCACATTTATTAATCCTGCAACAATCCACGTAATGAAGTTGATAGTACACGTACTTAACTTAGAAATATAAAAACTTAATATGTTAACAAGTCAAACAGATATGCTAACGTATAAGAGCTATAATTATAAGTTATTCATTCGTGGTCATAATACCTACTTCTTCATGTACGCTAGTGCGTCATTACTAGCATCAATGCATTTGAATACGACATATATTTTTAATTATTTACAATATGATTACTTATTACCACAGTATATACAAACTCAAATATGTTGAGAATCGTCGATTGGCCCGATTTAGTTTAATTAGATGCCGAGGAGATATATTTTGGTTCACAATATTGGTTGCAAGGGTCCATCCACGATCGTATTTGTTTGATGAAAGATGTGGGATTTTTGGAGGTGAACAAGTGTAAATTATTTTTTCGCCAAATTAAAAAAAATATATTCTAGAGAAAATAGCAATAATTTAGAAAATCATTCAACTTCAAAAAATGTAATAAATGGGATGTTTATTTTAAAATTTCATAAATTACTATTATTATCATTTCATCTGTTTCTTTTAGTCACCAGTTTTTCTACAACTATTAGTCACCAGTTGCAACCTAAAATAATACTCTAAAATATAAAAACGAATAACTATACATATACAAGTTTTCCAGAAAGTATAAACCTTTATATATAATATGAAATTATTGTAAAACAAAATAATGCAATCTCATTACACGGACCGGCATATTGGGGACTATTGATCATGAAATACCTTTATTACTCTAAATTTAAAAGATGAACGTGAAAATCATGGAGCATGGTACATTTTTATATAAAAAAATATAAAAACGAACAACTATACATATACAATATGACGTAAAGTAATACAACTAATGTCCCCCTAAAAAAGTAAACATAACAATTATGATCAAGCCATCTTGTTTTAAGTCTATAGTACAACTTATTTTTTTGTTGAGAATGGTTATATATACATATATACATAATATGTATAGTATATACTAACTATGTAATTTTTAACGTCTGATTAGTTATGCTATTATAATGCTGAGATATATTACATAGACGATTTTACGGCTGACAATTCTACCACCATATGAAAATATATGTTTGACTCTATCATTCCGATCCGATGATACGTCATGCACTATACTAAAAATCTTTTGTGATTTTTTTCTCAATAATCTGCATGATTTGCGTTTTCTAAGATCTATGTTCGATGATACACCATACACCATCCTGAAAACTTCTTGTGATTTTTTTTCCATAATCTGCATAATTTGTGTTTTCTGGAATTTGAACTCGAGATCTTCTAGTGTAAAAATACTAATGAATCATTAGTTAAATCACTATTTCCAGTGCCTTTAACCATGTCTTTTGTTCTCATTTTGAATGGTAATCGTGTTTTATAACTCTCACACATCATTTGGTTAAAACAATAATTTTTCCATCTGGTTGTGATCGAACTTTACAGAGATATTTTTGTTTAGATTTTCCATTGGACAAGTTTACAGATTTATTTTTAATATCATACAGTTGGTTCATTTGTCCATTGCCCATAAGATACTACTAATATCACGCCACAAGTTATATCAAAATACATATACATACGTCAAAATAAAACGATAATAAGGCAGACAGTGACACGAAATTGATAGCCCGTTTGATATATTTTCCCCGAGGAGTCAAATACAGCTGTACATCAATATTCTCAATCATGGTATAATGTAGCTCACAAGTAAAAAAAAATCAAATAAAATAATACTGGGATGATGATGGTCAAATGTAATTACAGCGACGATTTCAACATAACTCACGGGTGAAGGGTGATGATGTCCAAAGTCGTCCGTCAAATTATTTGAATAGATTAGGATTTTTTCTTGTTCTATATATTATATAACAAATGTCTATGGTGATTGTCGCGATTCTAATCATTTTATTGAGTAGGTTTAGTAAATGTGATTACTGATGTGGTTACTTGAGTCTACAGACAAAATGTGTAGTAGGTGTAGTAAATGTGATTGCTGTATTGAAATGTTCAAGTTAACATTATAAGTTAGACCCAAAATTTAAAACAAAAACATGATCAAGTAAGTTAAGTAATATTTTTATAATTAGATAAATCATGGATCGAATTAAATATTCTCAAAACTTGCATAAACAAACATTTTTTTGCCATTTCAATGTTTGCTAGTCTGCTAGAGGTGCAACTACTAAATTGAATAATTTAATTATCTTTTATATAGCTGTAGCTTTCTCTTTTTTCTCTTAATCCCAATTACATTTGCATAACATATGTTTGATAGCAGGGCCTTCTCAATTTAATTTTAAACCATGTTCAAAAATATTATCGATATATTTAACAATGTAATGAAATAGTTTTAACTATCTATATGAATATTTAATGTTTTAAAGGTTATTATATGCTCTAAATTTAGATATAAAGTTTTAGAATATAAATATATACATTTATTAAAAAAATATAATTCTTTCTATTTTTTATTTGAATCATGTTCGGCTGTTTACTTGCATATTCTATTAGACGGCTATGTTTGATAGTTCGGCTCTTAAATATTTTTACTCATTTCTTATATTACGATGTTTTCTGTCATTTTAACGAAAAATGATTTTTTGTATAATAAACGAAACAAGCAACACAAACTGTAAATATTTATGTGGGCGTCTTCAGAAAATCAATTCACTTGTTAGAACAACATGGAAACTCTCCAATTCAGGACGAATCAGTTAAACATATACATGAGATATTTCTTTTTGGGAAGGAAAAAGAAACATTAGATATTTTATCTAACGTTTTACCTGAATTTGAAATTTAGTGACCAACTTTTCCCTATCTTAAACTAAAATTTCAAACTAAAAATGAAACAAAAAAACTAAGAAAATAAATTAGACTTTTCTCTGTACACTTGGTGCCTTCTCCTCATCTCCCATTTTAGGTTTTACATATCAAAATCTTGATTCATTTTCCCTTCACCTCTCCCTATTTTCTTTAGCAAGAAAATAAAGAATAGTTTAATTTCTTTCTCTAGTCCCCCTCTCTTTCCAATTATAGAAAGCTAAGGGCAATCACGTAGTAGTACTACATATGGATCTCCGACTTCCGAGCAAGCATAATGGGCAGTCCGTTTTGGGGAAGCGCAAATGGCCCATACTGAATCCTGTCACTAGCTCCAACTATTGACCATCTGTAATAATAAAAGTTTCCCTTATCAAAAACATAACTAGAGAGATGAAATAAATCACTTTCTTGAAGGTAGAGAGAAGGCAATAAACTAATTAAATAGTATACACACCTGTACGTGGTGGTCAGATGATGAATCATGATAGATATTTCAAGCTTGGCTAATTCATTTCCAGGACACGAGTGTGTCCCATTACCAAATGGCATGAAAGTATTGGGTTTTGGAGCCACCTATACAGCAGAGATACATTATGTCAACATAAATTAGTCTTTACAATACAAAAAAAAAAAATAACTATCAGAAAGGTCCTGATAGAAAGATAAATAAATATACCTCAAATCTTGATGGGTCAAACTTCCCAGGATTCGAAAAGATATCAGCACTATGATGAATGTTTCTGAAAAGCGGCAACACTTTCCATCCTTTAGGAATCAAATATCCTGTAAAACAATTAAAAGGAAAAGTCTGATTCTTTAGAATAAGTTCAAAGAGTAGTTTGGGATCATCATCGATTATAGTACCTTCGTATTCTACATCTTCCACAGCTTCTCTGAACGTGAAAGATAAGATTGAAGCGACTCTTAACGTTTCTTGAATAACTCTTGAAGTTATTGGCATCTTCTTTGTATCAACCCACGTTAGAGACTCTCCTTCTTCTTTGTCTTTCCTTATTGCCATTTGCTCATCCTATTAAACACCAAAAAACAAAACTATCAAGAACACTCTTCTGTTTCTATTACTGAAATAGGACAAATACGTGTCAGTATATAAGTAACTTACAGTAACGGCCTCTAGAACGTTGGGATTCTCAGCTAAGTACTTAAGTATCCACGTCATCACACTCGCCGTGGTGTCTCTAGCGGCGAAGATAACTCCGATTATGTTATCAGCGATCTGCTCGTCGCTTAACTCTTCTCTGTCTCCCATGAATGACCCGAGAAGATCGTTGTGTGAGGATCTGTTCTCTCTTCTCTCTGATAAGATTCTTGCTAGGATCTGCGAGAGCTCCTTGCGAGATTTCATGGCTTTGTGGAAGAGTGTACCAGGGAAGTTTATAGGCATCGAGTTGTAACCTTTCTCGAGGATGTAGTAGCATCGTTTTAGATCTTCTCTGTATAGAACCTCGTCTTTTCCGAAGATCGAAAGCAACGCAACGTTGAATGTGTACTGATGAAAGTAAACAAGATAGAAACAGTTTAAAAACAGAGGAAATGGAAAGAAACAGAGATGCTCTGTTTTAAAACAGAGATGCTCTGTATTTAACCGCCAAAAAAAAAGGGGAAATATGTGTCTTACTGTCTTCATTTCTTGGTAAGTGTTGATCATGGTTCCATCCCAATTACGTAGAGAATCTTGAGCAAGTGATTCGATATCTGGAACCATGTCTCTGATAGAATCGGGCATGAAAGCACGAAGAACGAGCTTCCTGAGTTTAGCGTGATAATCACCTTGGTGGAAGAAGATGGCTTGTTTCCCCAGCATCCGCTCTTTACTAGCTGGAAAAGTCGGTTTAAAGAGATGTGACTTAGTCACCAGCACGAACTTCGCAGCCTCAGGACTAGAGATCATCACACAAGGACATCCTAGTACATGTGTCTTGAACACCGAACCATACCTGTGTAAGAGACCAACCTTTCAGTTTCTTACAACTTCTCAAGTTTTTTTTTTCAGATTTTTGAAACAACGCACTGACCTTTTCTGTTTGGATGCGAAAAAGACGTTAGGGTCTTGAGAATAGAGCTGGAAAGTCTCGCCGACGTAAGGCCAGCCCATTGTTCCCGGTGGGAGTGGGAGTTTCGAGGATCCATGGTGGCGTTGAGAGATTAAACAGCGGAGAAAGTAGAGGAAGAGAATCACGGCGGAGAAAGTTAAAAACAAGGCGGAGGAATCCATTTTGACAGTAGGAAGGGGTACGTAGTAGCTGAACAACAAAGAACTTGTGACTTCAAGCTATATAACCAAAAGTGTTTTGTTGTGTAATGGGAAGATGTATTGTGTGATGCAAAAGTGGGAGATGTGAAGGGGTTATATAGGGTTTTCTCATATGGTAGAGGAGAGAGAAAAAGTGATGGAGGGAGAGTGAGAGAGAAAGAGAGGAGGAGGAGGAGGAGGAGGTTTCAAATAGAGATTCCTATTACACCTCCAACCATTAAAAATCTTTATTAGAGTTCTAAGTGATATAAAATTAATAGTTTATTTAGAATTAAGTTAAATAATAAAATTTAGATATTTTGTAAAATATATTCCTTCAGTTTTAATTTTTGTTTTAGGTTTACGCACAAATTTTAAAATATTTAGTTTTCATATTTTAAAATAAAATATCATTGTTTATATACAATTATACATCACTATATTTCAACTAATAAAAATGTATGGTATTATATAAAATTTATAAATTTAACATTTAAGCAAAAATTATATTTCTTTTGAAATAGAAAATTTTATTCTAATAAAAATTAAAACAGAATGAGTAATAAATAATAGTTAGGCATGGACTTTGGAATTTGGATATCTGGAGAAGTTCTTACGATGGTTTGCAAAGAAATTGATTCTATCCTTCCTCTCCTCTTTTCTAGTACTTTTTATTTATTTTTAAAATAGCTTAGATACTCTTTTAAAATACACAGTCGGAAGGGCTCTAGAGAGACAGCTCATTTGAGAGAGACGAGATAGCACGTGTCACAGAGCATGCAAAATGAACGTGTGAGATTTTGACCAAACAAACTAATTAAAGAGAAGCAACTAAATTCAAAATGATGGAGAACCACTCAAAATGATTAATTAGTTTAGTTTTCTATAAAGCCTAATGTTTGGTTAATTAAACAAATGAATAATTAGAGCATTTAGCCCTTAAGTAGAGACAAATGTAGGGTGAGAGGGAAAGGTTTATGTTTTTCTATTTATTTATAATTAATTATGCTGGAACTTTTTATTTAAATTTAAGGCTATGCTTTGAACTCTTATTTGGTGTAAGATGTGACCTCTTTATGTGCTTATAAAATAATTTTTTGAAAGAAATTATTCTTGATAATTTAATTCAATACTTTTCAAGAACTAACCATCATTTAACACCAAAAGTATTAAAAAACACCAAAAAATTTATCAATACCCATCAAAGCACGCTCACACCAAAAAACTAAATTAATACTGTTGGAATCATAATATTTTATTAATTTATAGAGTTATTAATTTACAAAAAAATATATTTTTAAGTGTTTTTATCTTTTGTAAAATAAGTTTATATGTCAGTTAAACTTTTCATAATATTTTATTGTATTATTTAGTGTATAAGAAATATTATAGAATTTAAATTAGTTTTAGATATAATTTTACTAAGTATAACTAAAATATATTGAATTATTAAGAAAAAGTAAAGATAAATTATATTTGGAACATAAACAAACAATACAATGTTTTGTTTATACTTATACAAAATTATATATATATATATATATTAATTATTTTAATGAGACCATATATTTACATAGAACTTTTTAAATATTATTATCTTATTGATTTAATTCATATTTGAACTAGTTAAATTCAGAATTTGTGAAATTTATTAATTTATCGAATATTAATATATAGAGTTTTTACTATACTATGTAAAAAGTTCATCCCAACATGATTTGTCTACTTAGTAACTTAGAACCCAATTACACATCTACTAATCTTTTCTTCTTCTGCCATGAATAACCTACATTGCATTTCAGCCAGACCAAGGGAAGGATTTTCCACTTCTTATTTTAATCTTTCTCTCCTATGGCTTGACATTTTAAAATCAACACTTTGGGACAGAAACCATAACAAATATCCTTGAGTTAAATCATCTAGTCAAGTTGCATCTGAATTTAAAAAAAAAAAGTTGCATCTGAATATAGAAATTTCAAATCATATGAAGGAAAAAGACGAACCAAATTTTATGTTTTGGCAACACCGAACAACATACACGGACGAACAAACATAAATGGATATCGTTGATAATTGTACGTACCGATGGTATGACCTAATAAAATTTAACTAACATATAAACTATATATAACTAACTAGCATCCTTGCTAATCACTAAATATATATGATAATCATTTCAGAAACCTATCTAAATATGTGCAATCTCATAAGTATATGTTTCAAGCTTTACCGATTTCTTAATTAGCTTACGTACTTTACTAGAATTTATAATATATCTTATAAACCAAGTTACAACAGTGATCATGATCATCAACATGCAAATGCTACTTGTGGTCTGTAGCTAGTACTAATGTTTGTTTGTTTTTTGAACTGAGGCTTTCTATTATTAGCTAGTACTAATGTTTGGTTTTAATCTACGTACAACGATTTCCGTCCATTTAATAATTTTAAAATTTGATAAATGCTCGTGAAACGAATAGTTACGTTTGAAAAAGAAAAGTTACGTTTGTATGCGCAATAGCACACGTTAGCAATCCACGTAACTTAATAATACACGAGGATAATTACGAAAAACTAAATATCCCAAAGGTAGGTCATTCTTCGACCGACCATATTTTCATAACATGCAGACCTTTGTTTGCGTGCCTGACAGAAGCTTACTTTATATAGAGTTACGTTAGCAATTTCCCAATCAGGAAATCTAGATATATCTTTTCTCTTAAAATTAAATAAACAAGTATATCTTCTTTTTGTCCAAATAAATACTATGAGGGAAAGAAGATGGTGACGAATGAGATATGGGCACCATAAAAAAAAGAAACATTGATTAATAATTTAAATGACATACTCGAACTAAGTAGTGTGTAGTTTTTTTCAATTAAAAACTACTATTTACATCAATCACAATAGATACGAGTTATAGATGTAGTTATGTAGCAATATAATGCGAAATATATTTTGATCTTACCAAAAATAAATTATATTTTTGAATAAATAAATTATATTTTGAATAAATAAATTAAATCCCCTTTTAGTTCACTTTTACCTTTCTGCACTAACTTCATAGCGACGACACAACGTAGAAGACTTTATTGAGTCAGTTCGCTATATTTTCTATATATGACCACTATTGTACATTTATTTATCCTTTTCTGAAAACTATTGGGTTTCGTCTTTTTTTTGCCGAGGAATTTTGTTGGTTTTCGTATCACTCAAAACTGTTCCCACGGATGGAGAGGTATCCTACATGGCAGAGATTTACTAAAATCTAATCTGGGAAAAGCTATCGGAAATGGTCAAACTACTAAACTCTGGAAAGACTCTTGGATATCCTTAGATGAAGTTACAAAACCTATGGGCCCTATTGCTGAAGCTTCACTAGACCTAACGGTGGCAGATCTCCTCACAACTGATCTACAATGGAGGAAAGAAAAGATAGAGAGTCTGTTACCTATATATGCGACGCAGATCCAGTGCATCCAACCGAGTCTTAGAGGTGCTGAAGACTCGGTGATCTGGCACAACACCAGCTCAGGAATCTACACTACACGGTCAGGCTACTTTGTGGCATCGAACCATGAACCTACAGCAAACCAAGCAGAAGCATTGATCAGTTTTGATTGGATTAAAAATGTTTGGGCGGGGAATTTCTCACCAAAAATGAGGACATTCTTGTGGGCTATGCTTCAGAACTCACTCCCCCTTGGCGCTAACCTACAAACAAGAGGTGTATTGTCGGGAAGACAATGTGTTAGATGTCAAGAAGTTGAAACAGCAACACACTGCTTTTTCACATGTCCTTTTGCGAAAAGAGTATGGGAGTTGATACCGCTGCAAAGGTGCCTGCTAATATCTGATGAAGACTCCCTCCAGAGTATTGTCAGGAAGTTTCGATCAATGGTTTGCCTCCCCCCTTCAGGGATTGCTTTCAACGTCTTGCCATGGGTACTATGGGCGATTTGGACTTCTCGAAACATTCTAATTTTCGAGAACAGATCAATCCTGCCAGAGGAAACTGCAGTGAAAAGTCAACGATTGGCAATCGAATGGACGCAATCACAAGGGCAAGCAAAAGGAAACAAACACTTACAGTCTCAATCTCAGACGCGATCTAATCCAGCAGACACCAATCCTCCAGACGCTGACACTGTGACATGCAGGACCGACGCTTCATGGGACAAGACTTCGAAAGCAGCCGGACTCGGATGGGTCTTCTCAGGAGGATCGACAACATCTCCAGTACACGGATCGACGGGACGAAGCTCGATTGGATCCCCTCTAATCGCAGAAGCATTGGCGATGCGCGAAGCTCTCACTCAGGCGATATCCCTCGGGTACAGGAAGCTCAGGGCCTTCTCCGACAAAACAACGCTCGTAAGAGCAATTAACGGCGACGGACAGTCCAAAGAAGTCATCGGAATCATCGCTGATATCCGATCGATCTCCTCTGACCTCGCATATTTCTCTATCTCTCACTTTCCTAGATCGCAAAACGCCTTGGCAGACTCTCTAGCAAAACGGGCCTTACAGGCTTTTCTCATTTCTTTGCAACCAACTTTTTTTTTTTTTTTTTTTTTTTTTTTTTTTTTTTTTTTTTTGAAAATTAAAATTTTATTCAGCCCGAAATACGGGAATTTAGATCCGGTTACAAGTATGATTTGAACAAAATTTCCCATATCAGTGTATTACATCCTAGCTTCGCCCGCCCACTAAACCCGGCACAATCCACTAATCAGTTTTTAACATCCTTAGGAATCAGTTGCCGTTCTCACCATCGACGACAGCCTCGAGAAAGTGAGGTTGTCCTAGTTTCCTAGGATGCCGGGATTTCCCAAGTCGTCTTCGGTGTAGCTAGCTTCCGATGAACTCCTCAAAACTTATAACCATCACCGATGATGAAGCGCTTGACAGAAATAGAAGTGGAGGTTTCAAGTTACTCTTACCAAAAGAGCTCCGAGAAACCGAGCTTTACACACCTATATTTCGCCACGGACCATGCAAAAAACGAGTTGATCTCACCATCACCACCAAATCAGGTTATCTCCAATCACCTGCAAAGTAAGTCATAACACACTACCGCAAGGGATCAAGCGAACATTACGGCACCGGGAAATGAATATGACCAAATGTTTGACACGGAAACGATTAATGACCCCCCGAGAATCGATTCCACATTTGTGACCGCCGAGAACCGGAAGTCGATTACTCTGTCGTAAGAACCCAGACCCGTGTCAAGGAGAACTAGGATAAACCAAAAAGCATAGAGACTCGAATCCAAAATGAAAGCTGCCGCCTTAAACATTCAGATGAACTGATAGGCAGCCGTATTGAAAAGGACCGAGGTGATGTAGCGTGGAAAGATGCCTTCGACAGCCATAGACGACAAACGAAATCCACCAGAAAGTGAATACAACAGCTAGCCACACCCACACGAATCTGAACAGAGCTGAGCGCCATCTCCTCCTGCACACTGAAACTCACGACTCGCCTCTGTTGGCCAAGGAAACCATCAGAGCTCACCTAACTACCAGAAAGAAGGCCTGGACCGCTGCGACACCGAAGGAGCCCGAAGAACCTTAACCCCGTAGAAGATTGCTTCCCAACCAGAAACCGGCAGAGAACCACCGCTCAGTCGGAAGCAAACCGAACCTCATCAATAACGATGGTGAAATGAAGCGAAGAAGATCTAGAGACTGAAAATCGATCCTCTCCCAACTCAAAAAAGCCGACTACTCCGCTAATCTACACCTCGACAACCTCACTGCGGAACCAGTAGCAGCAGGAACATCACCGGGAAGAAGCTCTTGCGCAGGGAGCACCACCGGTTAGAAACCCTACACCAGGACCTGCAATATGTTGGAAACGAAGGTAGAAGAAGAAGAGCAGCAAGAGACGAAGAGAAATGAAGAAGAAGGTGCGCCTCCGGCACCGGCCGTCGCGCTCACGCGCTCACCGGACCGGAGCTTGACTCAGATTTAGTTTTTTCTTTTTTACAGAGGAGAGGATAAGGAGAGAGAAAGCTTCTTTTTTACAATAGTTGAAAACCAGAAAATTCTTTGCAACCAACTTTGTATTAGACCTTTCAAGATTGAGCCAATTTTGGGCCCCTTCTTGCTTTCTTTCATTTATGGTAATATGCAGTGATAAAAAAAAAAAAAAAGTATAGAGTGATATGATGGAAAAATATAGACGACTGATAAGTATTTTTATTATATTTTGGCTGTGGGATATAAATGCATCTTTAGACCATTAGCAATGGAAATTTCTTTTTATAGTCTATCACATTAAAATAAATTAAAAATGAAAAGGAAGAGAAAAATGTAAAAGAATTTCTTCTTTAAAAAACTGTTTAACCATGGAAAAAACCCAAACGATATGTGCTAACTTATAAATAGTGTTATTTAATTTATGTTTAAATTTTATCTATACAGAAAATTATACTAATATTTAATGGATGAGATATTACATGTGAAACTATATGATCGATGATGTTCTTAGTAGGAGGAGTTTTTCAGAATTTCAGAAAAGTATTTAAAAATTAGAAGTATGAAAGAGAGACTAGATTTAGAAAAACGTATTTTTTTTCCTAAAAAAACTTTCAAAAAGATCCTGCGACACTAGTTTTACACCTGTCATTATTTGAATTACACAACTGAGTTTTAAACATTTAACTTAAAATATATAATAAAATTATTTTACAATTACTAATAAATTTTGCCTAAAATCCAACGTTGAGCAACTAACGATTAAGATGCTCTATGTAATTTTGCAAAAGATTTTTTTTTTTTTTTTTTTTTTTTTTTTTTTTTTTGCAATTATAAGTACCTTTTATATAGTGAAAGTTTCCCTTTTAAGGGATCTGTTACAAACAGCAGCTAGGAAAGTGCACAGAAGACACAAACGAAAGAAGACATTATAATGATGATTATGGCTGGAAATATTGAAACCAAACGGAAAGGTAAGATCGTTGGTTAGCTTGGACTTGTGCTGCATGCTGATTTAGAGAAATGCTCCGATCCATTCCACAAAGTTTTGCTCTCATGACCACCTGAACTTCTTTAATCAAAAGGTGAACCGGTCTACTTGATGAATTGTGCAATCTCTTGTTCCTCTCATGCCACAAAGTATAGCTTACTGCATGGAGCAAAAGCTTACATATTAACTTAACTTTCTTGTTTGGAGAAGATCGCAGGACCCAGTTGAGAGAACCATCAAAAGAGAGAGGTGGTATTAACCCTTGGTAAGCAAAGAAAGATGTCCACACTTCCTTGGAGACGGAGCATTGAAAGAACAGATGTGAATGGGATTCATCTGAATTTCCACACAGTAAACAAACACTTGGAACAGTCATTCCCCACCCCAGTAGCCTGTCCCTTGTGGGGAGTCTATTGAGAGTTACAATCCATGCCAAGAAAGCATGTTTTGGAATATTTGAGCTGAACCAGACCGATTTGAACCATGAAACCTGAGCAGGGCCTGGATAAAGAGATTTCCAAGTCTTTGTCCATGAGAATACTCCAGGGACCGAGTCAGATGAATGACGCCACTGGAAGAAGTCTTGTACAGATGGATCCATAGTGGAAGAAACTTCAGCTAAGGTCGCTCGAAGAAACTGATTTAAAGGATGCCTCCCTCTTGGAATACGCCAGCCAGCAGACGACGCTGCCTCAGAAACCGTGGCTGAGTAGCTAATACCTGAGACCATAGGTCCAAGGTCTCCACATATCTCAAACAGAGGTCCCAGGCCTGTCCAGTTGTCATGCCAGAAGAGTGCTCTGGTTCCTGACCCTACATTACATACCAAGAAAGCACGCGCAACAGATCGGAGCTTCATAAGACTTCTCCATATCCAAGAACCAGTGTTCTGAAAATCCGTGTCCCAAAACATTCTAGATCCAATCAAATGCTCTCGTGCCCAAGCAACCCACAAAGACCCATTTGCTGCAAAGAGAAGCCAGATTAACTTTAAGCCATATACTTGATTAGAGTCAGCCATTCTTCTCAAGCCTAATCCTCCTGATTCCTTGGTTGTACAAACCGAGACCCATGACACTTTTGCACCACGTGCTGAGTCTGGTGTACCATTCCAAAGGAAAGCATTACACATTTTTTCGAGAGAATCAGTGCAAGCTTTTGGTAGAGGAAATACTGCTGTCCAGAAATTAAAAATTCCATACAAGACAGACTGAAGAAGCTGAAGTCGCCCTGCGAATGATAGCCTCTTGACTGCCCAGGAGTTAATCCGAGATCTGAATTTGTCCAAAAGAGGTTGATAATCTGGAGCTTTCAGCTTGCCAGGCATGAGAGGAAGCCCGAGATATCTTGCCGGCAGAGATCCCTGAGTTAGACCAAATCTTCCTGCAAGCGACCGAGTAAAAACCAAGTTCCCTCCATCAACAAATAAACAAGACTTTGACAGACTTAATCCCAGACCAGACACATGATGAAAATCAGTGAGAGTTTGCAAAATAGCTGCTAAAGAGCTCTCTGAACCATCAAAGAATATGAGCATGTCGTCTGCGAAACTCAGGTGCGTGATAAGAGGAGAAGAACACTTCGGATGGGGGGAAAACCGGTTTGCCAAAGCGGCCTGATCCAGCTTCTTCGACAAAATATCCATGACTAGAACGAATAGAGAAGAAGATAGGGAGTCCCCCTGCCTCAAGCCCTTCTTTCCTGGAAAGAAACCCACTAGCTCCCCATTCAAACAAACCGAGTAGTAAGGCGTCATATAGCAAATCCGAATCCACTCAATAAAAACATCCGGTAAATCAAGCGCCTTGAGAATGTTGAGAAGAAACCTCCAATCCACATTATCATAGGCCTTGGTGATATCTATTTGTAAGCATCCCCTCGAAATCTGTCCAGGTTTGTTGAAACCGTCTACCAACTCTGCTGCCAGCAGAATATTTTCAGATAGCTGTCGGCCTTTTACAAACCCCACCTGATTCCTTTGGACTGCCAGAGGAGTTATGCACTTGAGTCTTTCACTGAGTATTTTTGATATCACCTTGTACACCGTGTTGCATAACGAGATTGGTCTGAAATCTGATAACCTTGCAACTCCTGGAAATTTCGGAACAAGGGCTATGACCGTTGCATTCAGCTGACGAGGCATTGAAGGATTTCTGAAAAAGTCTTGGACTGCTGATATCAAATCAGACCCAACCACACTCCACGATGAACAGAAAAACTCCGAAGTAAAACCATCTGGCCCAGGTGCCTTGTTTCTAGGCAAAGCAAAGACAATAGCTTTAATTTCCTCCGCTGATGGAATTGAACAGAGAGAGGATGACATGGAAGCTTCACATCTAAAAGGGTGCAACTGTTGAATTTCATAGACAGAGAGGGGAACCACATCTTGATTTTCAGAGCCCAGAAGATCGGAGAAGTAGTCAACGGCCATCTCCTTTACCGCGGCCGGGTCATAGATTCGAGTATCAACTCCTTCCAACAGGTAAATAATTTTATTTCTTTGAAGATGCGCCTTAACATACTTGAAAAAGACCCCCGTGTTTGAGTCACCCACAGTTAACCAGCGCACCCTCGACTTTTGATGTAGAAAAGACTCCTCAGCAGCAGCAAAGAAGATCCAAGAAGCACGAGCCGATTGTTCATCATCAAATAGTTGGGGTGTTGGAGCTATAAGAACCTGTCTCTGAATACTCTCCAGGTTTGTGAAAGCCTCCTTTGCTCTCTTCTGAATGTCGCTGAAGTGATTTCTGTTCAGGGTCTTGCAACAGGCTTTTGCCGATCTTAACCTTTGGTAAAGTGAAGATATCGGTTCAGATGGTATGATGGGCTGTCTCCAAGCTTCTTCAATCAAGGTGAGATAGTCTGGATGAGCAGAGAACATGTTGTAGTAAAGAAACCTTGTTTTCCTGACCCCCGTCTCAGTTCCCAAAGATATCAAGCAAGGAGAGTGATCAGAAGATCCCGGTGCATCGAAATAAGCATTAGACTCCGGGAATCTTTCACACCATGCTTCATTTATAAGCGCTCTATCCAGTTTCCTGGCCTTGGGATTAGTGGGGCTTTTGTTTGTCCAGGTGAAGTAACAGCCTCTAAAAGTTAAGTCAAAAACTCCGCTCTCAGCCAGACATTCACTGAAGTCTTCCATGCCCTGAATGCAAAGTATTGGTTGAGATAAAGAGTATACTTCTGAGACCGAGAGAACCTGATTAAAATCCCCGAGGATGATCCAGGGAGACTGACTAAGCCTGGTTGAATTCGCTAGATCTTTGATTTTTGCCCATAGAGAAACCCTTTGCTCATATCTGTTCCTAGCATAGACGAAAGCCACTGAAAATTCTTGTCCTGAAACCGGGTTAAAGATTCCACATAATATCATCTGCGGGGACTTGTAATACACAATAACTGAGATAGCCGGGTCCCAAACCACCACAATCCTTCCATTCGTTGCATCTTCCGAATAATTAGCTTCATATCTCCAGCCAGGAGTAATAGTACTCAAAAGTCCACCTAAATTTTCTTCTTGCACATGTGTCTCAAGTAAAGCACCTACTAATGGCTTATTAAGCCTTATCCAATCTGAGACAGACGATTTCCGAGTTTCGCCGTTTAGGCCTCTAATATTCCAAAAAAAGCTCTTCATTTATGAAGGCTCAAAAGGGGTTAGTGCTGGGCACTAGGCTTCACCAGATTGGACAGAGCACTGGGGCGCTTGTCCAACTGAAGCGGGCGGTAAAGCAGACTCTGAATCCGGGACTTCACTTTCCAAGTCTCCAGAAGATGAAGAAGTCATTAGATATATTTTCTGTCTAAGTTTTCTTCTCTGATGCTTCTTGAATCCAGAAGGTAATCCCTCAGGAGGTTTCGATTCCATCGCCGTTAGACGACTTCGGAGGATGGATTGAGCCTTCTGTATTATCTCTTCTTCTGCTGCAAAATCATCGCTGGAGAGAGGAATTGGATTTGGAGCCTTTAAGGAACCACAGCCTGATGTCGAGGATTTTGGTGGGAGTTTGGATCTATAAGCAACTTCAGTCCAATCATTAGAAGATGATACATCATTGTTCTCCTTAGCAGGTGGATCTGGAGTCAAAGAAGCCAGGTTAACTGAGCGAGACAACTCCCCGGGAGTCGAGGAAGAACTAACAGCCACAGGATCTTGATGAGGGATGATGGAAGGAGACTCAGAGAGAGGATACAGAGGAGCTACCGTGCTCCCAACCAAAGGAGCTAAACCGCTTCCATCCTCAAGAACTACCCCGCTTCCGGCCAAAGGAGCTAGCCCATTTCCAGCCAAAGGTGGCCTGCTTTCCTCGGGAGGAGCCAGAGGTGAGAAAACTGTTGCAGGGGGGATTGCAGGTCCTGGACAGCGCATACGCAGATGACCGAATTCTCCACAAACCACACATTTAGGAGGCATCTTTAGGAACTCAACTGAAATCAGAACTGAATTTCCAAGTTTGTCAGTTATACGAGCCACAGTAGGCCTCTTTTTCTCTAGTTCCACCACAACTCTGAGCTTAATGATTCCATTTGAGTATGGCTTGATATCAGAGAATTCTGAGTGCACTGGAAAACCAACTGCCGAAGCTATGGTACTGAAACCCTGTATCGACCATAACTCTTGTGGAACCTTCTTGAATAAAACCCATACCGGAGCGTACAACAGCTTCGTAGTACAAAAGATACAACTAGGGGTTTCATTATGGAAGAATACCGCAATTAGCGTGCATTTTTAATGTACCAATTAGTTTTCGAATGCATCACTAACAGATACGTCTTTAACAAAAACATACATTAAAGGGTAAGAATTTTGCCCAAAAAAGGGTAAGAACAAAAGTCATTTCGCTATATTTTTCAAATAACGATTTTAAAATAAAGTGTTCTTTTAAGCTAAAAAAAACTGAATAAAGTTTTCTTTTTAGTCTCCTCTGGTCGTAAACTACCACTATACATGTTCTGTCGAATCGTAACATTCTTGCGGAGCCCTGGCTTTAATCTAAGAAAAAAAAATCCATCTCCTTATAACAAACACAATTTCAACTGCAAGCAACTGATCCATGAATAAATTATTGTAGTCGGCTTAGAACACTATCATTGTATTTTAAGAACGTTCTAAGACTAATCCCCACTACCCGCGACGGGCTCGATTTAGATTTGAGACGGCACGTGTAACTACCTTGATCTCTCGCTTCATCTATATTATATATATATAGTGTATAATTTGAATAAACACTTGATTTATTCGAAACTTTTAATATTAGATAAATTATAAGTTTTCATTTAACATTTACCAACGTTTTAATCGTTTTCCATGAGGTTTAAAATTCATTTATTTTCATGCTTTAGTTTACTCAATTTTTTGAAGAAGTCCAAAATCTCTAAAATTTGTTCCATAATAGAATCTATTAGTAATGAAGATATCTAAAAGTAGTTTGCATTATGTCAGAGTAAATTAAACATCCTACGATTAATCTTTTAGACGGAATACATGTGGAGTAGGTGAACTTTGAACACTAACGGGAGATCGATTACAAATGCAAAAGGAATGTTAAAATCCTGAAAAGTTGATAGTTTTAGTATCCAAATTAATGTATATAACTAGATAATATTGGCTACGAAGCTTCTGCATTGTTGCTTACGTATACATTATAAACAGATTTAGTAACACGTTTTTTATAATTCCTATCGGCTAGCCTATTAGTTCGGAGATGACACACTTAGGGCTATAAAATAGATTAGTCCGAAAATGTATTAAATTATCTAAATCAAATTTAAATATCTTATGACTATTGTTAAAAAATGAACCGACGGCTTTTAGGGCATCTGCATTAGTGAACTCCATAAGAGGAGTTCACCAAGCATTTTCTTATTATTATTTTTTTATGTTTGACTTTTTTTCCAAAAAAAAAAATATATATATATAATCGAATTAGTCGCGGGCTGTCACGTGTTGTGGAGTCCGCGTAACAGTCATGAATCGGTTCACTAGCAAGAGGCGCACATGCACAAGTTCATTCTCTCCTTTCATTTTAATATTTTTTTTTTGGGAATGCTGTGAACCCTCCACAAAAGCTTTTAATGCAGATGACTTTACGATCCACTATATAAATCACCTGTACCAAAATTTATTGACCAAATAAAAATTTAGTTTTCAGCATAAATTAAACTCAAAACGACGTATATACCCACTAAACCTCAAAAGATTACCACTAGATTGTTCATTTAGTAACATGTTTTATCAACATTATATTATTTTGGTATGCATAATTGTTTTAAATTATGTATATAGTACATTGTGCATATATATGAAAAGGATTAGCTGAAAAAACTCACAAAAATGGTAAAGCATTTATATAAGGATAGAGCCTAACGCCTATAACCATGGCCGATCGAGAGAACTTTAATACTCGTGCAAGGCCCAACTCTCACACGTGTCGATGCCTCTCTCTCTCTCTCTCTCTCTCTAAGACTTTTAGGGTTTCGTATACCAAACTGATTCGATCATATGTATATAATTTTTTTTTTTGATAATTATGTAATTAATCAAACGTTCTCTTTTCTATCTCGACGTGTCTGGTACAGTGTCTATATGCGCTGTTCTATTATTCTATATTGAGGGTCATATATATAAACGTCATCATCGGTATTAATTAACTAAATTATCTTATAAGTTCTACTTAAACATTAATACTGCTAATCATGGTTAACGTGTAAAAGCGTAGGCTGAGTAGCTAATATCGAAATTTTCGGTAAATGATCTGATAAAAACAATTTATAAACAAAATATTTTTTCCCAGAGTAAGTTCCAAATTTATTTGGATCCGTACTAATCCCATTCGGTCAGCAATCTATTAAACGGGCCCATTGTTTCCGGATGTTCTACAATATGAAAAATTTAAAATATGCTTTTATTACTATATGAGCTAAAACCCCTAGGCCCTAACTGATAGCTTCATTTGCATAATTTCGGACATGATCTATCTTTTAAGGATGGTAAAGCTACTAAACGAATATATTTTATGGAATAAAAGCTTAATTCTGTTACATTTTTATAATATTTACCAGATAAAATGAAAAATGTGAAATGAGTATTCCTTCTTATTCTATAGTAGTCTATAGCATTCTAAAAAGCAATATATCTTTTCTGAAAAGCCATTCCACGTTAAAAATATTAGTAAAAAAAATTGCAATTTTCATTCCACTAAAATCTATTAATATTTTTAATGAAATGTATTCTTTTTACTAATTACCAATTAGAGCTACTATATTTGATCAAATAAATAGTACTATTATTCATGATAACCAATGCATCAAAAATTAATGACGGTTTTTAGTCATTATTTTGCTGAAAGAACAATTTAGTAAGTATGAGATTACTTTATTAAATTCTCCCTTACCCTCTCATAAACATCAAACCTCATATATCAAGTACTCATATCAAGTACTCACCTCAAGCCTGAACAATAGAACATCCGTTTGATATCAAAAAAAAAAAATACTCGCTTAACTCGAACCATCATCTCACAGTTTTCCTTTTTTTATGTCTACAAAGTATTTTATGGGTATGATCTTCTACACTCAACAAGCAGACACACTTTTACGTGCATTACTATTAACTTAAAAAAATAACAAAATGCTCAATTGCTAGGTGTAGTATTAAACTGAAGGCTTTTTAGATTTCTTCATGTTAGTTTCATAGAAAATGCTATTTTAAAGTTATAATACCGGCATGCTTCGTGTGTTTTTTTTTGCTTCTCTAAATAAAACTACAAACCTTTCAGATCGATATGTATGAGTCTTTTTTCAATTTATCTACATATATTCAAAATTCTTCCCTTCCAAACTTTTGTCGAGATAGTGATGTATTGTATATATTTCTTTAGGTCAAAGGAGATATTCAACAAAACATTAATAAAGGGATAACAAGATCTCAATTTACTTCCCAAAGCTCAAACTTTGTAGGTTCTTTAGGACAAATGATATTATATATCTATATAAATTTAAAAGGAAAAATATATAACTATATTATCCGCACGTAGCGCGGACACGAACCTAGTTTTATTAAAAGTGAAGTTAAATGTTATTAATTATATGATCAGACGCATATGTTAGTTATTAAAACAAAGTATGTATCACTTTGCTTACCATATATTTTTATAGTTTGTAATTATTCTAGAATTGCGTATCATCCCTTCCAATTGTAAACGACATAAAATAATCCTTTGAAAAGGACAAATTGTTTGTTTTATTTTATCACTTCCGTTTACCATTAACCTCTCTTCTTTTCAATAACAGTTTATCTTCACATCCCAAAATTTTTAATTCAAAAAAAGAGTTTATTTTACAGCTAAAAACTGTAACCACTTTAGCCGGCCAAAAGAAAAAAAAACTATAGCCATTATAAATCGTCAAACGGATTGTCTAGCTTTTGCTCCAATCAGAACAAGTTTTGGTGTTTATTCTAAATCTTTTGATGGCGACAAAAAATCTGAATAAATAATTAGATATGATAGGATTCGACCACATGTCATATATAGACTGCAGATTCACAAATATAGGTTAATAATTCTTTTTTACTGCCTATTTATCTATAATTGTTGACTTGTCATGTACCATCTTTTGTGGTTACAGCTCTCTACAAAAACTGTATTAATGAATAATATTTTAATACAAAACCATTCTGGAGGACTCGTGTCTGGAAATTATGTGCAAGCTGCGAAGAGAAAAGGTAAAGAGCATCTATCGTATCATCTCCCAAAAGCGACAAGCAAAAGTGAGACTGAGCCTACTCGTTACTCACACACTCCACGTTGATCGTTACATAAATGATTGGCAACCTCAATAGCTATCTGTCACACAAATAGAAACCTCAATAGACCTTCAGTTAGTTTTTGTTGTTTATATTATAAAGATGAAGTGGATTGACTAAAAGTCTAAAAGATAGTAAATGTAGAGAGAAAATATTAAGGGTTACTACTACATCAACAAGATTTGTTCGTAGTCTTAGATATCCATTAAAAATCAATAATAAATTGTATTTATCACGTCAAATCTATATAATTATCACGAAATAATGAAAAAGAAAGACAGTATATAAGTTAGTGATACCAAAAATCACATCAAATTTTAGTAGTTAATCATATGACTCGCATCAACTCAGTCACCCACATCCATTCGAGATCGTGTTATTATCCAATCGATAGTTAAATATATAGCGTGATGATTTAAAATCCATCAACTGGAAAACCTATATAGTTATAACCAAATCTAGATCAACTGAAAAAGTTAAATGGTAACACTGATATTGAGCTTATCGTCTCTTATCTCATAATCTTTGCATCCTTTTTTACTTTCAAAACTGTATCCATTTTCTTTTCTTTTTTTTTGGGACGGCAACTATATATCTTTTTTAACGACTGCAACTATATCTATTAGGTCAGTAGTTTCTTATGATGCCGACCTATATAAATATGATAAATCTAAACCATGATCTTGTTGCTTTTGGCTGCAATCGTTAATTAATCCGTATATATACATGATTTTTTAATTAAATATGTCACTATTATTTGTTATTTTTTAACTGCCGCCCCAAATAATTTACACTATATGTGTTTTAAGTTGTTTTTGTTAATAAAATATTTTTTCCTTTCTTGTTGTAATATCGGCACAACCAAATTCTTATCACATATATTGAACCCCTTAACTATAACCCATTATAATATGCATTGTCTATACGGGTGATAATGACAAAATGAAATAATTCGTTCAACTCATCTCGGTTCATAGTGAACTCGGATCTTTCATGAGCTAACTCAATTCGTCTGGTTTATTATATAAACTTCAATGTGTAAACTCGAACCAAAATCATTTAAATCACGAGTTAAATGAACTAATTCATGATCAAAAATAAAAATAAAAATAATAAAAAATATAAAATTAGTTTCCTTACAATGTAATATAAAATTTAAATATTTCAAATCTAAAACATTAATATTAAATAGAAAATAAAATCAACACCTATATATTAAACAAAGCTAAATCAGTGATCCAAAAATTCCACAAAAAAGTTTTGAGATGATTCATCTATTCAAATCGTAAAGATATATATATATATATATATATATATATATATATATATATATATATATTCCACATGAGAGTTTTAGGAACATTTTGATTTTTATATTTCGATTTTAAAGATATATGATATGAGGGTTGATATTAATATTTTTCATTTTATATATATTTAAAACTTTTGGTTTTACATTTTAATTTTAGAAAATAAATATAATTGATATAGAAACTATATTTTTTACTTAAGAAAAATAAAGTCATATATATATATATATATATGACCAAGATAATGAATTAACTCATGTTCATTAAAGATTGTTCATATAACTCGTGATCTAATTTAAATTTGATCATTAAACTCGTCTATTAAATGATCCTAGAAAATTGAGTTGAGCTGAACCAACTTATGAGGTATAACTCATTTTGACACCCTAAATGTATGTGCGCCTCTTTGGAAATATTTCTCTGGCGATGGGGCAAATGATTATGGAGTACATTAATCATAAAGAATCACGTAAAATCTTGAAAGTGGCATCTACTGATATTTTAAACTTTGAAGTTTTTGGACTAACATTTTAAACTTTAAAAGTGATACTAGATTCTGAGTCGCTCTTTGAAAAGGGTGAATATATATATATATATATATATATATATATATATATATATATTTGAAATTTTTAATTTTTTATATTTAGTTTTTAATAATCATATTTGTGTTCAATATTAATTTAATTTGATAGAATAGTCTCTTAAATAAATAAAATACACAGTTGGACATAACATTTATCAATATCATATTCTTATTTTAGTAGAATAGATTTGTATCACAAAATACCTTCAAGATGGCTTAGTTGTTCATCAAGTAAAAAAATTAACTTGCTTTATAGGTAAATGTAATGATATATTGTTTTTTTCTGAAAGAATAGTTATTTAATTAAAAATAAATAAAAATTAAATAATGAGTCAGAAAATTAAATAAAAAATCAGAAAACTAAACAAAAATACAGAAAATAAAAGAAAACAAAAATAAAACCAACATCACCATCACTGATATGTTTGAAATTGTTATTTTCAATGATGATATATTTGTTTTCTTTAAAAAAAAAATCTTGTAATAAAAAATATTTTGAACTTATTTTTTTTTACAAAAAAACAACTTGTGATTTTTTTCTTTATTCTTTTAATTTTATGAATTTTATTTAATTTCTGCAATTTAATTTAATCACAATATTTTTTTTTGAATTTTTTTAGTTTTCTGTATATTAATTAACTCCAATTTATTTTAAAATTTTATATTATTTTCTAAAATTGTATTTAATTTTCTGAAATTTAATTTAGTTTTCTGATTTTTATTTAATTTTTTGATTTTTATTTATTTTTTTAGTTTAATAATCATTTTCTAGAAAAAATGGACATATCATCACATTTATTTGTATAGCAGGTCCATTTTTTACTTGGTGAACAAATAAGTCATTTTGAAGATTTTTTGTGATACCAGTGCCACCTTGAATGTTTAAGGTACTATTAAAAAAAATCAAGATTTAAAGTGTTAGACCATCTTCAATGATTTATTCTATTTTCTACTGTAAAATAGAGTGACTCTATAATAGAATTGAAGTTTGCTCCAATGATACTATATTTTAGAATAGAAAATAGAATGATGAACAAAAAAAACAACTTACTTTATATTTGGTACTTTATATTTAGAGTAAATCTATTTTTCACTCTATTATAGAATGAGAAATAAAGTACCATTAGAGTGAAAAATAAAGTGAGTTTGGAGATGTCCTTAGTAGGTGCTACTTTAAAGATTTTTATGCGATTTTAACCTTGAATTTTTCATATAAATTTTAATAAAACTTTCGAGAATAAATTGTTTACTTCCTTTGGTATAAAGAAAAGAGTCAATTGACTCAAAATACTAAGAGAACGTGGAAATTAGGCAGTTGCCTAAAACAAAAAACTTGGGAGTCTAGCAATCAAGACACCAGCTTGTGGGATTTGGTGTATTCAACTAATTAGTGAGAACGTTTTGCATATAAGGTGCAATTTCTCTTGTTCTAATTTGATTTCCAAATCAATTTTGCCATGTCATTCGAAACCCCAAAGACATTGACGTATTTCTTTTTATCGGGCTCAGAAGTCAACTCTAAATTTGTTTACCGACCATCTATTTTCCTTATCTATTTATATAAAGTAAGGTTGGATCTCTCCTGCTGACACATCAGCATCCATGTCACTAATTCGAGTATCCAGACGTCGACACGTGTCCCATTCATGAAACTCAGCGTTTCATTTTCTGTTGAAGCACTGCTCTTCTCCGCCGTTACGATGAAGCTCCAACTCTAGGGTTTCGATTCATCTTCTTCCTCAGAGCCTGATTTTCACCTGTTACACAATCATCTTCTTAAAGTGCTCATTGATTCCATTATACACTATCTCAATTTACTGCATCTTCTTCCTTAGAACGCTGTTCTCTTGAAATCATCCTGACGTATTCAAACATATCCTTCCTCCGACAATGGTACGTCAAAACCCGCTTCTCGATTCTGATCCTGATTCTGCAACCACCAAAGAGAATTTCGAAGCCTGCTTCGGCTTCTGTAGAGGCAGTGCCGGTTAAATCTCCAACGGAAAGCTTCTCCGCATCTGATAATAGAGAATTTAGGCTAGGATGATGCAATCGAAAGGTACTAATACTCCTTTCACCTGTTACTATATTAGTATTCATGTTAACACATCTTTGTTACAGCAAGAGATCAAGCATACCATAGAAAACAAGCTTCACTGGAATGCGGGTCCAGAAGATCTAATTGCAACAGAAGAAATGGAATCACTGAAAATCCAGGAAAATACAGTGGAGACTTTGTGTAGCAGTTCAAAATATTCCATAATGAGCTTAAGGATTTCTTGAATGCTGGAAGGTAGCATCGGAACTTTCTGAAGCCAACTCTATTTTTTTTTATCAATAGAAGGTAATAGCGCCATTGTGTCTTTTGTTGCAGCCTCACTGAACAACTTGATTCTATGAAAATATCTATGGATGAGAGAGGTCTTTCTTCTCTCAGTCTGTTTTTTGAATGTAAAGAGGTAAGCTCTCTCACTGTATGGGTCCATAGATCACATCATTGTAAAGTTTGTTATATTGCAGTCTCTTTCGTGAGTCTTGACTGCATAAATTTTATATTTACCAGCGCCTTGACGCAACAGGAGAATCAACCAATGTTTTGGAGTTGATTAAAACTATGCATTCTCTGGCTTCTCTAAGAGAAACAATTGTTAAGGAACTCAATAGTGGCTTAAGAAATGATGCTCCTGATACTGCCATTGCAATGCGCCAGAAGGTGAGCTTTAAAAAAAAAACTCAATTCCAGCATTATCAATGTAGATGTTTGTTTAATTTATATAGTTTGCTACCTTTGAATAGTGGCGCCTTTGTGAGATTGGCCTCGAGGACTGCTTTTTTTGTTCTACTAAGCAGGTCTGCCTAAGATTTTTTATTTATTTTTGAGCTTTATTTCTCCGCTTCACTTCTCTTGACAATGGTTTTGAGTAGATTCCTCAACGCTCTTGAAACTATGGGAGGAGCTTTTCAACTGGCGAAAGATGTGAAATCATAAAATGTTTCCTCCTGGAATTATCCTCTAGATGCTTTGGTCTTGGGTGTTCATCAAGTAGGTCTATCGGGTTGGAAGCAGGAAGAATGTTTAGCCATTGGAAATGAACTACTACCGTGGCGAGAGAGAGACCTACTTGAAACAGAAGGTTACTTCCTTCTCTCACTTATGTCAACTCTTTTCTATGTAAATCTTCCTGATCATTATTATTTTTTTCATGCAGGGGAAGAGAATGGTAAAACATACACTTGGTTCTGAGGGATGGGACGTTATTGTACCTGGATCCACTTCTGGGCCATTAGTTCTGAAGGAGCAAGCAAGTCAGATTCTGCGGGAAGAAAGGTCTATAGGTCATAGATGATCTGATCGATATGGAAGTCATGAAAAGAAGAGAAAAGAATCTGACGAAGGAAACAAGAAGAAGCCATGAAAAGGTGGGAGATTTGCTTCTTTATAGGCAAAGTGAGCAACTTTGACTAAAAGCCAACCAAACACATCGCTGTTCAGATGTGTATTCATGAACCAAACCGGTTGGTGAGATAGATAAACGTGTTATTGTATTGTGCGTAATACTTTTGCTAATTTTTAATATGTAGTATATAGTCAGATATGTGTGTGTAATATATTAAAATAAAATAACATATAATAAAACAATGAGGAGATATGTGTGTGTAATATACTAAATGTATATAGTCAGATATGTGTGTGTAATATATCAATCCCCACCTTTATAGAGTAACCAAATGTAGAAATGTTGCTCTATAAACTCTTAACTAAAAGCGTCTTACTTGCTACGTGGTTAGAGAAGTAATGAGGTGTTAAAGACAGTTCAAAGGAAAAATAGTTCATGATGCTTCTGAAACAATAGGTCTACGTAAGAACTCACCTTAACTAAAATAATATCTTTCAATTGCTCTTGAGGCCATGGACTTAATATGGATTGCAGATCCACTATTTTTCTTTGGCAATGATCGACAATTTATAGGATTACCCATAGCTTTGCAATGCATAGCCATTACGTTTGCCATATATAAAATAATTGTCTAATTATAAAGATTTAACTATTCACTTTTTCATTAATTTTTAAAATAATAAAATTTATAATAATAATAAAAATACCAAGAAATTCAAATATAGTTCGAGTCTAAAGACCACACGAGCAATAAGAACTATACTCTGCTTACTATATATAATCCAATAAACATTTTAAAATTGTATAACCATCACAACTATATATAAATAATAGTTTTAAATGATTACATAAATTTATGATCTAAGAATAATAACAACAATAGTTTTAGATATATTTTCTAGAATTTAAAATCACAACAGAAAGAGAAATAATAATTAAAATAGTACAGTATCTCATAATATTTAACCATAAATAAAAACAAAAACATATCAAAATAATAAAAATACTAAAGAACATCTTGAATACAAAATACCTTCTTACGGACTTGGAATATTTGACAATATAGTCTTTTTACCATCGATTGTATTATTTTACTTACGCCAAAACATTCTAAATATCAAGTTTACGTTGACGTTTGAGTTTTATGAGAAAATGATATATTATATGTTTTTCATGTAGAATAATTTCTAACCGCTAACAGTTAACAGTTAATGAAAACTAAATAAATAATCAAAACATAAAATTTTAAAAATATAAAACAAAATAAAACATAAACAAATAACCATCTACAATATAGGTAAATACATAATAGAATCAAAGATAGACAAAAACTGGTGTTACATTTCCTGCTCCTGTGCACAATAAGTTCCAAAGAACTATTTTTTTTTTGTCAACTCTCCAAAGAACTGCTGATCTTTTACTTGCGTGTCCTGCAACAACACAAACATTCTTGGAGTGCTCTGGTATATTAGATCATATGTTTATTTCCGTTTCGAAAATCCTCACATACAATCAACATTTCTTACATCCCGCCCGTAGGGCGGGCCGGTCCTAGTATATTAATATGTAAATCTTTATATATAAAGACGTTTTTCTATAGCAATAATGGTAAACATGAATAACTGAATAAATACAAAAGAACAACATTATCCCTATACCACACAAAAATATGACTAGTAATTACGTTACCAAACATATGAAAATGAATCCATAGAGACAGAACAGAACAATGGGCTTAACGAGGCGGTATGTATTGAAAGTTTGAAACCATGGATAGTTTTCTCTTCACTCCAAGGTGCTAGTTGTCGCACCAATTTTTAATTTATTTTAGCATGCTGGAATACATAATTTTATATAATTTTGCATTTCAGTATATAAAAGTTCATTATACATATTGGGATGCATACAAATTAGACAAGACAAAATGATAGTTGGAAATATTATATAAGAAAATGTAAGTATAAAACTAATAATTCATTATTTTTCCAAAAGGAAAAAGTATCATTCCTCTTATAAAATTTGTTAAATTACCATCACAAGAAAGTTTAATGCTTTGATAAGCTTTTGCAGAATAAAACAAATAGTAAAGCCTGCATGAGAACCTTTGGTAGTTCGAACCATCAATGTTATGTTGTTTTAAGTTTAAACTTCCAACCAAAGTTCATAAAGCTATATAATAAAAGTTAAACGCAGAAAATTTGGTAATAATATGATAATCTAACATTTTACCAAAGAAAAAGTTAAACGCTAATTGGCCAATGTAATTCATGTACAAGTTGATACTTGATACCAGGCTTTACACGATTAGCAAATTTGATTTAACTAGCTCATGCACTGTTGTCCAAAAAAGGGAAGATCGTGCACTCATAATATTTTCAAAATACTATATTTCAACAACTTATATGAGTATATATATTTACTATGATGTGTATGTTTATCTAGTAACTTATTAAAATATATAAATACTCCCGTGATCATAAGTACATATTTAACCAATATTATTGATTGAACCAGTTATCAATGATTAGTTTGTTTTTTTTGCTAAATTTTGGTGCATATATCATAAAAGTGGCAAAAGCATTAGTTAAAATAAAATGTATATAATTTGTCAGTTGTATCCTGTTATAATAGGCAAAACTCATCCACATGCCTGCCGATCATGGGTTTACCAGCTAATTTGCCTTTACTTAATCATTTTTATGATAGATTCGTACTAACTTTGGATGCATAGTCATTATATAATTACTTAACATCGTATGTCAACGCATATCTAATAATTGCTCAATACATTACTCAATCAGGACAAATTAATTATAAATATAATACACTAAATCCTAAAAATCAATCATAGCTTCATGTGTTTAACTGCGAAACTTAGAACCTTCGCCCGCACCACCACTAATAACAATAAAAATCTTTACATATATTTATATAGTTTTTTTTAACAACAAGTATATATCTATATAGCTATATATTTTTGTTTTTTTGATAAAAAAATAAAAATAAACAAAAATATTTTTTTGTTACAACTAAAACAACATCGTAGTTTTTTTTGCAATTGTGCTGCATGTTACTATTCGAATCCTTGATATTAATACTAAAACAACTCGATCATCATTCATGAGTCACTCATTATAAGGTGTTTTGATGACATAAAATGATGTTTTGACTTTAATATAGACAAAAAGGAGCTTGATATGAATGTACTAGTACTGTAGAAGACAAGTGGTATGGTTAGTTTGATAGCGCGAAAGCTGGTGTACGTCACACGTTATAGAAAGTCAATCTGCATTAATAAACCTATGTAGTTAACGGCAATTAATGCAGTTTAAATCAGATTTAGTAATAAGATTCATTTCGAATAACACAAAAAGCGATCGATAATACTTATAACTATAACAAATTACTACTCTCTCCGTTTCTTATCAAGCGTTGTTGTAAAAAGAAATTTTTTATTATAAAATAGATATTATTTTAGTATTTTAATGTATAATTTATTAACTTTATTTTTAGTCTATTTTTATATTGGTCAAAATATAAATAGATATATGGATAACAATATTTTATATAGAATATATAAAAAATTAAATAATTTTTTAATATACATACACAACTCTAAAACAATAGTTAAAATGAAACAGATAGAATAACATTTATATGCAAATACTTTGGGAGAGGTAACGGGTACAGTACTATCTGGGAGAGACTATAACTAATCATTACCCCAATAAACTATTTAAACATTATGATTCTGAGTTATTTTTAATCGCCAAAGATCATATGTTCAAGAGCCATTGGTACCTAAACAAAATTTCAAGATTTTATTCAATTTCTGATAAATAATGTCTCTTGTCAAACTAATCGCACAACTACGATGCAGTTATCTTATGTTTATTTCTTTTCATATTGAGTGAAATTGTTAATATCCATCACTAATTTATATAATTTAGAATACTCAGTTCTATTTTAAAAGAAGAAAATGGGGTGAAGAGATGCGAATTCATGTACCAAACAAATAATTACTAAAAACCATAGACAATAGAGATGCATAAATAATTAGTTGCGACAACAAATTAGGAAAAGCCCAATTACTTAGATCAGGTAGAGACCCAATTAGAAATTTTATATGGTATAGTAATTTGATTCATCAAACGCTATTTCTCGGCGTTATTATCTAGTATAAATCTTTCGAAAATATGTCCACTAGTTCATTGTTTGGAAATAGAGGCTGGTTTGATATCTAATTCTAACTTATGCAATACACTGATGAATGCAAAAATGCGAGGATTTGAGCTCTGTGGAGTGTGTATTCCACACATATGGAGCCCTGAGACATTGTTCCTTGGAACCCAATCGTGACTAAATGTCTCGCAAATAGTTATTCAAGGAAAGTGTTTGAACTACTTCAAGTTGATTACTGGTTCAGGACAAGAAGCTGATAATGTGACGACTTTCTCATGCGTTATATCTCAGCTTGTGCCTTTCTCTTGAAGATCTTTCTTTAGGTGAATCCTTCCACCGTGGTTACAGAGACTTTCATGTTATCTCTTAGTGATGCAAAATCAATTGGTGTTTAAACTCAGGGGTGAGATCAACTGATGCTTGGAACTACGCTATATGACAAGTCTATATAACCGCAAGGAAAATAAATAATAGGCAGTTCATTCCTTATGAAATCCAAATACAACAGTAGATTAACAGCTCAGAAAGTAGAAAAGCCAAAAGAAACAAAGGTTAAAAAAAAGATTCAGAAACTCTTATTATTGCTCAAAAACTGATGAACAACAATCAAAAGATTTGAGAAGAGTAACATCTCCTAAGGAACTCAGAAAACATCGCAAAATATATCATCTCGAGCTCATTTAGATCAACTTCCTCACATCAAAACACCTTCATGTAACTCGCAATGATTTGTGATCATGTCCTATGTTCTGTGATGAACCCATAAAGGAAACAAAGAGAGAACAACAATCATTTCAGATATTCGCCTCTCCATAAAATGCTGTGTGATTGACAAAACGATCATTGGGTTATAGAGATTAAGAACCTCATGGTAGTTGTCTTAATCGTCCAAGTAGTAGTACGAGCCTGCAGACTTTTGCTCCCTGTCTTTAGTCGACTCTAATTTGTTGATTCTTGGTCTGAAATTTGTGGGATCCCTTCTGAAGGTGATGTTCAGATGCTGCAGGGTAAATATATAAATCATTAGCACCAAACATTAGTTCCATTCCTCTTGAAGAAAGTGATTAGGACACTTACGGATAAAAAGAGATTCATCCCAGTGAGCAGTGACTGAGGACAATTTGCGACACAATCAATGGATGGTTGTCCTTCATAGACGATGACTCGGTCTGCCAGATAGGTAGCCATTATAAAGTCATGCTCAACTACAAATGCGGTTTTCTTCGCGTGGAGAATGAACCGCTTGATGACTTTAGACGCCACAATACGCTGCTCTGAATCGAGATATGCACTTGGCTCATCGATCAGGTATATATCCGCAGGCTGCAAAAGGGATTCACAAAGTTTGTGTATGCATGATGAGATCACCACTAAGGACAAAGCTATGATTCTAACACAAAAATACTCTAACCTTTCCGAGGCACAGAGCTAATGCAACCCTTTGCAACTCTCCTCCTGAGAGATTGACGACTTGTTGATCCATCAGCTGCTCAATCTGCAGTGGTTTCATCACGTCCGACACAAACTGAGGGTGCATGTAAGAATCCCGAATCTTCTGATGTAGCAAGTGTCTAACTGAATTCTCGAACTTGGGACTGATCTTCTGTGGCTTGTAAGAAACATTGAATTCGGGAATCTCTATGTCTGATCCTTCAATCTCGTCAGGTTTCAACAAACCCGCCTGCAAAAATACAAGTTTAGAAGTCCAGCCAGCACTCACTAACCAAAAGAGAAGAAGATATCATGGAGGAAGGAGAATACCAGCATCCGGATAAACGTTGTCTTCCCTGTACCATTCTCCCCAAGCATAACAATAATCTGGGAGTCGGTGAATTCACCTTCTGACACTTTCAGCCTGAAGTTTCCTTGTGTTTTGGTCATGGTTGGGTACTTGTACCTAGCGTACGACTGTATTTCCTCAGCACTTTCTTGTGGAGTCTCAGAAACCTTCACAACAAAAGAACAACCATCATAACACACACAACGTTGATTATCTTTGTGAACCGCTGCCACCATCAAAAAGAAAGAAAAAAAGTTTACCTTGAAGGTCAGAGATTCATCTCTAAAACGTAGATTTTCAGTGGGAACAAACCCAGCCAAGAAAATGTTGATTCCTTCTCTGACAGAGAAAGGGAGAGTCACCACACCGTAGGCTCCTGGTTTCCCATACAGACAGCAAATGAAATCGGACAAGTAGTCAAGAACACTGAGATCATGCTCCACCACAATGACGTAGCTGGAAAATAGGAAAAAAACACTTTAAGTGGGTTATCTTATAATAATCCCATTTAGATGAAATAATCAGAAGATGAACCTATTAGGCCTGAGGAGAGAACGAACAACTTGAGCAGCTTTGAGTCGTTGCTTAACATCAAGGTAACTAGAAGGCTCATCAAACATGTAGATCTCAGCGTTTTGTATGGCAACAACAGCGATAGCAAACCTCTGAAGCTCACCACCAGATAAATTCACAACATCACGATCAATGACCTGGTTCAGCTCCAGATCAGCACACAGCTCTGCCTTCATGTTTCTCTCGTCCTTCTGGTCTAGGACCTCTCCAACATTGCCTCGAACAGCTTTCGGGATGTGGTCCACATATTGTGGCTTAATGATGGCCTGTCAGGACCGGATACCACAAACTTGTGTCATTAAAGCACACCCTCTAGAAACAAAATTAAATGTCAAAAATTTACACTATACCTTTATATTATCTTCAAGAATACGAGTGAAGTAGTTTTGAAGTTCTGACCCACGGAAGTGAGTCAAGATCTCTTGCCAGTCTGGAGGGTTCTGCACAAGAAGGAAACTAATTATATATCTCAAATCGTCAAAAAGACAGAGCTTACAAATAAAAGATCATATACTTAAATTCCTAAGAGAAAGTTATTACAGAGAATCGGCCCAAATTTGGTTTGAGCTTCCCCGCCAAAATTTTGAGAGCAGTTGACTTTCCAATACCATTAGTCCCAACCAACCCTAAGACCTGCCCTGGCCTTGGAACAGGGAGCCTGTGCAGCTTGAAAGTGTTAGGCCCATAGCGATGGGTCGTATCTTTCTCCAAGTCTCGGGGGAGATTGATAATCTGAATAGCTTCAAAAGGGCATTTCTGCAATTGTAACAACAGCAGAAGGTGTTACAGTGTCCCCAGTTTTGGGTACATGTAGAGAGAGAGAGAGAGGTATATTCGGGTTTTAGAAATAAGGACATACCTTGACACAAATACCGCAACCAATGCACAACTCCTCTGAGATAAAAGCAACCTTGGAAGCAACAGTCACCTCAATACAAAGTTTTCCTAAGAATAATAACATATGTTAATATGTATAGGGTGGGTGGCAGGTTGGCAACTAATTGGCCATGCAGTCACTGGACATAAGCAACCGAGTAAATGACACAACAGCAATAGGAAATCCATATGCAAGAACACAAATTCAAAAATTGGAATAAGAAGAAAAAGGCACCTGTCTTGACCACAGGACAGCTCTTCTTACACTCTTGGCGACATTTCTTAGGCTTGCAACGGTCTGAACTCACGATAGCAATACGTGTCAACCGATCGGCCATCTCTCAAAGATCTAAGAAAACAAATAAAAATCAACAGATTAACAGCCTGACGAAGATTCAATAATTATAAATCAATAACAAAAGCTCGTAACTAGAATTATGATTCCACTCACAATCAGAGCAAAGAAAAATGATTTGATTACTGAATACCCCCCCACCCCCCAGATTTTAACAATAATTGATGCAGCAGTTTTCATGCAAAATCTAAATCGTCAAAAAAAATTATTCATAACTTCAAAGTGTGACAATAAATAACAAATTCGACCACACATCAACAGAGATAACTACAAAGGTTGAAACTTGCCCAAATATCGAAGGTTTCGATTCACTTCCAGATGTGAAACAAAACTAGTAATCGATGGAGTACCAAACACGACCATGAAATCAAAAAAAAAAATATCAAACGATGAGAAAGGGAGAATATGAGAAAGGACCTGAGATTGATTGAGAGATTCAGATTGACAGCTCTGAGGAAGATCCAAGTGAAGAAGCGTGTGCCGATTCTTTTTTAAGGAGCCAGCGGAGAGCACACGCACCCTGACCTGAGAGTTCTTTTTCTTTTTTGCACAATTGAAACACTAAAAGAAAAAAAAAAACTTAAGAGGTAGGGTTTTCACTTTTCAGAATTATCTGTTTCCGACAGGTTTGCTTTACATTGGGCTTGGTCTAGTTATGGGCCCAACATTGCAATAAGGATACAGAGAAGTGTCTGTTTTTTATGGGTCTTGTCTAGTTATGTATGTTCCAGTGACTACACTTCAGTGTCTGTTTTTTTTAAAAAGACTACCGAGATTGGACAAGGACCAAAAGATGAGAACTACAACATCATTTAACTTGTTGTGCCTTTGATTCCGGAAATGGATGCATCTCTTTAAAGTGTGGGTGTGTGTGTGACCTTTCTTCAAGTAATGAGATAATATATCTTCTCTATTTTGTGAAATCAAGATCATAGCATATACAATTTGTGTTTGTTCTCCACTGTTAATATAGTTCATGAGTAAAATTAAAAAAACTCGGAGGAGCTCAGTTTGAATATTTAATCACATAATCATATCCATAATCCACTAATGAGGTTTTTCAGTTACGGGAAGTGCTGGCGCTAAGGCTCTGGAAGAGCTCAGGAAGATGTGCATTGGTGAGTTTGGTTCTCTTGGTGATCTCTTGTCTCCTCTTCTTCTTATGCTTCGGTTTACTCATCACTATCCCGTACTTCTGTTCACCAGCTCTCCTCGCTGCAGTGTCTGTCACCGGCTTCAAACCGTGCTTCTTCAACTCCTTCTCCACTTCCAAGAAGTCGCTCGGGACCTCTGTGTCTCGGAACAGAGCTTTGAAGTCGTCGTCAACCGTAATCTCGCACTTGAAATCATTTGGATACGCAACGTCCTCTTGTGAGTTTGATAGCAACCAGATGTCTTCCGAAGCTTTCAAGGCCTGATGAATATAATAACACAAAGGGCAAAATATTAAAGACCTTATCTTGTTTGGTATATACATGTGTGTCGTTGGTACCTGCAAATCCTCCATGACGTTAGGGTAAGCGTCTTTGAGTTCACTAGACGCAATACCATCAGGATGTTTGTTTATCAAGGAAAGAAGCTCGCTCTTGTCATTTACATTGTGCTCAGCCTGTGACGGCAAGAGAGAGATAGAGCAGAGTTTTCATTGTAAACACACAATGATGAAATCTTTTAAATGAGAAGAAATTAACCAGTCCCACCTTGTAAGAGAATCTTCTTCCGTCGTAGTGAGCTTTTGGGTTCTTTCTCATACTGTCAAAAACAGCCTTATTCGCATGCATATCAACGTAACACCTCTCATTTATCTGCTCTGGAGTAAAGGCTTGCCTTGTCTACAAAGCAAACAAAAAAAAAAGAACTCAATATCAACTTTCATTCTGATTCATATAATAGCGAAGAAGAATTAAAACACATCAAGAACAAACCTCAAGGAGAAGACTGATGACACGCTTGATTTGAGCTCCAACAGGAGCTTTTCTCACACTGTTGATAAGCTGAAGCCGCTCTGTATCGCTTGAAAACTTGACAGGAGCACAAGGCTTACTGTGACTTATAGCCGCTGCAGGCACGGGCCGCCTCAAGAAAGAAGAAGAAGAAGAAGAAGGCCCCGGTCTTGAAGAAGCAATGTTTGAAAGCGTGGTTTGGCATTTTACTTGCTGCTTCTTGAAGTTATCTAGTTGCTCTTTTAGAGACATCTGATACGTTTTTTACACAGTACAAAAACGTAACCTTCTAGCCGTTAATACGAATATTTAGTGATGATGATTACGAATGCTGAAAATTTAATAGTAATCTGATCAAGTCATGGTCCAGAATACATAAAGCATGGACAACATAACATTCTAGAGAAAACATCTTCCAAAAATTTAATTAGGGTTAATTTCAATGGATTCATACAACCAAACCGACCATGGACTTATTATCAACCGATCGTGGTGGAGAATCCTAAAACTTACGGTTTCTCAGTATTTACAGGTTCCCAATGAGTTTCGAATCCTCAGAGATCTTAGAGCGCAAGAAACTAGGGTTTATTTATGTATCAATAGATACAAACCTTCCTTGATCGGTGATGAACGCTTCTTCTCTAAGTTGTTGATTTATAGATGGACACGATGGTGAATATGTCAATTTAATGGAGAAGTTGAGAGAATGGGTTTGAGTAAATTAAGCCCATTTAGCAGTTAATAGTCGGTTTAGTGACCAAATAAGGTAAAATAAATAACCCTAACCTGTTGTTGCAGGGATATTTTGGTTTTCAAAACTCTCAAAAAGAGTCAGAAATCAAACTCATCTCTTCCTGAAGCTGATCACATATTGTCTACGCCCCTCAATTTTGCGTTAGGTGTTATATATTTTTCCTTATTTCTCTTAACACTCTTGCGTTTAATTTCTCTGATCCTTTGGATTCCTTTTCGCACTACCTGATGATTGGGTGTATTCATGGATTCTTCTCTGGTGATTCCTTTTGATCTTGCTGCTAGTTTCGTTTTGGGAGTCGAGTCTTGTCATCTGAGCTCGTATTCCGATCTGATAGCATCTCTTGTTGGTTCATGTGTTGTTATTGAACGGTTGGTGGCCCTTAAGCATAGTTTCTTCTGACACTCTACCCAATGCTGTCCTCATAGCCTTGAAACACTGAAACACTGAAAACATAGCTCGTGTCCTTTTATCGTCTTCACGTTTTTGTTTATAAAAAAATCTTACGTTTCCTGTACTGCCCTGTTTTTGAGTTTGCTCTCATTGCCAAAAGTAATCTTGTGCTTCCCAAGTTTGTATCAAACACAAACCTAACGCTGGTTCCTCCCGGGCTGTTATTTGTAAAAGTATCTGGTTTGCTAAACCCGATGGAAATATCAGTCCCCCTGCAAAAAGCCACCGTTGTGCCCAAGCCTTTTATCAGGTGATCTCTCTCTTACACCATGAACACTTTTAGTTTCATATACAAGTGTTCAAGCAGGGCCTTTTTTATCAATTTTTTTTTTGTATTCCCTATGTTGCTAATTTGCATTAATATCTTCAGGCTGATGAGGCTTTTAGCAAGGACTCTCTATGATGATGATAATCTTACTACGTTAAGCGATAATCAGAAGAAATCTGCAAAATGTGACAGCAGAGGGAATATCGTTATGGTGCTAGATGCTCTTATGAGGTCTGTATTCATCTCTTTACCCGTTCTATCCCCCCAAAAGTCTATTATGTGATATAAACTCGTCACCAATGGTCTTTTCATTTATGGTATGTCTTGTGTTCTACGTCTTCTAGGCGGCAATGGGTTAGAGAAGAAGACTTGGCAAGAGACTTGAAGAAGAACCCCAAGCAAGTTCGAAAAATATTAAGACATTTCGAAGAAAAACAATTGGTCACGCGTTACCAAAGGAAAGAGGTTTGTGCAAGAAACTAGTTGCTCTGTTTTCAGATTTGGTGTTTTTAATTAACGATTCTCAATCCTTTTCAATAATAGACTGCAAAGCGTGCGAAGATATATAATGTTGCAGTGGCTGCGAGAACTCATGGCCGTGCAGAGGACAATGTTAAGTTCAACACACACTCTTATTGCTGTCTTGATTATCAACATGTAATGCTTCTTCATATCCTTACTACTTTATTTTGCCTTTATTTTATAAAAATTAAACTAGCATATATCACTTTCTTCTCTCGTAACAGATGTATGACACTGCTCGTTTGCGTCTGCAAAAGATTAAAAGGAAACTCAAAGATGAACTAGAAGATAATAAGTATACTCTTCAGAAGTATATCTGTCCTAACTGCAACAGGAAGTAATAAAACTCCACTACTCTTTTTTACTTTATAATAAAATATTTACATTTATCATGGCACTGAACCTGAATAGATTCTCATTATATGGTATTAGATATAGTGCACTAGATGCCCTGAGATTAATTTCTATGGAAGACGACGCTTTTCATTGTGAAAGATGCGATGGTGTACTTGTTGTGGAACGCAATAAGCTATCTTCCAAAGAAGTAGTAGATGGTGGTGACAATGTAAAGAGACTGCAGCGCCAAAGACTCCAGTTTGCGGAGGTCTGCGTAATAAACAAGAATTTGATTTGCATAACGTTCCATGAATACTAGTTTGTGCGTTGACACAACTGAAAGTGAAATGCAGGCTCTGATGGATCAAATTAATAGAGTGAAAGACCTACCGTTTCCTGTCTATGAAAGTTTTCCGGAATGGGAGGCTCGTGCAGCTATTGATGCTCGTGAAAATGGTGATCTTAATCCTGATGATCCTCTGAGGTCACAGAGTGGATATGGTTCAACACCAATGCCGTTTCTAGGAGAGACAAAGGTGATCATTGTTGTTACACTTCTCAATGCATATAAAAGTTTTCTTCACATATACAAGAAAATATATGTTGTGCTGTAAAGTTTAGTATATAAATGTAGTTTTGGTTTTCCTGTATATTTCAATATATTTTTATTAACCAAATTAGAATTTCCTCTCAGAATCTATAATTGTCTAGATGGAAGTTATCCTATAGATGTTGTATCCATGCCTGTTCAAAATGTGCAATCATAGTATTCATTGGGAAAGGAAATGATAATACAATAGAACTTTTATCCTTTTTCAGTTGTGGTTAGCCTGATTTCTTGAATCTTACTTATCACATATGGTTAGGTTGAGATTAACCTTGGTGACGGAAAAGAAGATGGAGTTTCTAGCATCAAACCGATGCCTCAATGGATGATTAGGCAAGGAATGAATCTGACCAAGGAACAAAGAGGGGAGATGAGTCAGGAAGAAAAGGTTGGTGGTGTCTCAGAACGAGGAGAAGTAAAACTTTCTGATGACAATAAACCATCAGCCATGGGAAATGACAATGATACTTACTTGAAGGTACCTTTTGCGAGCTTTTTTTTTTGTTGTATTTGTTTTAGATCCCTACAGTAGCACCTTGCGAGTTGTATTCGGAGAATATTGATACATTTTAGTTTCAGGAAGCTTACCATGCTGCTCTCCTGCAGCAGCTAGGGATTCCATCTGCTACTACAAACTTAGATCGTCAGGTTGGTATGAAATCCAAACGTGAAGAAGCAGATGCTGAATGTGAAGAAGGGCCTCATGTTTCAGGTCAGTTTGAGTTTACCGATACTTCAGTCCTAATTCGCTAACCTGTAAGCTGATCAAAATGTGACAACACATTACCTTAGCTATAAGGAACCTCTTTTAGTGTTTTTAAAAAGTATAAAACTGAAGCAGAGCGTTTGCATCTGATCAGAATACAGAAATGACACATTCTTTGAATATGCAGAAGATACTTGTTAATCCACTTAGTTCAAATTATATTAGTGGACCATAAATGATAAAGAGAGACATATCCTTATATATGTATTATGTGATGCTCTGGTTGGTAACTTTTCATGTACTTCATTTTGCAGCAAATGGAGCAGATGTTGAAGAAGAAGAAGACGGCGTCGAGTGGGAAGAAGGCTGAATGCAAATGGATCAAAGCCATTGATAATAGAATTATATAAGGTTAACTGTCAAATTGTCATGTGCACTCTATAGTGATTGGTAACGTATTGTGAATCTCATCATCCGCATCAGTTTTACTCAAACTCTCAAAGGTTATTAAGTAGAAGAGCAAAATACAAAATCAGTATCTACAATAAGGATTCACCAACATCAAGTCATCAAACATAATATTTAAACTTAAAGAAAAAAAGAACCAGAACAAACACAAACTGTCAATTACAAAACCAAAATCATAGATAAGTTTCAAAGCAGATACCAGATCAATTTTGAAATTGCTATTATTTAATAAAATATATTTTGATTAAAATTTATACACAAATATGATTACAAAGAAAAATACGAATATAATCATAAAGAAAACACAAATATGAGAGTTAAATTAAAACAAAAAATATACCCGCCCTTTAAAGGGCGGGTCAGAATCAAACATAATATTTAAACTTAAAGAAAAAAAGAACCAGAACAAACACAAACTGTCAATTACAAAACCAAAATCATAGATAAGTTTCAAAGCATCTGCTATTGAGAGATTGAAGAAACCTCTTCTACAGATACCATAAGGTTTTTACATTATACTATCACTCTCCATTTTATTTTCTCTAAACCAGCAATCTCTAAACCGATATATAGTTAAATTGTAATTATTTTGAGAGGGGGTTTGATTATTAGAAACATCGGCCAGGTAATGAGACTACTGGAGAAGAGAATCTCATAGGTTATTTTTTCTGTTTGAGATTACTTCCACTTCTTGAATTTGCCTCCTCCAAACATACCGTGCTTCCCATGCTTTCCATGCTTGAACTTGCCTCCGTGCTTGAATTTGCCTCCATGCTTTCCGTGCTTGAACTTACCATGACCATATCCACCGTGACCAACGTGGCCAAACCCTGCGGGCCCTGCATGCCCGTACGGGTTGTGTGCTCCATGAGCAATGTGGTGAGCTCCATAGGCAGCTGCGGCTGCACCAGCTGCACCGGCGATCATACCTCCTAGTCCACCACTAGAATGTCCTGATGAAACACAAATCAATTCAATAGTTTGCACAAGTGTGCATCAAGTTAAAGAGAGGATAGGATAATAAACTCGCCATTGCATAGCATTTGCATAAACATAACTAGCAAAGTTTTAAAAACTATTGTTCTTCAAAATATATACTTCAACTCGAAAACATTACATAGCAGACACATCAAACTACAAGGAAATTGTCTTAGGCTTTTGCATAGTATAACAGCACTGAGTTTACTATTTACTTTTCCTATTACTATTCAAACAAAAAAGGTTTATAATCCAACAAAACAACAAGAACAGTGCTTAGCTTTTAGCATAGCAAACATCGAAATATTAGAAGCTATTGTCCTATGATTCTTCAAACACTGCACAACTATTTAGCAGTTTGTTGATGCAATAAACTACAAAGGAGAGTCTCTACCTGCATGGTGAGGAGCAGGATAGCCTGCAGGAGGATAACCTCCGGGAGCACCAGGAGGGTATGCACCGGGTGGGTAACCTGCAGGTGGGTAGCCTCCAGCTGGAGGATATCCTTGTTGTGGCGGGTATCCCGCGGGTGGGTAACCTCCAGGTGCACCGGGAGGGTAATGATGTCCACCTCCTGGAAAACCATGAAACCCTTTGTCTTGCTCATCATGATGCTTGTCTTTACCACCTCCCATTGTTTTTACTAACTTTCAGCAAACCAAAACCTACAAGAGTTTGACATTTACATCATTGTCAAAGATCACAACAATCAAAATGATATACAAACGATCATATAGAAAAGTGTGAAATAATTGAGAAATAATTTACCGATACGAACTTCGAAGATTGTTTCAGAACGAATTAAAGCAAAAGAACAGAGCCTTATGTGTGTATATATATGGATAGGCGTGCTGCGTCTGCATCATTGATTACTTAACGCGTTACCATTTTTGAACAAGTGTATTTCTATATTTTTAGTTTTTTTTATTGTTTTACTTAGTCCTCGTATTTGTATTACAATAACAAATCCAACACTTTAGTCTTCATAATTTTTAATCGAGTCCTAAAGTCTAAATACTTATAACGGAAAATAACCACCGTAAAATAATAATTATTGTGATGTTATGAGTGTAATGATGTGTGAAAAATATTATAACTCTTTTCTGGTTATTTATTTATGAACCTACTAGGATGTTTATATAACTTATAAAAGTAAAAGGGTTAAAATGAGAATATGTAGAACTAAGAGGTGAAGTGTGATAAATAAAATTATCTACGTCGTGGGAACGCGCAAGTAACACGGAGTTCCACGAATATGATTAAGTAAATATATTTTCCTGTAATGATTTATCTTTTAGTGGCGGAGAAGTCTTTATCCTTTAATTTGACAAACGCCAAATAACAATGGTGGTGGTGAATAAAACGACAATAGAACCTGGTCCTCCACAAATCAGAATTATCTTTTACTTTATATCTTCTTGATTGACTATTTAAACATTCAAATGCTGATAAATAGTGGAATCGTACTAAACACAAAAATAGATGGTGGTGGGTTCATCATTAATGGATCGACATGAATATAGATCTGTTGGAGTGTGGGGCCTCTCGGTATCCATTGAGTTAAACAAGGCTCACGTGCTGAGCCTGAAGTGAAGTCAATAAAAACTTGAAAACTTTGGACACTTGGGTAAGTTCAGTGGCCGTTCACAATTTACAGTTCTCATTGATCTTCTGACATTAATATGAGGAACAGAAAGTACATCCTTGCTTCCACCAAGTTTCGTTCGACTTCTTCAGACAAGTCTTGCTGCACTTTGCAAACTTAAACAAGTGCAATGAAAAGTCATGTCTGCCAACAAATTTTGCTTGTTCCTCCTTGAGACTGCCACTTCGCAGGTTATCCTCATATGATTATCGGCAAATAATGAGATGTTTCTGGCTGTTTTATATGAATATAGGAAACAAAAAATGTTATTGTTTGGAACCAACCTTCTGATCAGGAATCTGAAGTTCATGAGATTGTTTGGAATATACCCATTAAGCTCTATAAAGATTAAAAGCACATCACACAAACATAAAACCAGCATAGATATTTCACAATCTCATTCAGACTGGAACCAGAACTCTCGTATTCAAGTGACAACAGACTACACTCCGTTTCTCCTTTGCTTAGTGCCTGTATCGATGCTTACGAGTCTCCTCTTCTTCCGATGACACCTAACGCTTCTGCTGCTTCTTTCTACTAACCGAACCAGATTCTGATTTCTTCGCGCTTCTGTATCTATCAGAAAACTCTCCAGGATCATCAGATGCATCATACACATGCTTTTCTTTGCCCTTCACACTCCTGTGATGCCTTCCGGAATCATGATCATCATCATATCTCGGTTTCTTATCGGATCTATGACGCTTCTCGGACTCAGAATCGACATATCCGTGTCTTCTCTCATCATATCTCTGCTTTTTCTCAACTCTATGAAGCTTTCCAGACTCCAAACTGTCATGCCTCAGACTTTTCTCAGAAACAAGATCATTATTGTGCACTTGCTTCCTCTCCCTATGGTGGCTTTTGTGATCTTCTGATCTTTTCTTTCTACTACTGTGGTACCTATAATAATCAGAATCATCAGATGACGCAGAAGGTATATCCACCATTTTCTTCCGTTTCTGGTGCCTCTCGTCCTCGGGATGATTTTCTCTGTGGCTGTTTCCTTGGTGGCGAACCTCAGTTTTTAATGTCTCCGATGAATCTAAATGCTTGCTGCGCCTTCTTCTGCTTGAGCGGTATCTATCAGAGTCTGAATCTTCAGAGGAGAGTGAGTCAGAATCATATTGATTCTTGCTCTTCTTCTTCTTAAGTTCCTTTCGCTTCTTCTTCGATCTTCTCTTCTCCCCACTATCTTCTGAGCCTGTGGAAGATTCATCAGTTTCCTCAACAGTCCGAGATGAGTGCTTCTTGTGGTTTTTGTTCCTTTTGGACTTCTTTTTCTTATCAGACGCTATACTCCTCAGTAATTCTAATGGGAGGCTGCCCTCAAGGAACCCTGTGATGTCACAACGAATTGAGAAAATTAGTATATACAATCTTATGATGAGATGGGTCTTTATATGGAATCAAGAACTTCACCTCCATACTCGTCAAATATATCTTCAGCGACAATTTGTTGATTTGGATCTTCGGGATCAAAACCACCACGAGGAGGACTCAAGCCAGGCTTTTGTTTCAACTCCCACTTCAGAGGCTGCCAAGAATTAGAGAGAATTTTCAGTTTCCTAAAACTAAAGTCTTCAAAGATTTTGAAGAATGAGAACGCAAGGGAAATTAAGACCAACCTCGCCAGGATCTGTATGTGCAATAATAGTAGTCAACGGATCATCTCTTTTCAATCGTTGTTCTTCACTTGGCATCACTGTATCCTTCAATGGACATTCACGATCACCACTTTGGTGCCCAAAGTTACCACACCTGAGACATTTCACATTACGCAATTCAACTGCAAATGGCTTTGCTCTTCCGGCAATCCCAGTCTCCAGCCTGCACAATTCCGATCATAGTATGTGATGAGAAAAAATGTCCACTCACATGTCACCGTTGCAATATTTTCACTATGACACTTGGAACACTAGGCTACTAACACATCAGAAAAGAGTAAGAAAGTACCTTGGTGCATTTTTAAGGACATCAAATTCTTCTTCAGTAGGAAGAGCACGCCCAAACACATCTTTGGGTCGTGGTTTCTTCCTTTCCTGACCTGTATGTTCACTCCCGAATACTGGCTCTGCTGGTCTGCAAAAAAAAAAAATATTCTAGTTAACATACAGAGCAAAGAAAGACAGAAGTAAACAAATTTGTCTGTCAACATACATAGAACCAACGTTGTCGTCCGCCATTGGATCCTGACTAGAAGAACCCTGACCCTGGTGTTTCTCTTCCGCGTATTCTGCTGCTTTGGCACTCTCAGGGTCATAACCAGGTGGGCGGATATACATGAAACTCACAGCTTTCATCATTTCAATCTGCGAATTAAGCTCAGCAATTAATATCACAAACATGCTTCCAAACACAAGATTTGGATAACATAAACCCTAATCTAAAAGCATTAGGGGACACTTGCAAACAAAGTTATATACTCAAACACAAGATCTGGATAAACATAAACCCTAATCTGCCAGCTAAAAAAAGCCTAACCTTCTCTCTTTCTTTCTTGGAGATGAGAGCTGCTTGCTTGAAGAACTCCTGCTCTTGCGCAAACTGCCAAAAAACACGAATAGAATCAAATCGAATTCGAGACGACCATGTACAGATGCTGCCACTTACCTCACGTGCCACCTCTTCGGCTCTGCGATCGTGCTGGGCGTTGGTCTGCTCGGCGATCCACTTGCGTCTCTGGTTCGGATAAGAAAGCGGATGCCATGGCTTCTGGTTCAGGAACGAGTGGCTCCACGCCGTTCCCGATTTCGTCTTGTAATCTACCTCTAAGCCAGTCCCGGTGACTTTCCCGCCGGCGAATCTCTTGCTCAGCCGTATCCCGCTCCCTTCTCCGCCGCCGCCGTCCATCTGATTCCCCCTTCGCAATGTGGCCCCTCTCGATCGATTGTTTTCGCCCTCGTGCTTTCTGAGATAACCCAACAAGGAAACGAAACTTATTTAATTGCAATTTAACCCCCAAATAAAAATTGCAATTTAGCCCAAAATAAAATGAATATTACAAAATTAGAAATTACGTAAAGCGAGTGAGTGAGAGAGAGAGGAGATTTTGGTTGAGCTTTAACCAAACGGAGTAAAGGACCTAACTTTAATTACTTTGATTGATTAGTCTCTCACGGAAGATCTGTTTTCATCTCGATAAGAATCCTGAGAAACGCGAGATCGAGATCGAGAGAGTGCGGGGGAAGTGTGAATCGGAAAGATGACGGCTGCGGCGATGGTGCTGAACGTAGGCGGATCGGCGGCGGAGAGAGACGCGAGGTTGGCACATTACGCGATGGCGTTTGTTCAGCTGTTTAACGGAGGATACCATGTGATTACGAAAGTAGCTCTCAACGTTGGAGTCAACCAGCTTGTCTTCTGCGTCTGCCGTGATCTTCTCGCTCTCTCTATCCTCGCTCCTCTCGCCTATTTCCGCGAAAGGTTTCCTCTTTTCTTTTTTTTTTTCACCCTTAACTCGTAAAGTTTTGTGCTTCGGATTCTAATTAGGGTTGGTTTCTCTCATAAGACTTGGGGGACAATGTGTGTTGAGTTAAGTTCATTCTGGAGAATGTTTTATGTGTTATGATCAAATAAGTGAAATATTTTGTGTTGGTAGATAAGATTTGGACACTTATGAATTTGAGATCATTGGTTGTTGCTCTTTGTGGATTATGTTCTAATACTGTTAGTAGATTTGTTAGTCTCTTCTTCTCGGTAACTACATTTGAAACTAGGATCAGGTTTCATGATCTACTGTAATATAGTTCTTTGTTTTTAAAGGCGCGATGATCTAAACGCCTTATGCTTCTATGGCGAGGTGTCCTCCCTATAGTAGTATGTTGTTGGTATCTTCTATCTCTTCTCCTCCTCCTTCCCCAACGAGATAGGTTACTTATCAGAAAATGAAGGAATAGTGTGGGCGAGGCTGTAACTCGTCTATGTTTATGCTAGTTTCACTTGTAGGCTTTGTGATTAATAGTTAAGCATTCATAACCTAATCAAGGAATACTGTTCCTTTTTTTTTCATATATGCAGAAGGATCAGGCCTCCGATGACTAGAAGCCTTCTCTTGTCATTCTTCTTTTTGGGCTTAGCTGGGTAATAAATCATTTCTTTTCCTGTCTCAATATCTTGTAATCAATGTTTATTGCAGAGTTAATTATCTTGCTGATGCTTCCTTTGCGTTATCCTGAATCTTATAGGGTATTTGGCAATCAGTTGTTGTTTCTTGTCGGTCTTACATACACAAATCCAACTTATGCTGCTGCCATTCAGCCATCCATCCCGGTCTTCACCTTTCTTTTGGCTGTAATGATGGGGTGAGTATGATTATTTCTTTTCCACAGAGTTCACTTTTTTAGATGTGATTCCACTTTTCTTTTTTTTTAACGTCGCTTACTTTGTATGCAGTACAGAAAGAGTGAACTTGATGAGAATCGAAGGTCAAACTAAGGTTGGAGGAACACTTGTGTGTGTTTTGGGTGCCGTATTTATGGTTTTATTTAGAGGTCCGGTCTTGTTAGGAGATAAAGATGCAGACTTTGCGATGCACAATGAAATTAGCGCTAAAGGTCAACCTGAGCCTACAGGGTGGCTAGTCACTGGCTTTCTAGACCTTGGATTTGAGCAGTGGCACATTGGTGTTTTATGCTTGATTGGAAACTGCATGTGTATGGCTACTTTTATTGCTATTCAGGTGTGAATCACTTCATTGTTTCAGTTACGTTTTTAGACAAACCCATATATATATAAGCCTACTAAGCTCAGTGCATGTGTCTTTTGATATGTGGATGTAATGGACACTCTCCAGGCGCCGGTTTTGAAGAAGTATCCGGCAAATCTTTCGGTTGCTGCGTTATCATACTTCTCCGGTACAGTACTAATGGTCACAACAGCTTTCTTTATGGTAAAGGAGCCATTAGATTGGAAGCTAACACAAGCTGAAGTTCTCGCGGTTATATATGCAGTAAGTTGCACCAATTATTATTTTTAATATCTTCTCACACGTTTCTCTGTTAAATCATTTACACAATTTCATCTGTGGTTTGTCTTCTCTTAAAAGGGAGTTGTAGCGTCAGCACTAAACTTTGGAATGTTAACTTGGTCCAATAAGATAATTGGTCCTGCCTTGGTTGCTCTCTACAATCCTCTTCAGCCTGCTGCATCAGCTTTCCTATCGAGAATCTTTCTCGGTAGCCCTATCTTTCTCGGAAGGTGAATACACATTGAAGCATCCATGCTCTTCAACTTTACTTTGGATTATCAACATCTTTATTGATCAATCATCTCACACAGACTTGTTTTCGTATGTGCAGTGTTGTGGGTGGGTTCTTCATCATTCTAGGACTCTATATGGTGACATGGGCATCGTTTAGAGAGCGGAAAGCAGTGGCTTCGGGGATTGGGATACCGTCTCATAGTGCAAGAACCTCGGAGCCTCTAAAGAAGAACCCAGTTGTTAGCAGACTAGGGCAGTTGTTCTCTGGACTAGCCAGTTCCTCTATGAAATCTGCAGACTAAAAAAGAAAAGAAACCATAAAGTTAAAAGAAACAGACCAGAGAACCTATTTTTTTACAAAAAGATTTTTAACTCTATTTTTGTTATAATTCATCTCATATTATTATCTTAGTGGATTCTTCCTTGGAATTCAAGACTATTATGTATATGACATGTTATCTTTAACTTTTGCATATGTTTAACTTAGCAGTGGATTCAGTGCGAGATAAATTGAATAGAAGTGTATCTGGTTTTAGGAGGGTTTTTCATAAAGTTGGAAAAAAGGCATTCGACAAAAAGATGTGGCCGTTCTGGTAAGAAAACATAAACACTAGTGGGAACTTTACGAATTTCTAAATGTCTATGCCAATTTTAGTTATTTTTATAATAACTTGTTAAAAATGATTTTAAAACATACGACCTAGTATGATTTTTTTTATATTTCAAGTCCACGTACGATTTTCAATTAAATTAGTTTTTATTTATGTATCATTTCGAAACAATTAAATTGGTATTGACACCAATTCACATTGTCGGACACACCATAAGCATTGTTTAACTAACAATTAGACCGACGATTTTATAGATTTATTGGAAATTAGGAAAAATTACGTTTTGACCCCAAACGTTATTAATATTCCAAATCTTCCCCCAACCAACCCACCAGGTAATGAAAATTTCGCAAGACGTTTTCTGTTGTAGAGAAGTAGAAAAAAAAAAAACAGCATAGAGAGGAGGAGGAGGTCGTTCTCCTGCACAAAAACGGATCTCTGTCGTCTTCGTTTTTCTCTGGTCCGAGTGGCGGTTTTAGCACCGATACTCCTCAGATCTGCTGAAGAAGATTCTCTATTCTCTTCCACAAAGAGAGAAAACGATTGGTTGATTTGTAAATGCGCTTCACCTACCTTCGGATACACGAGATCTAATGCTGGCGAAGCTTTTGACGGTGGCTTGAGTTGTCCTCTTCTCTCTTCTCCAATGCGCCTTTCTGGTATCGTATTCTGCCTTCGTTAAGTCGATTTTAAACTGCAAGATCGCTCCCTTTGTATTGGCTTATCTCTTTTCGGAATGCATTTGATTTTGATTTGTGTAGTTAAAATCTTCCACTGAAGGAGGAAGAATCTGTATCTGTGCTGCTTCTTCTTCTTCTGCATTTGAGGCTTTTTTAAGTGTATGTAGGCAAAGAGAGAAGATGGTTTTCGGCAAGATCACTCAGCTCTTCACACCAAACCGCTACGGAACTACTACACAACCTTCAGTTCCATACATCCCTACTGGCTCTTCATCACCAGACGTAGGCACCTCAGCTCCAGACTCCATCGCCTTTGGAAACGGTGGACGCAAGAGCAAGAACGGTCTCAGACACTCTGCCTCTCTCCAAGACTTCTCTTCCTATCACGGCTTCGATCCTGAGGAAGCTTTCACCGACTCAAACGCTAAACATCAGCGGCAAAACGGGAATAGTTTCTCCAAGGACAAGGGAGGTGTCCCCAGTGCCACGACCAGTCCATCCACGCGCCGTGGGCGTAAATGGATCCGCGCGGTGATGATCGTTGTGTGCATGTTTCTGTTTGCTTCTCTGGTGTATATAGCAGGCATGTATGTTTACACGAACTGGTCTCGCGGAGCGTCGAGGTATTACGTTGTGTTTGACTGCGGGAGCACGGGGACTCGGGCTTATGTCTACCAGGCGTCTGTAAACTACAGGAAGGATAGTAGTCTCCCTATCGTGATGAAGTCTTTGACTGAAGGTATCTCTAGGAAGACCAGTGGCAGGGCTTATGATCGGATGGAGACAGAACCTGGGTTTGACAAGCTTGTCAACAACAGAACTGGATTGAAAACCGCGATTAAACCACTTATTCAGTGGGCGGAGAAGCAGATCCCCAAGCATGCTCATAGGACAACGTCTCTCTTTGTATACGCAACAGCGGGTGTTAGGAGGCTTCGTGCTACTGATTCGAGCTGGCTTCTAGGTAACGTGTGGTCTATACTTGCGAAGTCTCCTTTCACTTGCCGGAGGGAGTGGGTTAAGATCATCAGTGGTACTGAGGAAGCTTATTTTGGATGGACCGCTCTTAATTACCAAACGAGCATGTTGGGAGCCGTGCCAAAGAAGGCTACGTTTGGTGCGCTTGACCTTGGTGGCTCGTCTTTGCAGGTAACGTTTGAGAATGAGGAGCGAGCACATAACGAGACCAACCTAGATCTCAGGATTGGGTCTGTTAACCATCATCTTAGTGCGTATTCTCTCGCGGGGTATGGTCTTAACGATGCGTTTGAAAGGTCTGTTGTTCAGCTTTTGAAGAGGGTGCCAAATGTCAATAAATCTGAGTTGATTGAAGGAAAATTTGAAATGAAACATCCTTGCTTGAATTCTGGATACGAAGGGCAGTACATATGTTCTCAATGTGCTTCTAATGTCAAACGAGGTAAAAAGGGGAAGTCAGGAGTTCCTATCAAGCTAGTCGGTGCTCCAAATTGGGGAGAGTGCAGCGCTTTGGCCAAAATAGCTGTTAATAGCTCTGAGTGGTCAAAGCCAAAACATGGTGCTGACTGTGATTTGCAGCCTTGTGCCCTTCCTGATGGTTACCCTCGTCCTCACGGTCAGTTCTATGCTGTATCTGGATTCTTCGTGGTGTACCGATTCTTCAATCTAAGCGCTGAAGCTTCCCTTGATGATGTGTTGGAAAAGGGTAGGGAGTTTTGTGAGAAGGCCTGGCAAGTTGCCAGAACCAGTGTTTCTCCACAACCTTTCATTGAACAGTACTGCTTTAGAGCACCGTACATAGTCTCTCTGTTACGAGAAGGTCTGTATATTACAGATAAGCAGATCATAATTGGTTCTGGGAGTATAACTTGGACACTAGGAGTAGCTCTTCTGGAAGCAGGGAAGGCTTTATCTTCTACACTGGGACTAAAGGGGTACGAGACTCTGAGCATGAAGATAAACCCAGTAGCCCTTATATCTGTTCTGTTCGTCTCACTGATTCTGCTTCTCTGTGCACTGTCACGGGTCAGCAACTGTACGCCAAGATTCTTTAGAAAGTCATGTCTCCCTCTTTTTAAGCACAATAGCGCCTCAGCTTCGTCCATTCTCAACATTCCGTCTCCCTTCAGAATCCAGCGATGGAGTCATATGGGTACATGTAAATTCAATTTGCATAATCTTGAGTTATTGCCGGTTCGTTGTATCAATCTTTTGTCTATGTGTTCATTCAGGGGTAAAGCAACCGTCGAGTCCAACAGTGAGGAGTTCACCGCGTAGGCCATTTAGTTTTGGAAGCAGCATGCAGCTGATGGAGTCTTGTTCATTGTACTCATCGAGCAGCAGCGTTATGCACAGTTATTCTTCTGATAGCTTAGGGGAGATGCAAGTTGACAACAGTGGCTCCTTCTGGTCCTCCCGGAGTCAAATGCGTCTCCAGAGCCGGAGATCACAATCACGAGAAGATCTTAGTTCGTCGCTGGCTGATGCACACATGCTCAAGATGTAGTAGGAGAAAGACGTTTTTGGGTACGGTTTTTTTATCACTTCGACAGCCTCTCACTTTTTTTTTCTCTTTTCTGGTATCATAGAATATAAAAAGAAAAAGAAGAGAAACTTCATGAGAGCAAAGATATTCCTTGTTTCAGTTAACTTTAATTCATTCTATACCACCATATATGATTATTAATTTAACCCAATTCAGCTATGTATCACTCTCGTGCTCTTTATCCTTCTTGTATCCAAGTTCTCTTTATAATATAGAACATGACGGTCTGAGCAGCTAGAAAGAGGAGAATATAATACCCTGGATTGCGTTTGACATATTGCCGTGTATGTTTCATCTCTAGACCACACCTTGTAAGTGCTTGTTTTCTAGTCACTGATTCTTATAAAGGAAGGTAAAAATAGAATCTGCTATACATAGTCGTGTACTTCATTTCAATGCAAGATTCGAGGCTAAAAGTGTCTTTTTACTTTACCATGGAAATATCTACTTTCAACAATGTACTTATGTTAGATTGTAGAGCTCTAAATAAATCCTTTGGGGGACCATTGTGTGTGGTTGGCATTTAGATAGATGGATCAATCATGGTAACTATCACCTGAACAATGACTTATAGATCACGTTTAAAAATATATGGCTTAGATTTTTTGCAGATTGTATCATATCAATGATATCATCAAATTCATTAATTTGAATCCAGGGATTAATTTATTTTCAACCCATCCTAACCACTTCTAATTGTTTACCAAATAAAAAGGTTTATCTCAATGCAAGTCCGACTTTACATTATACTGTAGTTGGACGCTAAAGTATATGTAACAACTTTTTCCATAACTTTTGATGCTTTTGAATATTTTATATAAGTTTTATGGTTTGCCCAAATCGATGATTTTATGGTCTGTAATCTATGTTTTCATTTTGGTCAAGTTTAAAGAGGCACTTTTAACCATTGTTTGTTCTTTAATTAGTCCAATGGCAATAAACCTACACAGACTAGTTTATAGGTTTGGTTTCTTAAGAATCGTTTGACAAATGTGATTGATCAATTATGTGACAAAACGAGTATTTCTCAATATTTTTCATCGCTATAGATGTCGAATATTGCTCTCGATTCTGACATTTGGACAGGAACATTTAGTATATCAATCTCAGCCATTGGTTGCAATTGTGGCTTAATCCACAAGCAAAATAATTGAAAACCTTTGGTGTCGAGCGAAAGGAAAGAAGTCTATCTTCGTCACTCTCGTTCGTTTATTGCCATCGATCCCATGACACCCAACTAAACCAATCACAATATAATTCAATCAGAAGGTCAAGTTTTTCATAATTCTTGAAAAACATTTTATTTTAGAAGACAGTAAATAAACAAGGACGTTGCGACATATCCCTTATCCATGTTCATGTCTTGGTCAGAATAATGTCTCATTGGTCGTACCACTCGCTTAAACATAATCTTTTTCACGTTCCAGTTTATTTATCCAACGGGCACCACAAGTACCTTCTTCTTCTTCATAAATACCTTTCTTTTTCTTAAATTAATTGATATCCATCATTATATAACTGTAATCACAGCTGTCATATTGTTGTATTTGGTACACAATTTATTTTCTTTAATTTATTTTTCAAAAAAAAATTCTATTTCACTATTTTTTCCTTTATAAAATTATATTGAACATTCAATGAAAATAACAAAAAAAATGGATATCATATAAGAGGTTCTTCAACTCATTGGTATTTCCACCTCTAAATATCATAGCAAAATAAAAAGTGTTTCGGTCTATTTCTATTTCTTCTTTTAAAATAGAAATTGTTATTTTTTCCTCTAAATATAAAGACGAATCTAGCATGTATTTATTATAGAGTTATATTTTTATTTACAAAATAATTCTTTAAATTTTATACTTTTATAGTTATAATCAAAACAAGTACTTTTTAGAAAATACAAATTTTTATTAACATAAGATCACATTTTATTTATAAATGTCTTTGAGAAAAGAATTTTACTTTGAGAAAATTCATAATTTTATGAAAATCTTGTAAAAATTTAAAATATATAGGGTTAATGTCAACTTTCATAAGTAAAGTTATGTGTTGTAAAATTTAAATAGATTTTTTAAAAATATTCTTTTTTTAGAGGCAAGCATATAAGATTATATTGGAGAAACACATTTTTATTCTAGAGTTATTATATTTAAAGATAAATATATATATATATATATATATATATATATATATATATATTGGAGATGGTTTAAACAGTGCTTCTATGCTCTATTAAACTCAAACTTTGTATAAGTTCTACCTTTTTCTCTCACCTTATCTCTCGAGGGTTTGTCAGAATAAATTCTGTTTCAGCCCTAGACTCAAACCTTGCAAGTGCTCATTCTACTCCGTGGTTCGTATCGTCAGAATGTGCTCTGCAAATGTGTGCACTTCGTTTCATTGGGAGATTTGAGGCTAAACTTGAATTTTTTCCTTTACCATGAAAATATCCAATTTCAACAAATTTACATATGCTAGATAGTAGAGCTTCAAAATTCTTTGGGACCATTGTGTGTGGTTGGCATTTAGATGTATAGAGCAAATATGGTAACTATCACTTGAACAATTACTTATCTTTACTATGGATCACATTTACAAATGTATGGTTTAGATTTTTCCATTTTTGCATATCGGTATCATCCATTTATTAGTTTGAATCAACAGATTGATTTATATTCAACACATCTTTAGGGTATCTCTAATGGTGGTTTATAATCTATTATATTTTTCATTTTAAAATATTATAATTCTATTGGTTTATTTTATAATAAAATTACTTGGAGTGAAATATAGAAGAATACTATCATTTTATTATATTTTTAAAGCAAAAAAGCAACATTGAATTACTCTATTATAGAATGAAATATTGAAATTAATCTAATTATATAATAGCTGACCAAAAAAAATCTAATTATATAATAGAATTACCTTATTTTATAATCAAATATATAAAAAGTTATAGAACCATTGGAGATGGTCTTAGCCACTCATGATACTTGAATTATGAAAAGAATATGATTACCAAATAAAAATGTGTATCCCAATGAACTATGTTTTCATTAGTTTTGATCAAGTTTACATAAGCATCATTAACCATTTCTGTTCCTAATTAGTCAAGTGGCTACAAATTTACATACTAGTGTTTCTTTTGTTAATTGCCGACTAGATTAAATCAAGCTACGGTTGGTAAAGAAATTACTCCGTAATCCAACTCCGCCTAACCAATTTTAGCTTACATAGAAGAATAAAAAACTGTGTTCGTGTAGAGAAGATGATACAAATATGGTTTTAAAGAGAAAATCTATCGGTTTACCGGATTTTCAATAATTTCCTACCAAATCTAAGTAATCCATCTCATTACAGATCATAGTAATCTGTTTTTTTTTACAGGTTGTTATAGGTATGGTTTTTAAGAATCGATTGCCAAATATGGTTGAGCAAATTATGTGACAAAACGAGTCTGTCTCAATAGTTTTCATCGCCTTAAATGTCAAATATTGTTTTTTGTAGAAATTGCTCACTCATCACGTGAAATTTGATTCAGAGATTTGGACAGGAACATCTAAATCAATGTCAGCCATTGGTTGCTACTTAATCCACAGGTAAATAATTGAAAGCCTTTGGTGTGAAACGAAAGGAACAATGTAATATCAGCGTCACTGTCGTTCTTTTATTGCCTTTGATTCGACAACACACAACAAAAATCGATCACTATAATTTTATGAGAAGGGTATTTTTTTTGGCTCAACAACTTTTTCATTAACTAAAGTTTTGGAACATACAAATTATAACCACAATGCCTCACTAGAGGCTTTAACCATATGTTATCAGCTGGATGAAGATATAGTATCACAATGAGAAGGGTGTTAATTTCAAGCTTTTTCATAGTCCTAGAAAAGAAAAAACTTTAAAACACAGTGGATACACGGTTAAAAAGAAGAAGAAAATGACGTTGGACCATATCCATATGCTCATGTCTTCCTCGGAATAATTAATGTCTCGTTGGTCCTACCACTCACTCAACCACAATCTTTTTCACGTTCCTAATTATTTTCGTGAATTAATTATTGATTCGTTATCCAGGAACTGATCATTCCACCGATCAATTTTTCCAATTTAATTTACCACAATATTTTTTTAAGAGAAAAAAAGTTATTTCCAACCAGTCGACTGGTTGCATGCATATTGTCATGAGTATATGATTTTTTAATTTAAACCTATCTTTTTAATAAAAACCTTTACTAATTTTATACTCTTAAAATAACATTTATGTAAGGCTTTACAAGAGACTATACTTTTCGGAATAAAATACTACTATTTTATGGATGGAACATAGAAGAAATGAATAAGCTTCATTGCCCAAAAAAACAAAAAAAGCATAATACGTTTTTTTATTAACAGGCTTTGATATTTTTTATATACATTCGACCACTACCAAACTATATCTATACTATAATGTTTAAAATGCAACAACAAACACTATATAATATGTTCTGTTTCCATTACACGGAACGTGATTAAGAACTTAATCCTTTGTTTTTAGTTTTAGCTATAGACTATAGTTAAAGCTTATTAAGATCACTCTCCTTAACAAATAGACCATGGAATCCGTACGGAACTCTTCGCGGCAACCTCACCGCGGCCACGACTTCAAGCTCGGGAGACTTGGCGTCCATCACAAGAAACCTCGACTCTCCCGCCACCTCGTCATGAACATACGTCACCACGTAACCGTCATCCTCCTCCGCCTCCGGATCACCAGGATCCCTAGCCACGAAAAACGGCTCCCCTCCGTAACATCCCGGACCGTACATCCTACGCGCCACCGTGCAGTCGTCCCCGTCTCCTCTCGCCACGTCGAGCTTCACCACCCCGGAGATCTTCGGCATCGGGTCTCCGATCGCCGCGTAGACGTACCGGTTCCGTCTCCCGATGAACGCCGGATTGACGACGGCGAAATCGAGGTTCCTGGCGGAGATCGGGTGGCGCGTCACGATCCCGGTGACGAGATCGATCCTCACCTTCTCCACGAGGGCGTGGACGAGCTCCATCCTCTCCAGCGTGTGCTCGATCGACATGATGTTGGGAGCGATCAGGACGACGGCGTCTCCGTCGTCTTCGTCCCAGGCGTTGATGGCGTGGATGATGTTGAACCCGGGAACCTCGAACCACTTCATCTCCGATTCGTCCTCGGCGTAACGCGGGATCACTCCGAGCCGCGGCGTTTTGCCGTTATCGGCGCCGACGGGAGATCCTCCCTCGAGCATCGAGTCCATCCTCATCTTAATCTGAATCTCCGAGAAGATCGCGTGGCGCTTCGTGATCGCGAAGTCGTGAAGGAACGAGGGCGAGGTCATGGAGAAAACCGGAACGTCTTTTTGCTTCTTCCCGGTCGAATCGAACCGGAAAAACGTTAGAAACGGGGGAACCGGACCGTACCGGAAAGCGAACGTCTCTCCGGTTTCGGGATCGGTTTTCGGGTGAGCTGTCATGCTCATCGCTAACTTCCCGTCGAAATCGTGCCGTCCGATCGTAACGATATCTCCGCTCTCGGTTAATCGAACGGCGTACGGGAGATCGGATTCTCCTAACGCGAAGAGACGGTTACAGAAGAAGGCGAGACTCGTGTTCGCTAGACCAATGCCGTTGATGGGATTAAACTGTCCAGCTAAAACCCTAAGCGCCGATAAAGCTCCGCGAGCCATCGAGGCCGGTACGCCGTTAAATCCCGAAAACACGTTAGGGATAACCGGAGAACCGGTTTGTTTCTCGACGCTGTACTTGTAAGTCTTGACGTATCTGCTGCAGAGCGTGGCTTTACCGTCGCGGATGCGAATCGCGTGAAGCATACCGTCACCGTCGAACAGGTGGTAGGGACCACGAGGGAGGAACTGCGGGTTGGGGCCGTTACGGATGTAAGCGCCGTTTAGAGACGGAGGAAGAGAGCCGTGGATGATCTCGCACTCGGTGGGGGGAAGCTCGTCGAGGACGGGAGCGAAGTTGTCCGAGAGGACGTGTTTTGGATCTACGGAAGGACGTGACGGTGGGTCGATGAACGTGTTGATGACTTCTTCGAAGGTGGTGAAGAGAGCCGTTGCGAGAGACGTTTGCGGTCGGGGTTTGGAGGGAGATGAAACTGCGGTGCGGTTGTTGGTTCGAGTGTAGAGTGGTTTCTTAGGTTTGGTCGGGGAAGGTCATTGTTTTGGGTTGGGTTACTAATGATGGGCGATCGTTCTTCGACGACGGCGGAGTTGACACGGAGGAGACGGCGAGAGGAGGATGGGCGGTGAAGAAGAAGAGAGGATGAAGGAGAGAATGTGGAGATAAAGGAGGAGGAAGAAAGAGAGTCCATTGCTCTCTGCTTTGTGTTTTACTTTCTTTACCTCCACGTTGAAGCCTGTGAAAAGATGAGTGTGTGTGTGGGGCTATATAATAAAAATCATGAAATGAAATAAATCGTTTTTTTGTTCAACATGAAATAAATCGATAATTATCTTTTCTGAATATTATATTTTATGTGAAGCTAATATTATCCTTGGGTTCGTTGGTAGTTATGTGAAGTTCTAATCTACAGATAGTAATTTGTCTCCTTCATGATATTATTATTTGTTATTTTCGAATAAATATTAATATCCCAATCTCTTTCATTTGTTTGATATTTTGAATTTGTGTATTTGTAAGTTTTTAAAAATAAAAACTAGGCTAAACATAATAGTAATCTAGTCCTAGACTCATAATAGCAAACCTACACACTTTATAGTTGTTTTTCGAAGTAAGTTAAGATATTATTTCTTGTCAATACTTTGAGTTTATTTTTTTGTGGAAGTAAGAGTTCAAGAACGATTTTACTAGACATTCTCTTACCATGATTTGAATTATCCACAGTTCAAGAAAAGTAGAACCTTGATGACAACTCCATAATGTCCAACGAACTGACACATTTTGGATAAGTATGCCTAAGAGCTGATATTGGCCGGAATTGTAGTACCCACACATGTTGAAAGTATAACATGTTCGTTCGGTCACTTTGGTCGGGGTTAAAAAAAGATATATTTTCTCTTTAGTAAATAATGAATCAGGAACTTTTTCTTTTTGATATCTTTTAATTAGTTAAGGAATTGAGGGTTTAGAGGCATAATCATCAGAGTTCGAAGAGAGAATGACAGGTAATGGTACAAGTGTTGCATACATGGAGGTTAAATATTGCCACTTTGGTTTTCTATGCATGTAACGGTTGATGCATCACTACGTCCTAGATACGTGTTCATTTTGGCAAGCTAATAATGTACCAAGTTATTGTAAACACACAGATTGTGTGTCATATACTTCTGTGACTCGATTGAGTGTAGATCATATATATATAATAGCCCCTTTTTCTTCAAAAACGTAGATTGTGTGTCAATATTTTTTTTGCTTGCTTGAAAGAAAAAAGAAGGAATATTTTTTTTGGTAATATGGGTCCCAATAAAAAACTTTATTTCCTCTTTTTGGGTAAACTTTGGAAGTTTATACTCTTAACTCTCAAGAAAGGCATGAATTCTCAATCATCCAATGTTGTAACTGATCACTTTCTAAATCTGCTTTAGTTTGCAGATGTATTCTCATGGGAATGTTAGCATGTTGGGTGGAAAGTACAATGTTTGTAACACACCAAAGCTACTTAAACACCTAACCAAGCTCTATACATAAGGAAAGGATGTAATAACACACGTATTCGATCAATAATGGTCGGGATTTTCACAATTGAACAGTAAGAACAAAAACAAGACAAAATGGATAGCAGTTGCTTAAAATGCATAAACACTAATAAGAAATATGACGAAAGAATGATAAGTATGGTACATGTGTTACATAATACACAAATGGTATGTGTCCGCGACTCTTGCATTTTTTAATATGTCCTGGTCTGGTTGACCAAGAAAAAACGTGAAAAGTTAATACTATATATCAGACTAATTATTATATTGTCTGAGTTTAGAATATATTCCGACTAATCTTAAAAAATTGCGATATTGTAGGTTGTAAGTTTGTAATTGTAACCCATCCTAAAGTGACTAAATAGCATTAGCTTTCTTCTCATCTAAGATCGAAAAATCACACTCGAACCAGACGAATTTACACCATATCCTAAGTCAATCCTCACCACTATACTACCACTACTTATTTTCTTGCCACTATGCATGCATGCATCCATGTTTTGTAAAGACATCAATTACAATTCGCATGTTTAAATATTTTAGATTGTATGTACAGTAGAAGTATTCAATCCTGATAACTGGTTCAATCTTCTGGTTTGGAAAAAATATTAACCTTAGTATAGGTTCTGGTCTAGGTTTAAAGGCTGAGTGTAGAAAACAGAATTAAACCGAAACTGAAAACTAAGATTTCAATCCGGTTAGTTTTGGACTGTTTACTTGTTTGTTTCATAATAAGCTCAAGTCCATGTTTTGTCCCATGGGGGATATCAATTATTACTCTGACCATTAGAAAGTAAAAGAGTTACACACAACAAAAGTTACATGTATCCCACAAAAGGGTTTATCCAAACACAACAGAGAGATAGAAAAGAGTATTTACAAGTGAAGTAGAGAAACAGAGAGAGTTTTTTCAACGAACGGCCAAGCGATCAGAGCCAAAGAGCGACGACTTCAACGAAGACAGTAGATGAAGTTTCTCAACAAAAAGCGTCAACACTTTTGCTTCTTCTTCATCAAATGCAAAGGCTATACATATGCTAAGCTCTTGAATCGCCTCTCTACTTTGCCTGCTCAAGAATTAACCATTACATCAAAACTAAACCAACCAAATACCAAATGTTTACACAACCGTGACAAGCAACTAATCTATTGACTTAGAAGGGGTGTTACCTGGCGTAGTAGTGCATCATACCAAGGTCTCTTCGAAGTCGCCAGTTAAGAGGTTCCAATATCAACAGCCTTTCAGCAGCCGCAATAGCCAACCTTTCATCAGCATAAAACCTTAGGTTAGATGAATCAATCAAAGGCCTTCCCTTCTTAATGTGCATAGTACCTAAGATCTTGAGGTCGCAACAATGGAAAATTAGAAACACTGTTGTTAAGTTGACTAAGAGGAGAAGTCAGCATTAGTCCAGGTGATGGCTTCGAAGCACGTCTCCAGTGAACCCTCTAAAAAAAGCAATAGAGAATAGAATCTGTATCAATGTGAAATCTTTTGAAAAGGTTAAGAATGTGTAGATTAGTTAATAGGTGGATAGGGACTTACAATCAAGTTGGCGAGAGCAATCCCTATAATGTCTCTGTTTGTAGCAACATCAAGGTCCAGAAGTGACTTTCCGGTTAAATCTGATGCCATTGAACCAGGATCATCGACGCACCTTCCATTGATAATAGCAAACAAGCTCTGTCCTGAAGTCACTTTGAAGAGTTCTTCAGGATTCTCCGTCTTAGGCCAAATCAAAAACTCTTCCCCAACTCGAGCTCCCACAATAGGCAAACCGAGACGCTGACAGACTTCAATGTATATTACGCTAAACAAGAATGCTGCACAGTGGAAAATTAAGATTAGAGACAAAGGAGATGACTCATTTCGAGAAAGCTTAAGAAACTTTTTGTTTTACCAGTGCCGCATCTAGAGTCAAGTACAGAGTGAAGGTAGGAGAACTTGGGGTCTAAAGTCAAGCTTTTTGATGTCCTCTGGAAGCCTCTGGTGTCGAAGAGAACTGTATTTACAGCTTCGAGAAGTTGAACCGAGTGGCAGCCGATGTCTCGTGAGACTAGTTCTGCCTCTACTTCTTTGGAGATTGCATCTAGTTCGCTCAGCCATTGGGATATACTCTTTCCATCTAGCTGCAATAGCTCCTCCTCCTCAGAGTCTGTCTTACTCGGATAAGATTGATCTTGGACACTTTCCAGCTCCTGCTCAGAATCAGATTGGTCTTGGACAACATTTTCCTTCTCTCTGAGGAAAGACATAGCATCCATCTCCCGGTTAAAAGCCAAGAAGGCTTCATCTTCAGCAGCAATGGTCAAGAGAACCTGTGAGTCCATTTCCACAAGCATATGAGTTAAAAAAAGAGCTTCTCGAGGGTATATGACATAAATAGAAACATCACCACAGAAGTGTTTGGTTTTATCAAAAAAGCATGAGACTTGGCAACTCCTTAAAACAGGGTGGGTCAGTCAATAAAGCCGAAACCAAACTCATGTTGAATAATGGTCTCAAGCAAAAGCAGATGATCAAGAGACAGGGATTATACCTTAGAGAATAGTAAGTTCTTATATATACCTTAGCAATCGAAATATCAGAGTCTTTCGATTGTGCAGAGATCTCTCGAGCAAAGATCTGGCGGAAAGGCTTAGTGACCTGTAAAATTGAAGTAAACAAAGAAACAGCAACATGAGCAAAACCTTATGAAATTGCCCAAGAACAAGAATCATCTTAGTTACAATTTCTTATTTTTGCAAAGTAAACCTCTTTGTAAGTTTTGGGTCTTCGTGAGTGTTTCTTAAGCTGATTGAGAAAGAGAGGGTAAGCAGAAGCTGAGGCAGTTCTACGGGGAGGAGAAGGGTTCCTCTTTTGAAACCCAATAGAACAAGGACGACGTGGATCATGATCATACCTGATGATGATGATGGTTAAAACAACATAAACCCACCATGTTATGTATGTATCTTCAACAACCAAAGAAAAGACCCAACCTTTTGATCATATATATAAGTTAAAATAGGATGGATCATGCACCTGAGAGTAATAGGATGACCGGCAAATCTGGAAAGTGGTGGTGAAGAAGCAGCCATAGTCATAGCAGCAGCTGATGCATGACCAAACGAAGATGACGACGACAACACACACAACATTCTTTTTTTTTTTATTCTTTATTATGATATAAAAAAAGAAGATTTTGAAGATTGAGATTGAAGATCATAAGAAGCATGGAAGAGAAATATAAGAAGAAGAAGGTTTGGGAATAGAATTGAAATTGATGGCTCCTATGGTGGCGTCTGGATAGTCACTTCCAGCTACAGAGTAATCGGAGAATCTAGATGGAGAAAAGCAATTACTCATGTACAGTCGAGATTTACCCAGTTCCATATCAAAAAAAAAACAAATTGAGAGAAAGCAAATACAACAATGGTGGATGTTAATTCTTTTTTTTTACACGAACAGAGCTCCGACAGTTGTTGAGGAACAGATAAGTTGGAGCATTGTGGGATTCGATGTGGGATTTTGGACAAGGAATCGAGGGTTTTTGTGTCGGAAGGAGAGAAAGTTGATCTCTTTCTTCCTTCTTCTATGATAATGGTGTGGATTTGGTAAAAGGCAGAGAGGGGGGGTTTGGTTTTAAAAGGGGAGAGAGAGAGAAATTGTGTTTTTTTCTTTCTTTTGCAGAGTAAATATATTATTATATACATATGGAAATGACCTTTCTCTTCTTCTTTTTTTTTCTTTAATTCTATTACAACCAAAAATTTAGTTTTTTAGATCTAAATTTCTACCAAGATATATAAATATTATTTTGCATATAATTTGATTTTTTAGATTAAAGAAAACTCCACCTTTTCTACATTCTTACACCACAATATCTATTAATTACCCTATGAAAAAATAACAAAAAATTGTATCTTAAATAAATAAAAAATAGAATTAAAATTAGATAAGAATTTTTCCCCAAATTTCTTTATATAGTACATTAGGAAAAAGAATAATTTCATAACACTATGTCTTAAACCTTTGACAAAAAATAATTTAATTAGTGTAGAATTGAAAAAAAAAATTCATCATATTTTTTTCTTATAATTATTAATTAAAATCTAAAGTTTTCATAAATTGTATTATTCATTACAAAAATAATATAGAAAATTTCAAAAAATTGACTGGAAACTATGATTTAAACAAAAGAAAATTTGGAAATTTGTTTGGTTATTATTATTTTTTTGAATAAATTTTAAATTTATTCAAAAAAGCATTTTTACAATAAGTGTGAACCAGATTAAATCAACGAAACTCAAAAGAAACTCATAAGAGACTTATAGAAAACTTCAACACTCCGAGCAAAACCCCACTGCAAAACTCTTACTCTCTTGTTTGGAACCAAAACTGGAGAACATCCTCCATACCCTTCATTCCCTTCTTTTTTTTTTTCCTTCATTCCCTTCTTACTAACCAGACTTGTCTGAGCTTATTTCTTATCCCTTTATCAATGAGTTTAATATGACCACAGGCTTCTCTCCATGCTTAGTTATGTTCCTCTCTCGCCATATAGCATAGATAACTAAATTTGTTTGGTTAATACGTTACTTAAGAATATTGTTTATTTACACTTTAACGTTAAATGTTTTAAATTTGCTATAACACATTTCATTATGGAAATTCATCATGAAATTATGCAGATATGAACCTATTAGTTATGGTTCAATATATCTGAAAAGAGAATTCATCCATAAAATTATATTTTCTTTTATGAATTAATTTAAATCACTCTCTATATTTCAAAATATCTCCATTTTAAAGAAAGAAGACGAAAATTATAGCAAAAATAAGAACGGGAATCACGAGAATACATATGAAATGCATGAAACAACCCTCTATAGAAACATACAAAATTTCACCACTAAATAGTATTGTAATGTAACAAGTTAAAAAAAAAGTATTGTTTTGACCCAAAAAAAAAGTATTGTAATATAAAACTTTTATATTACCAAGATATGACGGGTCTATTACACAATATATATATATATATAACTTACTAACAGATCAATAACGTGGATCATTAGTTAGGTTGCATAAACAATCTACATGTTAAACTTTTTTTATAGCTTTGAAATGATCAATTATGCTTTATATTAATTTTAGGTATACGTGTGCTAAAATTTATTTTTCCATATTTTATATATTTGTAGATCTATAATAAATTTATGTACGACTCAGATTTTAAAATAATTACATTTACTTATTAACAATTATCATCAATGTAGATAAAAATAAATTAACTCAAACGTTAATTTGTATTAATATATATATATATATATATATATATATATTGTTTACCTAATATAATTTTGAATTTTGCATCATAAAAAGTTTCTAAATTTTTTATGTTTTTACCACAATATTTTTTTCCCGTTCGTTTTACAAAACTTATATAAAAGCTGTCAAAATGACTGAAAATTATGATAAAAAGATAATTAAGATTTGGAAATTTGTTTGGTTGGAGTTACTTGTTTTCCTACTTACACTTTAACACTAGAAGTTATTTTTTTTGTGATGTCAAATTATGATTTTTTAACAAAAATATGTAAGTATAGCAAAAAAATAAAAGCGATAATCACGAGAACATGTATGATGCGCATGACAAAAATAATGTATCTCGTAAGTGTTTAACATAAATTTTTAAATGTTTAACATAAAATTTTAAGTGTTTAACATGAATTTTTATTTAGTCATTTTCTCTATAAATAATGTATCTCGTAAAAAAGATATCAACGTAAATGAAAATAAACCCAGGAAAATATATTGTCAATGGAAGGAAGATAAATCATTCCAAGTGTTTAAACAAAGTTTCAGATGTCTAAATAGATGACAATAAACCAACTCGATGGTTAATTTGCGTAAAGATGATGTCGTATCATAATTTTATATATTGAAAATTTATAGTGTGTGTGTAAACTGTTTTACAATAAAAAAAAATGAACTAAAATGCATATTGAAAACCATATATACTTGTTATCCCCCTATTACAGATCATGCATGGTGTAATATAAACTGTATATTGAAAATGTAATTAGCCATACAAACGTTACTTAATTTTGTCCTTTTGGAATCAATTTTTCAAAAATATCTTAAGTTAGGTCCGGTATATTTCTTAGATTCCTCAAAAGCTGAACCTACATATTAAACTTTTTCTCCTTACTTGCCAAACCTACAAGATAATTGGTGTACTTAATATAGAATAATTATAAGATAATATTAATTATGTCGACAACTTTTAGGTAGGTCTGAATGGATGCATTGGTTTTGGAAGTGTTTCTACTTTTATAAGAATTTAATCCTCAGAACATTAGCATATATTCCCGCAGATCCCTTATACAAAGAAATCCCGATAATGTTGCCGCTAGTCTATATTGTAAGGGATCTATGCAGTGTTTTGAAACTTCGTCCAAATCTGTGGTTGAACCAATAAAACTCGTGATTCATACTAAATTCAATTTAAATTTTATGAAAATCAATATTTAAAAATTTAATACAACTTGCAAAAGCTTATTAAAATCCAAAACACAATTACTAATTGAACCATTATATAACTTTTACTTATTATTTTTATAGTTTTATCTGAAGTAAATGAAATGAACGATAGTAAAAAGAACCAAAATTAACTGATTTGTTTTAGTGTTGATTTATTTTTGTTATCAACAAATCTATTAATAATGTTATACATTTAGTTTATTTTGGATATAAATTTTAGTTTTATTATTCACATTAGATTTTTAAATATTTATAAATTTTTAAGTTTTGATATTTTCTTGTAGATTTTATAACTCTTAACTTGTTACAAAAAATTAAATAGTCTAAACTATTTTCTGATATTTTGTATGTCAAGTGAAAATAAATATAAAATTAAAATTAAGTATTTTTTAAATATCTAGACTATTATTTTATAAAACACTTAACTTTAGTTCTATATATCTTTTTGATAAATTCTATATATTTATTTTCATAGCTAATATATTTGTACATAATAAAAATACATCATTTGCTAATTTGTGGTTCACTTACGGTCGATCCGATAATGTAGTGAGCTGAAAAGTCATTTGGTTCAGTGTTGAGTAGGTTTTAAAAATATTGGTTCTATGGTATATATTTGTATACTTTGCAAGTGGTTTACTTTAATAGGATCGAATAATCTAATGAAAATTACATTATGATATAAAGGAATAAAATAATATGTTGCTTCTTTATTTTCACAGGTTTTTTTCTTGGATTTTAATGCAAGTCGTGAGTGGATGAGATCCTCATCCACAACAGTTGGCAGGTACAGGGCATATAATTTTTTTTTTTTTTTTTAAGGCTTACAGGGCATATAATTGATATGAATAATTTCGTTACGCTTACATTTACATTTACACTTACACGTATATACGTTATATGTATCTAATTGTAACAAGTATATATAAGAAAATAATTTAGCGTAACACAAACGAATCGCGTGAATAATCCACATATCATTCATTAATTATATCTTAGTAATGTTGGGTCGTCATCTTAACCAAACCATATTATCGTAAAGCGACATTGACTTGCAATTTTACGATGGTATATTACTATTGAGGTAATGACGTTTGATATCACCAAAGTATCAACTTGAAAGGAGTGCTTATTCAAATTGTACCCCACATGACGATTGCTGATTGACAAATTTTTTTTTTTTGTAACACAATTGCTGATTGGCAATAATTCTTAATGATTGTATAGATATATATTTGTCCAAATGCTTTAGTTTTTATTTTTAATATAAATTACATATATCGTGGAAACGCAGGTCTCCGTATCTGTATGGATACAATATCCCAAACTCCATTATCCATACCATTTTCTAGATTTTTATTTTTTATCAGAAAAAGAAGTATATAATGATTATTTCACCTTTGATTGGAAAAATACAACTTTATTAAAAGGCCAAATTAGAAGGATTCCACGTATGTATGACGCTGATCAATTGACTGCTTCTGATTTTGATATTTTATAATAAAATCGGTATAAATGTGAAATAACAAACACTGTTTTGTAAGTCATTGTAATTGTGACTTTACAATGTTGACATTCGTTTTATTTGCTATAGAACGTTATATCCTTTGTTGCGATTCTCAAATATCACTGGTAGGACAATTTTTTAAAAATAAAAAATGTCGAACAAACAAAAGAATTACATAGTTTATAAAGGGTATATACGTTTTATGTGGGAATCCTTTATGAGTTTATCATTTATAACTTATAAGTTGATTAGATGGAAAAATGCTCGAAGATTTTTATTTACAGTGTCATGGATCACTCATAACTTCAATTATATGCAACTTGCTGTATAATACAACTAAATATTTTGTGTTTTATATAGGATCTGAATTTTGGAAATTATAATATGATGATTTGAGGAACCTTCCCATGCAAATTGGACCTATCTTGGTCCTTTTTTCTAAGTTGGGATCATATCCCTTTACCCGGTACGGCCTATCTAATCTTTTTGTTCCAAGAATATATTGTATATTTGTATCTACTTCCATTTAATTAGTTTTTGTAACTTGGGAGACAATACTTTGAATAGACTTTCTTATTGAACAAGTAAGACCGATACATCGTATATATACAACTCGAATGACAAGATATTCCATAACAGAATTGGAAATATCCCTAATACAAAGGAAGTTATCCTAATCTCAAGAATGAGAATATTCTATTCCCTAATACTCCCCCTCAAGTTGGAGAGTGAAGATCTTGAACTCCCAACTTGGACAGTAAAAACTCAAACTGAGGTCGACCAAGAGCCTTCGTAAGAATATCCGCCAGTTGATCCTTGGTACGAACATGACACATTGATATCAAACCAGAGCGAACCGCATCACGTACACAGTGACAATCCCTTTCTATATGTTTGGTTCTTTCATGAAAGACCGGATTGGAAGCGATATGAATAGCAGCCTGACTATCACAATAAAATGAAACAGGCGTCGAAGGTATAACTCCAAGATCTTTAACAAGAGGTACAATCCACTTCATCTCTTTAACTGCACAGGCCATTGCCCTATACTCCGCTTCAGCTGAGGAGTGAGATACCGTATCTTGTTTCTTTGTTTTCCAAGCAATGGGAGAGCCTCCCATCATTACTACAAACGAGCTAAGAGAGCGACGAGTGAGAGGACATGATTGCCAATCTGCATCACAGTAGATAGACAATTCTAGGTTGATATCGGCGCGCAGGAGAATACCTTGACCAGGTGACCCCTTAAGATAGCGGACGACACGCAGAGCCGCTTCCCAGTGAGCTTGACGAGGAGTCTGCATGAACTGAGACAAAAGATGAATAGAATAAGAGAGCTCAGGACGAGAGATAGCAAGATAGACCAATCTGCCTATCAACCGTCGGTATTGACCAGGGTCCGAGAACAAAGGACCATCATCGGAAGCAAGTTTATGATTCTGTTCCATGGGTGTACTAGCAGGTTTCGATCCAAGCAAACCAGTTTCACCAACGATGTCAAGGACATACTTTCGCTGAGATAGAAAAATTCCCTCTTCTGATCTAGCAACTTCAATTCCCAAGAAGTATTTCAATCTTCCCAAGTCTTTCATATGAAAACAAGTACCTAAGTAGGCTTTAAACTTTTCAAGTCGGTCCAAATTATTGCTGGCAATGACGAGATCATCAACATAAACCAGAACTCGTATCTCAACATCTCGTTTGATGTAGATAAACAAAGAAGCATCCTCGTAAGACTGCTCAAAACCAAACTTGATAAGAGCTTGAGAAAGCTTAGCAAACCAACAGCGAGGAGCTTGGCGCAACCCATATAATGACTTACGTAACCTACAAACTTTGCTAGGATCAGAATGCGAGAAGCCAGGAGGAAATCTCATATATACTTCTTCTTCGAGATCGCCGTGAAGAAACGCGTTATGAACGTCCATCTGATGAACCTCCCACTTCTTAGCTGCCACGATTCGGAGAAGAGCTCGAACCGTGGTCATCTTAACAACTGGCGCAAAAGTTTCATTAAAATCTTCCCCCTCTATCTGGTGATTTCCACGTACAACCAGGCGCGCTTTATATCTTCGAATAGTTCCATCAGAATTATACTTAATTGTGAAGACCCAGTGACAACCAAGGGCTACCTTCCCTGGTGGGAGCGAAGTCACATCCCATGTGCCTTGGTCTTCAAGTGCCACAACTTCATCTTTAACAGCAACTCTCCACACTTTCTCTTTGACAGCCTCCGAGTAATTTTTAGGTATGACACCTGCAGTAATCGCTGCGAGAAAAACTTGATGCGCAGGTGAGAAGGAAACATCAGATAGATATTCAACCAGAGGATACGGTGTCTTACCAGGAACCGAGTCGGAGGACACTGAGCAAGCGGTAAGAGGAGCGAGAGGGGTATGTCGTAAGCTGACTGTATTATAAGCAATGTAGTCCTGAAACTTAGCTGGAGGTATACGTACTCTTTGACCACGTCCTAGTTGCTCTGGTGGAGTAGGGGACTGAGAACCACCATTAATAGGATCAGATATAATTGGTGAAGAAGCTGTAGGAACTACGGATTCCTCAACATGCTCTGTTTCAGGAGTATTATTTTGAGAAGACGTCTCTGCTACTTGGTCGTTTACAGAAGGTATATGATCACTCCCCCTTTCGTCTGAAATTACTTCTGAACATAATATCCAATCCTCGTCAGAAGCAAGTATCGGAGATGGAGTAATTGACGTCGACGGTGGCGGAATCAAGACTGAGGCCATCGGAAACTCTGTCTCATAGAAGACGACATCTCTACTGATAATAAATTTCTTCTTATACAAGTCATAAACCTTCCAACCCTTCTGACCAAACGGGTACCCAAGAAAGATGCAACGCCGACTCCGTGGCCCAAATTTATCACGATCACGCGATCGATGATGTGTGTAACACAAGCTTCCAAAAACACGAAGATGATCATATGACGGCTTAGTTCCATAAAGCAATTCGTATGGAGAACAACCTTTAAGAACTTCTGTGGGCGTTCTATTAATCAAGTGAGCTGCTGTCATGACAGCTTCACCCCAAAACTTCACAGGTAGCTTACTCTGAAACAACAATGCCCGAGAGACATTCAAAATATGTCTGTGTTTTCTCTCAACGCGTCCATTCTGTTGCGGTGTGTCAACGCACGACGTCTGATGAACCATTCCTTGTTCTCTAAAATATCGAGTGAGACAAGTGAACTCAGTTTCGTTATCAGAACGAACAATCTTGACTGGTTTCCCAAACTGTTTAACTGTCATTGCAAAGAAGTTTTGAAGAACAGTTTTAACTTCTGACTTTTCAAGAAGAAGATACACCCACACAGACCTTGAGTAATCATCTACGATGGTTAAGAAATAGACTGCACCAGTGGAAGAACGAGTTCTATATGGTCCCCAGACATCACAATGAATCATATCAAAACAATCTTTTGCTTTATTAGAACTGTTAAAAAAAACTTCTCGAGTCTGCTTTGCCCTAAAACAAGTGTCACAATGACTAGGGGAAGCTGATTTATTTGTAGAAAACATAGGTAAGGATGATAAAACTGAAAACGACGGATGTCCTAGCCGTTGGTGCCACTTAAACTGATCAGCCGAACTAACAACTTGACTAGTTACACGATGAACCCTTGCAGCCATGACATCTTGAAAGTAGTATACCCCATCTCGCTCTTTACCGGCTCCAATCAGGGTCCTCGTAAAACGGTCCTGCAAAACACACATTGTATCAGTAAAAAGAGCGAAACAATTCGTCTGCTTCAAAAATTTCGAAACAGAGATCAAGGAGCAATTTAGATTCGGCACAAATAGTGCTTTTTCCAATGTAACTCGATCTGTCAATGGCAAACTTCCAACATGAGTTGCAAACGTTTGATTTCCGTCTGCAAACCCGACCGGACACGGTGGTATGGGAGACACGTTTACCAATAGAGAGAGATCTCCTGTCATGTGGTGAGACGCACCCGTGTCCAAAATAAGATCACCATGTCTCATCTTACCGGTTAGCTTATCAGAAGAAGTAGAAGGACGTGCTCGTTCGTTGATCATGTGTGTGAGAGCTGTCCATTGTTCTTCGGTAAAACCTGGAAAAGAAGAGGAGTTGGAAGTGGTGGCATGAGCATTGTTGACACGAGCTCCTGTGTTACGCGACCGGTCCGAGCCCGAAGAACCACGACCACGACCTCCTCGTGAGCCACCTTTGTTTCCTCCAGTACCACCTCTATTTGCTAGAGAACGCTCTTCCCACCAGTCAGGGAACCCCACTAACTGCCAGCAATTTGTCTTATCATGACCGGTCCTCCCGCAGTGACCACACTGTGATCGTCTTCCTGGACCAGCATTGGTAGAACGAGGAGTAGCTTGCTCTGCCTCTGTTTTAGCTAAGAACCCAACCGCATTCTGTTGTGATTCTCGTTCTTTGGCTGAATTCAGACGGTGCTCCTCTCTGATAACTTTAGCATATATCTCTCCAATATCAAGCTCTGAATCTGAAGAGATGATCGACTGACATATTCCACCAAAACGAACTTCATCCAAACCCATTACAAATTGATGCATCTTCTCAGCTTCTCTGGCTTTCTCTATCTCATGAGCTGCAGAACACGTACAGCTCGGGAGAGGACAGTACATGTCCAACTCCTCCCATAATTTGGACAAGCGCCCAAAGAACTCAATCACCGATTGTCCATCTTGACGACACGATGCTAGCTGCTCCTTTAGGTGATGAACACGCACCTTATTTGCTACGGAGAACCTTTTTCGCAGATTTTCCCACAACTTGTGAGAGTCTTGCACAAACGTAACAGTAGACCGCACACGCGATTCAATTGATGTACGTATCCATCCCACGATCATCGAGTTAACCGAGAGCCAAAGCTCCAAGTTAGGATCGTTCATGGACGGCTTCGGTATCGAACCATCAATGAAACCAATCTTTCGTTTGGCACGAAGAGCATTGGTCATCTCACTGGACCATTCATTATAGTTTTCTCCAGTCAACGTCACTGACGTAATCATCGCTCCCGGATTATCAGAAGCATGAAGAGAGTAAGGCGTTGCACGATCAGCGCCTTTGTCTTCCGATACCCCACTCTTGGACAACACGGATTCTTCTCCACCAACCATGTTTGCTGTATCTCACAGAGAACTAGCAACACAACAGACACAAGACTTCGAACTTCGAAGTTTCAACTCGACAACTCAAGCTTTTAGGTCTCAGAAAATTTCTGCTCTGATACCATGTAACTTGGGAGACAATACTTTGAATAGACTTTCTTATTGAACAAGTAAGACCGATACATCGTATATATACAACTCGAATGACAAGATATTCCATAACAGAATTGGAAATATCCCTAATACAAAGGAAGTTATCCTAATCTCAAAAATGGGAATATTCTATTCCCTAATAGTTTTTATGATTTTATTTGCTATATATATAGTGTTTTTCACAAACAGAAATACGTCGAATAGGTAAAATATCTCTCTCGTGGCCATCATTCTTGATTTCTGATTTCTGATTGACCAAAACATTAACGTTTTCACATTAGGTATGACCGTATGAGTCCTATGACAGTATGCGTTTCTCGATGCTGCAATCTTTCGTAAATTGTAAAGGCATTTGTAAACCTTGATCATGATCCAAATTGAGTTTCTTTTTTTTTTCTTTTGTCATTATTCGATCAAATTGAGTTGTATATCCTTTTTGCCTCATTTAATTTATTTATGTTGCCGAGTATTATGTATGCGGATATACTAGTACAAACCATAGACTATATATATATATATATATATATCTTTGTCTTATATTTATATAAATTACTAGGTGTTTTCCTGCACCATGTGCAGGAAAAGAATTTTAAAATATTTTTAATAGATAAATATAAATTATATTTAATTTTTATTAATATTATAAATTTTCTTTTTTCTTATCAATATTTTAATATAAATTTAATTTAACTGAACATTAAAATTAAGATAATAACAATTTTGTTTATTTTAAATTATATTTAAGAATATGCATGTATATATTTAAAATTATAATCTTAGATAGATTTTTCTATCTATTTATTTTAATTAAATATATTAAATAAATATGTAAAATTGTATAATTTTCAAAAATTAAAATTAAACAATATTTATAAAATCTGTAGATATATATAAGAAAGTAATGGTTGTAAAAAAAATATAAGAAACTAATGATTTTACGATTTAATTTGATTTTATGATTTAATTTTTATAATTTTCTAAAAATATGTATATTTGAAATATTTTTAATTTAAATGATATTTCGAAATTTGAAATGCCATAATTAAATATATTTATTTTAATGATGATTTATGAGTTATTACCACATTTTTAAAAAGTCCAAAATATAAATCGACAATAAATATAATATATGAGTTATTACCATATTTTAAAACGTTTACCAAAAATATAAATTAACATTAAATATAATTGTTCATGTTATATTAATCTATAAGACATGCTAACAATTTTAGTAGTCATGTCACAATTATTAATCTAGGTGTTTTCCTGCACCATGTATAGTGATGAATTTTTTAAAAGTTAAATTTTATATTTTAAATTGTAATTTATTAATATTATATATTTTATTTTTGACCAATAATTAATATAAATATCATTAATTAAGCATAAATTAAGAGAAAATATTTTTTTTTTATTTTAAATTATATTTAATAATATATATGATATATATAAAGTTAAAATCTTAGATTAAAAAAATTATTTATTTCATTTGGTTAAATGTATTAAATCAACTTATACAAAATTACTAAAAATCATATAAAATTGTATAGTTATCAAAAATTAAAACTAAATAATATTTATATAATTTGTAGATATCTAAAAGAAACTAATGATATTACGATTTAAATTGTTTTTTTAATTCAGAATATTTTAGAAAATTTTAATTTTATAATTATAACAGTAAAATTATATAATATTTCGAAATTCAAAATGTCATATTTGAATATATTTATTTTTAGTGATGATTTATGAGTTATTAACATATTCTACAAAGTTTACTAAAAATATAAATCAATATTAAATGTAATATATGAGTTATTGCCATATTCTAAAAAGATTTCCAAAAATATATATCAGCATTAAATGTAATTGTCCATGTCATATTTAACCATATGACATGTCATCAATCTTAATAGCCACATCATATTATTTTTCTGAAAACGATTGTAAAGAAGACATGTGGCAAATCACTTTTCAAATATAGAATAGGGGATAATTTGTGTATAAACGAGTAAGTTAACATTTTTCACAATTTCTCGAAGAAAACAAGGTAATAAACCCACACGAAAAAAACTATTTTACTTTTAGCATATTCTAATTTTTAAGAAAATCGTGTAAAATGGGCTTTAGTTTAGGCTAAGCGCCCAACTTTCACACGATTAAACCGGCCCGTTTGAATTTCACCCGGGACCGCGATACTCTCACTGGTACGAATCGAAGAGCTGAACAGAGAGAAACAGAGAGAAGACGAAAATGGCAGGCGGAAGCGAAAGCGGCGGCGGCGGCGGAACAACATCAGGAGCATCGGCGGATCTTCACTCCGCGGCGAGATCCGGTGATTTAGCGGCAGTTCAACTAATCATCAGCTCTAATCCTCTGGCCGTCAATTCTAGGGATAAACACTCTCGGACTCCGTATCCTTTTCTCCTCATTATCTTCTCCGAGAGTTGTATTTGCTGATGATTGTTCTTTGATATGGCTTTAGTTAGGGCTCATCTCGAGAATCTTACTGGCTTCAAAATGTCACTGTATTTGTAGAATGGCTAAGTTTCAAGCTATTTTTTGTTGATAGATTATTTATAGCTAAGAGAAAGGTTAATTAGTGCTCATCTCGAGCTTCTTGGTCACTGCACTGTACTCCGTTTACATGTTGTATATAGCCTTCATGTTTGTGTTGGTTGTTAAGGGAATGGTTAAGTTTTTAAATTCATAGATTATAGCTAAGAGAAAGGATATATTGTATTCGTTCTTTGTCCTTAACATGGTGATCTCGTGGAGCAACAGACTACACTTGGCAGCATGGGCAGGGCACCACGAGGTCGTGAGCTACTTATGCAAGAACAAAGCCGATGTTGGTGCTGCAGCAGTGGATGATATGGGTGCGATCCACTTTGCTTCTCAGAAGGGACACTTGGAAGTTGTGAGAACTCTACTGTCCGTCGGAGTTTCTTTGAAGTCCATCACTCGCAAGGGACTGACACCTCTTCACTACGCTGCTCAAGGTTCTCACTTGGACCTCGTCAAGTACTTGGTTAAGAAAGGAGCCAATGTCAGAGCCACGACTAAGGCCGGGAAGAATCCTGCGGATGTTGCGGGGAACCCTGAAACGCAAAGCTTCCTTGAAGAATGCGAAGAGCAAGCGAGGAAAGATAAGGTGAAGAAGAACAGTCAGAAAAAGACAGAGGAAGTGAAGAAACCAGAGAGTTCTAGTGTCGAAGGAGCAGCTGACAAGGGTTTGAAAAGAAAGGATTCTGAGGATGATGGGAACGAGCAGGAGGAAGAGAAAGTAGAAGCTTCTTCGAAAGCGAAGAAGCCAAAAGTTGTTCTTCGTCATCTTCAAGAGGAGACTGATGACACCGAAGCTGATCAAGAAGAAGTGTCTACTTGAAATGAGTTGTAACATCCATCACATGAGATAATTGAGAGATTTTACCAATACTTTAGTTTGTTTCTATGATACGTATAAGTTTGTAGAAGAATTCATCAGTTTCTTTTAGGCTGTTTAATCAAAACGTTCATCAGATTCTAAAACTGTTCCTCTGCATTGCTTACTTTTGCTGTAAATGGTTTAAAGATTACATCACACAACTCTTTATACATGTGTTTCTTCTAAGCCTGTGGAAACAGAATTTTCAAGTACTGTGTAGCCATCCATCCGAGAATGTAGAAGTAAACAATGACCAAACACGCACGCTTCACTTGTACCAAGAGATTCACTTTAGACAGCTGGCTCTTAACCGAACAACAAGCTCGAGGGAACCAAGATTTTGCATCACTTAAGATCCGGACGATGAAGACTGCGATGATGGAAGTTGAGAAGCCAGATACAACGCCAGCGATCACATCATATCTCCAGAACTTTGGTCTTCCTTTTCCATTGAACCAGGACTGTATTAACTTGGAGACTCTGGAGAAAAAAAAACAACAAATGAAAAGATAAGAGATTACTCTGTCTTGATGATTCTCATACAGTGTGTATGTGCTTAGTGATGATTGGAGTTCACTAATACTAATGAGTGAAAGAATATGAACTTACAAGACAGCGTATTGTTTAAAAATGTCGGTGAAAGAAAGATCATTTGGTTGGCAGCCGAAAAAGCCGTCCTGATAAAGCTTGATTTTTGGAATCCCTAATGTGTACCAGCAATCGTAAGTCTCATTCACCTGGAGATACAAAAAAGGTAGATTCATAAATAAGCAAATGAACTCTAAGAAATCTTGATGATTAAAAAGAAAAACATGCCTTGAAGTTATCTTTGGTAAGCAAAGCAGCACCAAAGTTAGGTCTGCACTCAGGAGGAAGGGCTTCATTTGGTGCTTCTGAGAAGGCTAGCCTCGTTTGACCCATTAAGTGATCTTTATATTCTACCTGTGAATGTGAAATGGCGTTTCATGAGCAAAGGGCAAGCAAACTATACACTTAAATGGAAACACTCTGTTGTAGACAAAAGTCAGATGAAAGTAAAGAAGTGTGACTTTGAAGACAGAAGCCCAATAGTAATCATAGCGACATCTGAATTTATCTCTCTCAAAAGGGTGAAACACATGTTGTGCTTTGCTGTTCAAAAGTCCAATGCCGCACACTTTGGAAGACCTAAGATCAACAGCTACATCAATAAAAAAAACAACATCAGTTTCTCTTATCTTCTTTATCCATAAAAAGCCTTCTCCTTTATTTCACCATGTGACTCATCAAGTGAAAGGTCGAAGCTTTTAAGTTAATTCAGATACTTACAGCTGGAAAGAATCTTGCAGCGGGAAGCAAGAGAGGCGGTGGAAGAAGAAGAAGAAGAAACCCACAATTCACCGAGTATAATCACTAACACTCCTAACAGAAACGACAAGACGAAGAAGACGATGATCCAGAATCCTATCACTGTACAGAATCGTAAAGCTAACAAAGAGAAAACCCTCTTTTGCTTCTTCTTCGTATCTTCCGAATCCATTTTAAGCTTTCTTCTTCTCCGTGTGAGTTTACTCAGAACAGAGAAACTCGAGAATCCATTTTTCAACGGTGATCGGAACACCGAACGTCGGGTCACCGGAGATCAAATCTTATGGATTTCTGATTTTTTTTTTCAGATTGTTTTTTTTTGATTGGCCGTTTATTTCCCCTTTTGACTGTCGTTGTGACGATTTGAGTGCCAGTGTATGCAACTAAAACTTAAAATAAAAGAGATTTTTTTCGGACAGGGTTGATCTCAAATGTAGGGTGAATGAGTTGAGATCAGAGATCTGCTGACTCAGCCGTACACTTGACAGTTGACACGCGTTCCACAAAAAGTTGTCGTTTTTTGCTATTTTGGGCCCGGTCATGGACCTAAGCATGTCTATAAATGGGCCTGAATCTTATCATAAACATTCCACCTTGAGCAATATGATAAGATCATCCAAAGTTCAAGCTAATGAGAGAAATAATCCATAGCTCACGCAAGTGATCAAACCAGAATTCATTAGAAAAAATATCCGTTTTTATTTCCAATTCGAAATAGTCAGATAATCGTAAATTTATAGGGCACAACAAATTTAAATTTAGATTGAAAATTTCCAGATTAGAGCTAAGATCGACTACAGCATATAGTAGTGGAACTCTTTTGATAAAAAAAAGTTTTGTGATTTTTTTAATTTATTTTTATATTTGCAAAGGTTGATGAAACTATTGATTAAATGAAAATGGTTTATGCATACACAAAAAGAAAAGAGTTAGAATTCATTTTCATTGCGTCACTTTCCATTGGGCTAGACATCAAACATAGAAGAAAAAAAAGCAGGTGTAGTTAGCCCGAACGCACAAATAAATGACCATTGAATTAATTTGACTGATTTTAGTGGCAAATTTTGTTTTTCATCATTTTAGAGGTTGTTGGATAAACTATTTATATTATATAGTTTAAAAATAAGACAATGGGAAATTTTGTTTTTCATCATTTTAGAGGTTATTGGATAAACTATTTATATTATATAGTTTAAAAATAAGACTGGTGTAAAAAGACCTAATCACACATGGGAAGATGATGGACTGTTAACAAATTTCCACATGGGGGGAGGTGAGCTTCCATTATTTTCGAACTTAAGACTTATTCAAAAAAGTTATATGGCTTGTAAGGCGCATTTTAATAAATTTTGCGAGATCCGGCCAATGGCCATACCGACCTTTTGTGATGGCAATTATGAGTAACTAAACCTGTAAAAGTGTCAACAAACTAGAGATGGTCATCATCTTCCATATAAGTATTAAGAAGTCAAGGCTGCTATACATTTGTAGATAAATTAGCTAGAGTCGGAGTCTTATTAGTTAACAGATTTGTACAAACTTGAGAACATACCAACAATACACTCTATGCAGCCACACGATTTGAACATTTACAGTGTTTCATAACCTGGCTCAACTTTTTAATAATTCTAATTAAAAAGAAAATCATATGAATTGGAGAAGATGTTTTATTCTATGTATTAAAGATTCAGACTTGCAGTAAAATACAAGTGAGCTATAGTTATAGTCGAAAATTGACTTACTTTGATCAAATAATTTTTGTTTCAGCTTGGGTTTTTTTTTATGAAACACACAGGTTGGGTTAAGCATTGTGTTTCACATATAGTTCTTCTACTATGAGTGCTGATAGACCAATACAGTAATTGCCGGAGGTTGTTGAATTAGAATAATCAACACGTAGAATATTATACACACACTGCAGTCCTTTTTGTCAAATAAATGCACTATAGTCTCGGAGGAAGAGTGTGTACATAAACGCGGTTTAATTAAAATAGTCAACACTTAATAATTCAGAGTTGCTGTGGATCTATCTCAAGTGACAAACCCACCGACTAACTCGGCCACATTCCAATAACTTCGATTAATTATTCAACTGCGAATCTACTCCTTCTCGGGAGTCTTGGATTATATTAAACCTTCTCGTATTCTTAATTTTTTCTGTCAACATTAATTATTTTTGTTAGCAAACAAAAAAACATTAAATTCTCTTCGCTTTGAAATAATGTAGTTCCAATATTTATCCAAACATATACTACTGTATTATCTGTGTAATGGTTTCGGAATATACTTCTAGTAGCATACGTTACTAGTCTTAAGAAAATAATAGCATTTCACCTAAAAAGGGGACTTATATGGGGTTATGCATGGGAATTGGGGAAGGATCGAAACGAGGAACATCGTAACGCTGACGCTGAGGCCGACGGTGAATCGTTTTGTCGGTGGTGGGATCCATTTAATATCTTCCTTAATTAATTAAATCAAGTAATTTAGAATCTAAAAAGACGATTGGTTGATGTGGCTTTAGTAAAAGGAAAATAATTATGAATGCTGTTTCCGAAACAAACCTAGAAATCCGGAAATGACGATCTAATTTTTATTTTCTAGACGAGGAGGATCTATCAATTATAGAATTTCGTATTTTTATTTATTTTCATATCTGTTTTTACACCTTAAGGCCATAGTGTCTTTTGTTTGTTTTTATTTAATTATTGAATTTTGATGAAAGCAAAGAACCAAAAAAAAACAGGCACGTGTTATTTGTTAATTATTTGATGAAATCCTATTCTCTACCAAATTACTTTCCGGTGGATATGAAAATTACGAGAAGTTTTTTTTTTTGAAACAAAATTCAATAATTAAATAAAAACAAACAAAAGACACCAACAATAAAATTACGAGAAGTTTTTATTTTTTTTGTTTTTGAAACAAAAAATTACGAGAAGTTAATAGTCATAAGTAGTAGAACGAAGGAAAAAAGATAAGAAAATGAAAGTAGGAGAGACGAAGACAGTGAAGGAAAGAAAAAAGACAGTAAAAGAGGAAAAAATAAAATGAAACAAAATAAAGTGTTTTATTTTAATTAAAGCCAACCAACTAGATATGAATAAGAGGAAGAAGAGAAGAAGAAGAAGCTATATATGCTAAGGTAAGCTTCTCTGCAATCTCTCATCTCTCTCTCCCATTTACACTTCAAAAATCGAGAGATCGAGAGAGAGAGAGAGAGAGAGAGAGGGAGAAAGTCTAGTCTCTCTCCGTCGCCGGAAAATCCTCTCAACAGGAATTCACGGAGACCACTCGAATCGAAAAACTCCAAAATCGAGCTCCAGAAATAGAAGGAGGATAACTCGAATCAAGGGTAAAACACTTTAAACACCTTCGTCTCTCTCAATCAATCAAATTGTATACCTACCTCTCTACATATCCAGTTATATTGTTTTCTTCATGGGATCTTCACTGATTGTCTACAGTATTTTTATTAAGAACCATCTAGATCTACACACATTTCTCGATGTTCGCTGATGATTACATAGCCACTATTATAGTTCATACTTCACGTAAACAAATCTATTCATTCTTCGCTTGTTTGATTCATTTTTAGTCTCGATTCGAGTGTGTGTATGTGTGAAATTCCAGATTCAATGCTTATTGTCATTAGTTTTTCGATTATTGAGTTCTCAAATGTTAGTAATAATAATAAAATAGTATTAAAGACTTTTCCGTCTCTGCCAAGTAATGATTAAAATGCTAAACTATCTTTTCCCCTTTTCTGCTTTTTTTTTGCTGTCTGCAAGCGTTCTTTTTTTTTTATTGTTTCTCTTCTGCAGATTTGTTTACAGACTTTAAATGCGAAAGTGAAACAGTTTTTTTTTTTTAACTTTATTCTAATATATATAGAATTCGTTCCATGTGTATGCATTTATTATTTTTATCTATCCAATTGTGTCCTTTGAGTTTGATTGCAAAAATATGGTGAGCATGTTATGGCGGTCGAATCTGTGTGTCACTGGGTCCCTAACAGCATGTGAGAAACATTAAAGCAACCATCTTTACATGTCGCCCCATTCGGTCATGTTTTTGTTGTCTGCATACATCTCAGATTCTTAATCTTTCTTTTGTCCAAGAGTGAGTGACTGTCACCCATCATTTGTTTATTCAAGCAGGAATAAAGGGTTCTCTTTCATTAATGTCAAGTGTTTAGTGCTCTTCTTGTCTACTCATGTGTTGATCTAATCTGTTTGACCTTTTGCAGGTGTTGTTAATTTTCTACAGAGAGGATTCTATTTATCTCTTTTGATTTAGTCCAAAGACGATGAAGTATAAGGATGAGAAGTACGAGAAAGCTGAGAAAGGTTCATTGAAGGTCTTGCCCAAGACTGTGTTACTGATTCTGCTATGTGGGCTTTCATTCTACCTCGGTGGACTTTATTATGGGAAGAACAAACTCCAAGTTAACAATGTTGCAAAAGCTGGATCTTCCTTGGACGTTGACAACTCTCCTCAAGTCAAATCCGTTTCTTTCTCGGAGTGTAGCAGTGACTACCAAGATTACACTCCCTGCACAGATCCAAGGGTACACTCAGTTTTCCTTATTTTCTAAGTTATTTTTTAGTTGTTTGTGCTTGAATCTGTGAAACGTATAGCTAAGGTTTCGATTTCGTTTTTTGGCATGGTGGCAGAAATGGAAGAAGTATGGTACTCACAGGCTTACCTTCATGGAACGCCATTGTCCTCCTGTGTTTGATAGAAAGCAGTGTCTTGTTCCTCCTCCTAATGGGTATAAGCCACCGATAAGATGGCCTAAGAGCAAAAACGAATGTTGGTACAGGTAAAATGTTGTTCCTTTTCCACCAAACTCACTTACTCCACCTCTCGCCTTGGCTTGCTTTCTAGCTCTCTCTTGTCCTCAAAGATCTTTGAAGTTGATTGGCAATTTGAATTTGATTTAATTTCAGGAATGTGCCATATGATTGGATCAACAAGCAGAAATCTAACCAGCATTGGCTAAAGAAAGAGGGTGAGAAGTTTATTTTCCCTGGTGGAGGTACAATGTTTCCAAATGGAGTTAGCGCTTACGTCGATTTGATGCAAGATTTGATCCCTGAAATGAAAGATGGGACTATAAGAACTGCCATTGACACTGGTTGTGGGGTGAGCTTCTTGAATTTAAACAATATTAGAGGTTCCTTTCTTCAATTTCTAAGATGTTGCTCTGTTTTAAAAGGTTGCAAGCTGGGGAGGAGACCTTTTGGACCGTGGTATCCTCACAGTGTCACTAGCACCAAGAGACAACCATGAAGCCCAAGTCCAGTTTGCTCTAGAACGTGGAATTCCTGCGATTCTCGGCATCATTTCAACTCAACGTCTCCCTTTCCCTTCAAACTCATTCGATATGGCTCATTGCTCAAGATGCCTTATTCCATGGACTGAGTTTGGTAATTAACTGTTTTTGATCAGTTGAAGAGTTATCAAGAAACTGTAACTCATGTAACAATCTTTGTCTCGTTCCTGCTTTTTCTCAGGTGGGGTCTATCTTCTGGAGATTCACCGTATTCTAAGACCTGGTGGCTTCTGGGTCTTGTCTGGTCCACCAGTCAACTACGAGAACCGTTGGAAAGGTTGGGACACGACCGTTGAAGAGCAGAGATCAAACTACGAGAAGCTGCAGGATCTGTTATCATCAATGTGCTTCAAATTGTATGCCAAGAAAGACGATATCGCAGTGTGGCAAAAATCTCCAGACAACATGTGTTACAACAAATTGTCCAACGACCCTGATGCATACCCGCCAAAATGTGACGATAGCCTGGAGCCAGACTCTGCTTGGTACACGCCGTTACGCCCTTGCGTTGTGGTTCCAAGCCCTAAGCTTAAGAAGACAGATTTGGAATCTACTCCCAAGTGGCCGGAGAGGTTGCACTCAACTCCTGAAAGGATCTCTGATGTTCCTGGAGGAAATGGTGGCTTGTTTAAGCGAGACGATAGCAAATGGAAAACGAGGGCTAAGCATTACAAGAAGCTGTTACCAGCTGTTGGCTCTGATAAGATCCGGAATGTGATGGATATGAACACTGCTTATGGTGGTTTAGCTGCTGCTCTGGTCGATGATCCTCTGTGGGTTATGAACGTTGTCTCTTCTTACGCTGCAAATACACTTCCCGTTGTGTTTGATCGTGGATTGATTGGAACTTACCACGACTGGTAAAATCATCTAAAAACCTGTTCTTTCAACTTCTAAATCACTTTTGAGTTTGCATACATAAAGGTGATCTGTTTGTTTCTTAGGTGTGAAGCTTTCTCGACATATCCGAGAACTTACGATCTTCTTCACGTTGATGGGCTGTTTACATCTGAAAACCAAAGGTAATGACGTAGCAGAGAACTCAAACTTTAACTTCTTTAAAACTCATTGATGATCTGATAAGAAATGGTCTTGTTTTGTGCAGGTGTGAGATGAAATATGTAATGCTGGAAATGGATCGGATCTTGCGTCCAAACGGGTATGCGATCATACGAGAATCAAGCTACTTCGCGGACACCATTGCATCAGTCGCTAAAGAACTGAGATGGAGTTGCCGTAAGGAGAAAACAGAGTCGGAATCAGAGAGTGAGAAGCTCTTGATTTGCCAGAAGAAGCTTTGGTATTCATCTAACGCAACTTCAGAAACAAAATAGAAAAATGGACATACAAAGCTTAAGCTAAAAGCTTTTGTTTTGTCTGGAGGCTTCTTGAGAACAAAGTCACAACAACAATCATAGGTTCTTTGTCTTTGCTTCAAAGCTAAGAAAGGTGTTTAAAGCATTTTATTATCCCAGCATATTTTACCAACTTTCGATTCTTTCTTATAGTATATGCTTGGTGAGAAATACATTACCGATTTTTTATTTAAATTGTAATTTTATTTTGAATGGTTAAGTTCGAGATTTCTCCAATGTTAGGTATATTGATTTGAGATCTAGTTATTGTTTTGTACGCTAAGACGTTGGTGGTCCATTATAAACACTAGGAAACAAATCCGCGCATCCGCGCGGACTATTAAATTCTTTACTAAAAATTTAAATTATTTATTTTAATAAAATATATATACTTTATGGTTATATTTATTTTTACTTTCTAAAAGTTATTTATTTCTCACATTTTTAATTTCCCACGTTTATTAACTATATATTTTATTATGCGTGAAATATTACATACATATACAGAATTAATTTAAATTACTTTTAAGCTTACAAAACATTTTTATTTTAAAATAATGATCAACAAAAAATTTATAAAAAATATTGACAAATTAAATACTCAAAAGAAGAAATGAAAATCCGTATCGTTGTTTTAATGGTCTACCAAAAACCAAAATAACAATTTATTAACAAATCCATTTACAACTATAAAAAAAAAATCAGTATTGACCTTTGTTTTACAGGAATATTATTACAACATATATCTTTACATCTATAAAAATATAATAGTTACTGAAGATTAAATAACAGACGACTGATGTTAATATACAATGTTAAAGAAATAGAGTGCCTTACAAATTGTACAGAGTTTTATACAATTTGATAGTCTTACTAAAATATAATTGGCAAATGACAATTTTAGAAGAACAACTTGTGTTGAAAGTAATGAAAGGAATGAAGTGGCTATATTAAGATATGTAACTACTTAGATGAATAGAAGCCTTCAATTTCTAATCTCAAGACTCAACCCTTTAGTAAGTTATCCATATTTAAAATAAAACAATCTAAAATACTTAACTAAATAAATTTATAGAGAATGATGATACATTAAAAGTGAGATTCCCTCATATTCTAATCCAAAAATACGAAAGAGAATTCAATTAAAATTAGGCAAAAAAACGCTGGTAGTATATATATATATATATATATGTTGTATAGAGTTCTCCAAAATAAACATATTTTTAATTATTAATTATTATTATTCTTATTTTTATTATTATTATTATTATTATTATTTTATTATTATTATTATTATAGATGACCAGAAAAAAACATCATAATTAAAAGAAAGAGTAATCATCGTAAGAGATTAAATTATTTCAATGAACATATGCTTTTATTTTTGATATGAACCCTACATAAATAATTCGAATATATAATATCAACGTAGAAAATTAAATTAATTTCCTAAGAACCAATCTCGTATACTTCTAATATGAACCCTAAATGTATTTATTCAGTTTAGAGATAGGTTTTCATTTTTATACAATAACTAAAATTTATATTTTATAGTTATGTTAAGTGTTATTTTTCATTAACATCACCATATTTATTTATTAAATTATATTTTAATATAAAAGTTTTAAAATATTTACCATATTAAGTTTCAAACTTCACAATTGTTTGATTAATTTTCTTTGAAATTCAAACAAAAGTAAAATAAACTATATAAGGAAGACAAATGAAAAAAAAATTACTACATTTTAAAAATCATTTTATACGGCATACTCACATTATATTTACGGTGAAATTCAATAATTTATTAGATATTATCAGTTTATTTTTAAATATTTCTATAATATACTGTCGGAGATGGTTTATATATATATATATATATTCCTTTTATTTTTTGTTTACATATTTGAAAAAGCCCCCAATAAAACAATATATCTATTGAAAATATAACCACACATGATTTTGTTAGTGGTGTGATTATTGTGATCATGTAATGTTGGAGATATGATTTTCTGCTCATGAACGTTGGTCGTCCAGTATAAAAATGCGGGATTGAACAAAGATATGTGTTGTATAAGAAGCGTGCTAAGAAGACATATCATCTTTATTGCATTACTCTTATTAAAATTTGGTAAGATCTAAGTGGAAGACTTTCTAACTCAAGTCAAAGCTGCTCAAACACTCTCCCTTCTTTTCCAATACATTATGAATAGTATTTCTTAAATAACAACCTATTATTTTCCAATACCTTCGAGCTGGGAGATAATAAACAATAAAACTGGAAAATCTTTTTACACTTAGTGTGGTTCAGCAATAATTACAAAACGGTTTGAAATTACAAATAACACAAGAGCGCAAATGTTTAATCATGCTGCAGTGGTTGGTTTATTATCAAATGGTGAAAAGTTTATCATCAACTGTTACATTAGTTAATAAAGAATGCAATGGTTGACTTAAACAAACATTAACGAAAATTTAAGAGGCTCTCGATACACCAGAAGTAAATTCTTCTACCTTATTATTATCACTAAGACCAATTTTTCGCATGTACAGATGATACGAAAGGAAAGAGGCCCTTGCCAATCTGGTCCCAAAGCGCGAGTTGAAACCTAATTGTTCGGTGAGAAGAAAACATCTTATACTCTCGTTAGACTAAACATATCTACACTCTAGGCAATCAGTTAAATCACATCTCTTCTATATAACGTGGACGACCAAAATAAACTTGGTAAAATACCCTTTTGATTAAACTTATTCATGGAATTAAAATGGACAACGACTTTACATTCATCTTCATATGGACAGAAAATCATAACTCTTCTCTTTGAATCCCTTGTTAAATGAAACAATTTTAGGAGTTGTAAGTCTTACTTTTGTTTGTGTTTCAACGATGATTCAGTCTAGAAAAGTACCTTTTTGATTTGGAGAAACGGTACCAAAGAAGATCAATAAGTTCTTGAGAAAAAAAAGTTTTCTCATTAAATAACTCTACATTTGTAAATTAAGATATTAGTGGGTTAGGGAGACAGTATAAAAGAAGAGAAGAGAAAAATCAAGACTGTGGTGTGGTGAAGACAGGGGAAAAGTTCAGAGAGTTTGACAATTGGTGGTGGTGAAAACAGACAAGGAAAAAAATTGGAGAGGGAGTCACTTGTTTCATAACAGAAAAAAGCCACAGTAAGTGACGCAAAAAGCTGTAGGACAATAAATTGGATGTGAGTGAGAACAATGATGAAGGGAAATGATAAAGAAACGATGAACCAGAGGACATCTAAGCAAAAATACTGATCGTGTGGACATCGAAGCAGCAAAAGTGCAGAGGAGTGTAGCGCACGGAGATGCGGCTGATATATATTCTGATTGTTTGTATTTCCACACGATCAATCATAAAATACCAAAAAAATGTCTCTTGAAGACATAGCTCCTCTGATTCCTTGTTTGATCAGTAATTTTTGATTATATGTCCTCTGGTTCTCTCTTGAAGACATACCTCTTCACGTATCAGAAATTTTTCAAAACACCAGAAGACACACTTCATCCTATTATATATAAGTGCAATAATTAAGATTCTGAGAAGACACCAAAGACATACCTTCAATAATTCGTGGATCCGACAGTAACTTATCAAACAATGAATCAGAGGATATTAAAGCAAAAATACGCTTACTGTAGTTGCAGAAACTCCAAGGGACAATAAATTTAATAATTAGAAAAATTGCAGAGTAACAGCACTACCTTAATCTGAATCTGAAATTATCGCTGAAAGAGAGAGGGCTATAGGAACAAAGATCTGCTGCGGCAAAATCAAACTAACGGGTTTGAATGTAAAAGGAGTCGGAGAGAGATAAAAGCACAAGGAGAGAATCACCGAAAACTTGAAACAAGTTGGCAAAAAAAAAAGTTTGAAAAACTTTATATATATAAACAAAAAAAAAAAGTTTGAAAAACTTTATATATATAAACAAATAACTCCTGAAGGAAGATGATGACGTTCCAGTGAAACTCTGAGAGTGAAAAGATACAACTGTTAAGTAAAAAATAATTCTTGCAATTTAGGGGACGCCTCTGAAGAGATAGGAAGAAGACGTCGTTTGCTAAAATGACACGGTGACGTCATTCCCTTCATCTAAAACAAAATTGAGTACATTGGATGTACTTTTACGATAAACTCCACCGTTAGATACTAACTTTTTTTTCCTATAAAAAAATGCTGATGTCACCATACACTGATTGTGGGTTTGCTATTATATATAGATTTATCTTCCTTTTCTTCTTGCCAAAGGAAGGCATTATTATATGTTTATCATCATATTTTCAACCCATCATCATCATAAAAGAGAAAGCTACTAATCTATACTATTAAAACATCATTTTAAAAGAAATTATTGTACAAGTTCGTTGGACCTGTTCACTTGTAAACTTAACATATTTTATTTGAAGCAACAGTTGAGAAGAGTTTCCTCTTTTAGACTAACGATTTTTCGGAAATGAGAGTGGTTAATGTGTGCGTAAAGTGTATACTCGGAACATATTTTTAACAGAGAGGAACTGCTGGTAAATAAAAGTCATTATCTTAACAAAACCCATCTCTTGCATCTAAAAAAGAATTCCATAAAGAGATATAACCAAACTTGGAATTCTTCAAAATGAATGGTTCATATGTGTATAGCATAATAGGTTCAATCTAAATTGATTTGGCTTGACCGTTTAGATGAAATTGGGACCAGCAGTCATTGTAGAACAGTTATCGAATACAAAATCTATATTCTACATTCGCAGACCAAAAACATGAGATAAATACACCAGAAATAACATTTTTATTCGTTTCTTATTTGTATATTACATAACAACACAAGAAAACAAACAGTTTATAAAGTTTCTCTATGACAAGCTATATCAAAGTTGGAGACTTTGAAAATTATTCAATCATTCATTTATAGTGAGAACCTTTAATTCAGACAAGGGAGGCATTCGTCTTGTTGCTGAACTGAGCCTGTTGTTTTTGCGGACTCAGTAGGAGTTTGAATTTCAGGCGCAATGTCCCTGGCACAACAGACAGAACAGAGTAGTGAGTGTGCAGCAAAACAAAACAAAAAAAAAAGATTTCGATTTAAAATCTTTTCCTTTTTTAGTTTATACTTACTCGTGAGGCTGGTCCTTTGAAGATGAAGCTTCTTCTGTTATCTTCGTTCCCATCTTCAGTTCCACAAAGGTAGCTGTAAATCTCGGACACTTCTCCTTTGTGTACTTCTCCTGACTCAGACTCGGAAACTTAACTCCATCCGATGTCAAAACAGGCAAATCAAGAAGGTACAGCTTCCAAAGCTTCGGTAGCTCTACTGCTTCTTCTACATCGAACATTTTCTTCAGCTTATCACAAAACTTCACACGTAGAACCTCAAGGTTTACAGGAACTTGAGAGGCTCCAGTAAAGAGCGTCTCGATGTTTCGACAACAGTCTATACTTAGCTTCCTAAGGTTCTTGAATCCTCCATTACTACTACCTCCACTGTCTAATGTTTTGAGCAATGGAAGATTCGAGATCCAGAGAATCTCCAGTGATGACGGTGATGACTCGAAGAGATTCTCCATGTTCTTGCACCTCTCTACCCAACAACCCTTTACAGATTTCATTCCAAACTCGTCGAGGATTGAAGATACGTTTTGGGATTCATTATCAGAAACAGAGACATACTCTGCTTTGGACATATCATCACCCACTGGTCTGTTAGTGTCAACGATCTGGACACCCGAAGGAACTTCAGGGTCGAGAACTCTGTATCTATCTCCGTGACGAACAAGCTTCTCTTTCTCATCTCCCGCTTTGTCGTCTAGACTAGGGAAGCTAGAGCCCTTGGGATCCTTTCTCAGTTTCTCCTTTATCTTCTCCCACTCTTCGTCCTTTAAAAACCTCGAATTCGCGAGAACGATGCGTTTCGAAGAAGAACAGAGGATGCTCTGTTTCGGCAACTCGGGACATGTTTCCAGCTTAGTCCCAGAGAGGTTCACCTCGCAGAGGTGAGACATGTTCTCGAACGATCCTTCGATTTTCTTCAGCTCGCCGCAGCCCGAAACATCCAGGATCTCGAGATGTATCATCTTCTCGAGATCTGGAAGGGCCTCTAGCTTGCCGCAGTTTCTTACGACGAGCTCTCTGACGTTAGCTAGCTCCGACATTCCTTTAGGTAGCTCGCTTAGATCCGTACCCGAAAGATTCACTTTGTGGAGGTAAGACATATTCTCAAAGGTCCCGTCGATCTTCGCCAGCTTGTTGCACCCGGAAACATCCAAAACCTCGAGGTGCGTCAGCTTCTCGATGCTCGGAAGCTCTTTCATCGCGGGGCAGTTCCTTACGAGAAGCTGGTTGAGATGGACGTCGTCGTTGATCGTGTCTGCTAACTCAGGGAGAGCTGTCTCCGAGATGTCGAGGATTCTAAGCTCTTCCTTGTCCTCCAAACACACTTCGAGCATCTCCACCAGCTTCTTAGAACCAGAGACGTCGAGAACCTGGAGTTTAGTCAAGGGCTTGAGCTGCGGGAGCCTCTTGAGCTCCGTGCAGTTTTGCACCAAGAGGCGTGTCAGTGCAGGCATGGTGCTGAAATCGTTGGAAGAGTCTTTGAGATGAAAGATCGGTAGGCGGATGATCTGAGTCCCCGAGAAGTCCAAGTGTTCGAGCTTCCGGAGGTGAGCGAAGTTCTTGTTCTTGCCTTTGTAGTCTTTCCAGTCTTTAACTCTGTCGAAGTAAGACTTGAGGTCTCTAGCTCCGCGGATGTCGATGACTTCTAGCTTTTTCGTGTCAACGTTGAAGTTGGGAAGATCTTGTAGATAAGGGCAGTCTCTTAGTATGAAGCAACGTAGCATGCTTAGGTTTTCGATCGTGGATGGGGAGGACCTGATCGAAAGCTCTGAGAGGTTAAGGCTTTGAAGCTTGTTGATTTTCTTGAAGAGATCATCAGCTATGTTATCTAGATAACTTGCACCAGAGACCTCAAGAACCTGTAGGTTTTCAAGATCCTTGAGCTCGTCTATGTTCTTGATCAGGTCGCAGTCTCTGATCACCAGTACTCGGAGTTTATTTAGTTTAGATAGAGACTTAACAAGATCTTGGAAAGTCGGGTCGAATAGGACAACGACTTCGAGATCTTGCATCTCTTTTCTTTCGAAGAACTTGTTTGGAACCTCTCTGCGTAGACGGTTCCCGCTGACGATAAGCGTTGTGATCTTCTCCTCCTTAGATTGGATGGTCCTGATCATGTCGTCGATTACGATGGTTCTCCCAAGTCCTTTTGCCTTGTCTCCACCGTAAACTCTGTTGAAACCGAGACAAGATCTTCCGAAGAAGCCACAGTCGTCGAGATCTAGAAGATCCCTCATAGACACCTCTGGAACCACCGTGTTGTCTTCTTGTATCTTCAAGATTCCTCTGCTCATAAACTCCATCAAGATGCTGTGTCCTTCCTGGTAAGCTTTCTCAACCGACTTGACCGGATCAAAGTATCCTTCGAGCATCCAGTGCACGATTAGGTCTCGGTAGTAGGCGCATCCGGAGTACTCGTAGAAGTCCAGGACATGCCAAAAGCAAGCGGTGACCGGTCTTTTTACGATCTTTTCCTCGGGCTTTAACAGCTCGTAGCTTAAGCGCAAGACGGGATTGTAGCGGCTGCGTTCTACTGCATTCTTGGAAGCAGCAGCTGCGTCTAGTGACTTGGGGGATAAGATCAGTTCTTTGAAGATCTTCCTCTGTTTTGGAGATAGAGTCTTGATGCTGTTTAAAGACTTGGTTAAGACAACAAGTGCAGCGGGTAAGCCCTGGCTCTTCCTTGCGATACAAGACATCAGAGTAGGTTCGTTGATCTCTCCTTTTTCGAAGAGGCTCTTCAGCAGAACAGGCCAGTCTTCAACGGTGTAGGAATCAAGTAAGACCCGAGAATCACTGAGTAGTTCCCGTGACTCGTTTTCTGTAAGCGGTTCGACTTTGATCGTTGTGGCTGACTCTTCCTTTTTTATCTCACCTCTTCTCGTGACTAGAATCTTTAGAGTTTTGTCTTTCAGAACATCCTCCAGAAAGTTTTGGAGCTTTAGCTCTTTCATTACATGTTCCTCAGTTGTCATTTTTCCTTCATCATCCAGAACCAGCAGAAGATTCTTCTTCTCGGTTTTGATGATCTCGTTTGATATCTTCTTCTTCAAGGTTTCTGGTGAAGCATCAACCTCGTTTTGATTTGCGCCTTCCTCGTACTCGAAAAACAAGGATAACTGAGCAGCTAGATTCTCGTAAAGTGTCTTCTCGTCTCCAATCTTCTTGTTCAGATGTAACCAGAGGACATTGTAAGGTGAAGAGGCTTCTTGCGTCACACGTTTGCTGACTTCTTTTGCAAGCCACGTCTTCCCTATGCCAGCTTCACCAACGAGGACAGTTGTTGAAGGGACACCGTCTTTTCCCACTAAATCCATTATCTTGTTGAGAACCTCGTCTCTGCTTTTCAGATCTTTTTTCTCTTTGTTCTCCATTTCTGGAAATGAGAGAAAAACAAAAACCCTAGGTTACAGTTTTTTCAGGTGGAAAGGAACTTTTTTTTTTTCAATTTGAAACTAGAAAAGAAACTATATTGATCAAAAACAAAAACAAAGATATCACTGATACTATTATAGTAACCCGAAATTTGAAACTAATGTATTTTATGTTTTTTTTTCCAAGCTTGATAAAGTTGACTTAGATCATTATTAACATAAATGTAAGCAAATACGACCGCCACATTTTGTATATCAACTCATATCAAATAACTAGAGGAATTAAGGAATATTTTGAAAACTAAAAGAAAAATGCATTCCAGCAGTACTGCATTCCAGGAAACTGAAACTGAGAGAAATAAAAACCTTAGTTGTTCAGAGCGACTGATGATCAAATTGTTTTCTTTGTTTTTAGGTTTTCTCTTGTTTTGTTATATATCCTTCGTTAACTGATTCACTTATTTATACAACTTAATCTCCAATGACTTGCATGTGAAGCTACCTTGATTTTTATCAAACAACTGTTCTTTTCAGTTGAGGTTATATTCTGTTGGAAACAAAAACGCCAAGTATTATATTCTTCCTTAGTTCTCACTCGTACTGTTTTAGATAAACAAAACTTTATTCGGAGTGTGCAGGTAACTCATTGGCTTTTGGAATTGTCTACTACACAAGCAAGTTACATGCTAGACACATGTATTTCCCTACTTTTGTGTGGTGGATCATGTGTGTGATACACATTTATAAATAAAAAAGTAGAGGCACAGATGTTTAACTTAGGGAAGAATCTACAACTTCTCTTAAGGTCAAAGGAAATTAATATTCTATCACCGTACTGACTGATTTATTCTATCACCGTACTGACTGATTCATTACTTCCTGCAGCAGCATATAAATATGTTAAGTAATACTCCTTCCATTTCAAAATGTTACATATTTTACATTTTAACACATATTAATAAAATATATTAAATCTTATTTACATTTGCATATTTTTTTAATTATTTTTTCTTATAATTTTAAGCCAACAAAATTCTAATAAGTACAATTAATTTTTTTTTTTGAAATTTACAATTAGGAAATAAAAATACATTGAAAATGTAAAAATAGATTTTTTTGAAATAATTGTTTTCTGGAGTATCTAATTTTATGAAACGCAGAGAGTATTATCTTTTGTATTCGAAATAAAAATTCAGTCAGTGAAAGATGCATATTTGATCACTGTTTCTAATCGAACGGTAACGTAGTCATTATCTCAATGTTGTTATTAAAAATATGATCACCCATAAAATGATATAATATATGATGATTAGTGTTGATCTGCTTGAATGTATTACTCCATTTTTTCTTTTCTTAAAATAGAAGTAATTTCGCAATAGAATTGAGTTTTACTGTTATAGTATTTCATTATGCAGTGAAAATATAGTAATCACTTAAAACAATTAAGTCTTTTTCTATTTTTAAAATAATCTCGTTTTTATTTCAGTTACAGTAGAAAATGAATTGTTTAACTTCAACTCTATTTTGGAGTGTAAATTTGAGTGAGGTTAAAGATGGACTTGTTAGGTTAACAACTGTATATTTATATAATGAAACATTAATTATCTTAGAATTGACAAAAAAATTATGTTAAAACTCTTTATTACATTGTTTATTGTCAAATACCAGCTGAGAGTTACAACTTTTCAAGTACACAACAGTTTCTATAGGAGAATATAATAAACTTGAAATACAGTAGTAATCTTGCAACGTGTCCTTAGGTTAGTTAGAGAGTAAATAACATCCTTGCTTTACAAGTTATATCTACAAGTCCTTGTCTTCATCATTTTTGAGAGGCTCCATCTTCGCCAGCATTTGAGCAGCCCAAGGAACACCACCAGACTTATCCATAAGCTCCTTCTTGTATCTCCCTGGATACCTCGGGTTCACTACCCATTTTGTTGTACCTTCCACGACCTTTTCGACAGCATCTTTCATTGGCTCTCCCTTTTCATCTTTCATGGGTTCTCCAAATGCATCTTTGTAGATCTCCCACACGCTCTCTACGTCTGATCTCGGGAACAAACGTTGCACGTTCTCTTCTGCTCCGACAATCTTCTTGGCCAGGCCCTCGTCTCTGCTTGTCACAATCACTCTCCCACCAAACCCTTTAGGAAACCCGCGAGAAAGATGCGGTTTCACCCGCAGTGTCTTCTCATCATCGAGCCTCTGGTTCCACTCGTTATCCTCCCAAACATCGTCCAACACGATCAGATATCTTTTACCAAACAGATTCGAGTTAAGAGCATCCAATAACCGAGAGAGCTCCGGCTCTTCATCTGTATGACCTTCTTCTTGTTTGTCTTTATTCTCTTGCACTGCATCTGTTATGATTTTGTCAAGCGCCTCATCTTCAACTCCAAGCGATCTCAACATCCTCTTCAGCACAGCTACCTTTTGGTCTTCACCTTCTTTAGTTTCTTCGCTGTACATAGACACCCACACCCTCGGGAGATAAGCTTCTTTCACGTCTTTGTCGTTGAACACGTCCTGACACAAGGTCGTCTTCCCAACTCCGAACTTCCCCACGATCGCTAGCGCCTTGAACTCTTGGGATCCCTTACGCTTCAGCAAGAAGTTCTTCAAGAACAAGGACTCGTTTACAAAACCGCGGATAGGTTTATCCGGGAGCTCAGGTCTTGTCTCCACTCGGCTCGTCTTCGATCTCCTTCCTTTACTGGTGTCGGGAGTTGCTGCTGGTGATGAATCAACTTTGATTCCTTTAAGCCAATAGCCATAGTTTATTGTAAAGCTAGACTCAATAATAGAGAGCTTCCTATCCAATTTAGACAAAGTACTCCTAGCTAGTAGATCCATAACCAGCGCTTTGTGTTTTTCTATTTCTTGAGCCATAGTTTATTTCTAGGCGCTTTAATGTCTCTTTAGGTTGAGACAAGACACGTAAAACTGTATATATACAATCTTCCTCTGCAAATTCTTTATCACTACCAGAAGCAAGGAATAAAGCAGCTCGACTTGTGAATTTAAAGAAAAAAAAGGAGAAAATATATTATTTGATTATTGGGCAAAGCATATACCTAAGGTGTAACTTGTCTTCTTTTTGCGAAACACGTTTAACTAACCTGAGCCGTCTCTATGAATAATGCTACTGTCAAATCCCAAACCTCCCTCTCCATATTTAACATTGACGATCAGTTACAAGTGCTTCAGGTTTTGTTTTTCAGTGTAGGAGGAAACAGGTTCTGAATTATGCTGAGTTACATGTCACAGCCACACATGGTTTTCGTGACCTTCACCAAATGATCATCCTCTCGCCGGGAGAAACTCTGGTGGCTCGTTAAGTTAGCAACGCCGTTCAAGATCTTTGTTGAATATTTTTTTACTTCTCCCATTACGTTATCGTGCTTCTCGATCGGCACCTGCTTGGTCAATGTCATGAGGAGAGGTTGGGCGTCAAGTCATACCCAGGTTCAAATATCAGATCATGAAACGCTGTTAGTTGCATAACATGTTAAGCTAGATGGGCTTCACACTTAAAACCAATTGGTGATTAGTGGAGAGACCCATCCCTCTTATATATTACTAAGGATCTCTTCCAATACCCGATGTGGGACACTTTGTGTCTAATACGCCCCCTCGAGATGATGGTTCTTTGAGCATCAATCTCGGAATGCTCGGGCAAAGATCGATGGGCCAACTTTGGGCCAGATCGATGTGGATCGGGTTGGACTGTATGAATCGGGCTCTGATACCATGTTAAGCTATATGGGCTTCACAATTAAAACCAATTGGTGATTAGTGGAGAGACCCATCCATCTTATATATTACTAAGGATCTCTTCCAATACCCGATGTGGGACACTTTGTGTCTAATATAACAGATGTTGATTTTGACCATAGTCTTTTGATTTGGCACATTGCCACCGAGCTGTGTTACCAAGAAGAACCTTCCACCAAAGACACTAACCGTGTGATCAGCAAGATGCTCTCAGACTACATGATGTATCTGTTGATCATGCAGCCCAAGCTCATGTCAGGGGTAGCTGATATAGGGAAAGTCAGATTCAGAGACACCTTGGCCGAAGCTGAAAGGTTCTACAAAAAGATGAGTATCAGAAACTCCAGGAGTGCGAAACTAACCAGCGTACGTAAAGATCCTTTCGGTGGACAATAGCATCGAACCGAGAGATGTCAAAGGGAGCCAGAGCAAGTCAGTGTTGTTTGAGGCAAGTTCACTGAGTCTGGAGAAAATTTTAGGAGAAGACATGTGGAAGATAATTAGCAAAGTTCCTCTTCCAAGCAGCATCACATTGTGATGGTAAAATGCGTATAGAGCTTCTTAGCAAAGGTGGAGAGTTCATCAACTTCGCTTGGCTACTGATGGCTCACTTTGGCCTAGGGACTTGATTACCTAAAGATCAAGAACGATGATTCAGAATCAAAACTTGAATATGTCTTTTATATCTTCTTGTGTTTTTAATACTCTGTGTTTCTACTGTTGTATTAGCTTCATCAAATACAAAATCGAACATTGAGACAATAGATTCTCTTGGACATCTACACAGATACATAAATGAAATAAAGAAGAAACAAACTACACAAATCGTTTCTCATACACATTCACAAAGGTTTTTCTATTTTTTTCATAAAAATTGTTTCTAAAAAAATTTCAAAAAAAAATTCAAACCTTTCTTAAAAAAACAAAATTTCCATTTTTAGTAAAATATATATATATATTTATTGTCATGAAACATATTTTCTGACAAATGAAAACTATTTGGTGTAATAAAAGTTTTTGTAGGACTGCACTAGAAATCATGGGATAAGGTGTGCTTTCCTAAGGAGGAGGGTGGTTTGGGTTTTAAGAATATTATGAATTTCAATACGGCAATGCTTGGAAAACAACTTTGGCGTCTAATAAATAAACCGGATACTCTATTCACTAGAGTATTCAAGGGTCGGTATTTCAGGAATGCTTCACCCCTGGAACCAATCCGTTCTTACTCTCCATCATATGGTTGGAGGAGTATCGTCTATGCTCGATCTCTGGTTAGCAAAGGACTAATTAAAAGGGTGGAAACAGGTTCATCTATCTCAGTATGGAATGACCCTTAGCTCCCAATCACTCGCCCGAGACCTGCAAACAAAAATCATCACAATTTACTTTCGGACCTCACGGTTGACTCTCTTATTACTCCAGGTTCTAGGACGTGGAACTCACAAGCCATTCGGGCTTTAGTGGATCCATTGGATGCGAAGATAATCGAAAGTATACTTTTTAGTAGGTTTTGTATAGAAGATAAGGATGACTGGTATTTCACTAACAATGGAAAATACACGGTTAAATCAGGATATGAGGTGGAAAGGGTTTACCCTGACAAAGAAAAACAACCAGCTTTCTATGGACCGACGGTAAATGTTTTGAAAGCTTTTTGTTGGCAGGTTAAGTGTCCACCAAAAATTAAGCACTTTCTTTGGCAAATTGAATCAGGGTGTGTTGCGGTTAAGAAGAATTTAAAAACCCGAGGTACGCAAGGGGAAATTAATTGCGATAGATGTGGGAGTGTGGAGGAATCTTTGAATCATGTTTTTTTTGAATGTCCTCCAGCGCGGCAAATATGGGCATTGTCAACTATACCAACAAATCCAAATGTTTTCCCATCGGAATCATTGTTTGCTAACATGGATCATTTATTCTGGAGAGTTTTACCCAAGATGAATGATCATCAGTTTGCATGGATCCTATGGTATATTTGGAAAGCAAGGAACAGCAAGGTTTTTAGTAACTTGGATATTGATCCCATGGATACACTAAAGCTGGCAGAAACAGAATCTACTATGTGGGCTGCGGCACAAGATTTGACTATCCGTTAATCCATACCACCACAAGTACATCAGCCTCCCTCAATTCCAGGGAGATGATGCTTCATAGATGGCTCGTAGAAGGATAAGGATTCATTCTCGGGACAAGGTTGGTTTAGTATTCTGGAAGGATATGAGGGATTAATGGGGCACGAAATGTTCGGGCAAGTATGTCTCTCCTTCACTCGGAGGTGGAAGCATTGATTTGGGCAATGGAATGTATGAGGAATTTACGACAGTATCAGGTTACGTTTGCAACGGATTGTTCTCAATTGGTGAAGATGGTTTCGGAACCAGAAGAGTGGCCGGCGTTTGCAAGTTATCTGGCGGATATCAAGAGCCTACAAAGTAGTTTCAATAGCTCACAGCTCATTCATGTACCAAGGACGGCAAATTCAAAAGCGGATCGTTTAGCACGCAGTGCCAGACAACAATCGTCTTTTGTCATTCACATGGATGCAGAGCTACCAGATTGGTGTACAGAGTCAATATGAGTCTGTATGTTTGATGACAAAAAAAAAGTTTTTGTAGGACTATTCTAGTGTATTTCTCTACAACACATTTAAATAATACTAATACAAATATAAATATATAGTATTTATTTAATTTTAAAAGTATAAAAATAATTCATGAATGAAGAATTATAGTATAGCTAAATTTAAATTAAAAATAAACTATATAAATTAATTTTTATATATTTGAAGATGTTTTTCTATTTGATTATTTCAAATCAAAATGTATTTATACCGATATATATATATATATATATATATATATATATATATATATATATATTAACAACTGAAGATAAAATTAATTCATATAAAAACATAAACTATCATATATTAATTATATCAGACAAGGTACAAAATCACACTTATAGATTTAGATAATTTATAGCACTATATTTGAAATAATATTGTATTATTTTATTATATAAACTAAATATAAATAATTATATATCTAATTAAAAAACTAATCTCAGCCAATTATTGTAGCTCAACTGTTCAAGTGTATTGTGGTTCACACCACACGTAATCTAATATATTAATACGTGGTCGATTTCTTATCTGCCTAACACAATAAGCTCACCGTCAGCGACCTCGAGAATGGACTGCCTCGTCAGCTAATGACGACAAACTAAAAATGGGGCGTTAGGAATTGATTAGGCCTGACTTTAAATTAATCTAATAAATAAATTCAAAAGATACTGACAACTCAATTAAATTAGAGGTACTATTAATTATGTTTTGTTAATTAGTTGAACAGAAACTTACGTCTTTGGCGTGATTAGTTTTATTTCACTTACAAAATTAAATTAATTTTGTTAATAATAAACATATCTCTCTCTCTCTCTCTCTACTGTGATTATATTCTCTCTTACAGAAGATTTCTATTTCTATTTCTGTTTGAGTCAAAGTTGAATCCTTTGTCTCTTTGCTTTTTCGTTGGCGTTGAAATTTAGAGAAGCTGTGTGTGTGTGTGTGTGAGCTCATAGATCTTCGCTGCGGCTGCGGAACTCAACACACCTGATTCCGTCGCCGATGAACAGTCATCAGGTCATCTAGTTAGTTCCGATCTTTAAAAAAAAAGAAAAGGTTCGATTTTTGGGAGAGGTGGGGGGTGGAGGAGGAATGTCAAAGGTGGTGTATGAAGGGTGGATGGTGAGGTATGGAAGGAGGAAGATAGGGAGATCGTACATTCATATGAGGTATTTCGTTTTGGAGCCTCGCCTTTTGGCCTATTACAAGAAGAAACCTCAGGATTCTCAGGTAGGTCTCAAACTCTTTTTACTTCATTTCAAGTTTCAAACTTTCCCCTTCCCTTTTGGGTTTATTGATGTTTATGGCTTGACATCAGTGCTACTACATGTCTCTGGAATTCCATAGTATGTTTGTCTGATAGTAGACAAAAAGTCTCAGACTTTAGCTGTTTTTGTTTCTCTCTCTCTCTCTCTTATGACATGTGAGTTTTGTGGGTTTAGTAATGCTTTCTACCTTGTGAATATAGGTTCCTATCAAGACCATGTTAATTGATGGCAACTGCAGAGTTGAAGATCGTGGCTTGAAGACTCATCATGGACATGTCAGTCTTATTTTTTTACTCTTCTGTTGTTGTTCGAAGAAGCGCTTTTAGATGTTTATGTGATGCTTTGCTTTGCTTTGCCCATGTTACATGGTTTTGGAATTGCAACAATTATTCTTTAACGTGATGCGTCTAAGATAGGTTCCCTACTAAAATCTCCTTCTCCTTTCTTCAGAGGAAGTTAGTCAGGATTATCTTCTCTTCCCTCCCAATATTTGAACTCTCTAGGAAGTTTGAGTGACTGCTTGGTAGATAAATATTTTCTTAGTTTTCAGGAGTATCTTTGTGAGCTGAGTAACCGAGTAGAATACTTGAGTCAACTTAGATATGGTTAGCGAATGTGCTCCAACTCTCTTAAGAACCAAAACTAAGCATGTTTATATATGTATATTATATAAAATTCTTGGGTTTAACGTATTAAACTAGTGGGTTCATCTTAAGGTTGTGAAAAGGTAGCTTTCCTCTCTCCGCTAGAGAAAGACATTTCATAACATTCGGTGTGAATCAATTGATTGTTTTCGCTTGTCAACTTAATTTGCATTTGTCATAACCTTGTCTGTGCTACCCCTCCCTTATACCTTTACAAATTCTTTTGTGCTTGCCATCTTTATTCTGCAGATGGTTTACGTCTTGTCTGTCTATAACAAGAAAGAAAAGCACCATAGAATAACGGTATCTTCTCTTTACTTCCAATAAACTATATATTACTTGACAATTTCTTGCGTCTCCTTTATTTAATATGGTGTAGTATATTCTTGTTAGATGGCAGCGTTCAATATCCAGGAAGCACTTATGTGGAAGGAGAAAATTGAGTCTGTAATAGACCAGGTTTTGTCTTCTGCCCTCCCAGCTCCTAGATCACGAAATTAATTATTCAGTATTAACTGTCTAAACTTGCGTATATTGGTGCTTTATCTGATTTTTACCTCACTGTGTTTTGCGCAGCACCAAGAGTCCCAAGTTCCAAATGGTCAGCACTATGTTTCGTTTGAATATAAGTCTGGAATGGACAGTGGAAGGACTGCTTCATCTTCAGATCATGAAAGCCAGTAAGTACCTATCTCATATGATTTCTCTATCTTTGCTGGCATGTTGATCCAATTTTCCAATAACTTACTGGTTCAGGAGAAACATAAGATTTCTCTCACTTAATCATAAGTAGCCCTTTTATGGAATAGTGCTCTGATTACTCTCTTCGCTTATAAACTTGGTTTGCTTGATTGATGAACATTCATAGTATCCAAATAAGAAATAAGTGGTTTGTGGTGATCATGATTGTAGAGTAAAAAAAGTGTTATCAATAACAAAATTAGAAAGTCAACTATGGCTCCAGAGTATCAATAACAAAATTATAAGTATGTTACAAATGCTGGAAGATGCTATTAACATGTTGAATGCTGGGATGTGAATAGCTTCGTTTCAGATATCACACGTTTAGATGTTTGGCTCTGTTTTGTTGATTTTTTTTTAACTTTAATATGCATATAGTAAAGCAGTAAATATTTGCAATTTTCATCAGGTTTAGCACACCAGAGGATGAAGATGGCTCTCGGCGTAGTTTAATGAGACGGACAACTATTGGAAATGGTTCTTTCCATTTATTCATGAGCCAATCTGGTCAGCTGCAGTCCTGGTTGTAATCTAATCACCTCAAGAAAATGTGCAGGTCCTCCGGAATCTGTACTTGATTGGACTAAGGAGTTTGATGCAGAGTTGGCGAACCAGAATTCTGATAATCAAGCTTTCTCGAGAAAGCACTGGCGTCTACTTCAGTGCCAAAATGGTTAGTGGTCTCGCAGGGTAGAACATGCTGCCATTTCTGCAATGCAACATAGTTTTCTAAATTTCCAATTCTAAATCACAATATATGTGTGGGAACTTGCGCAACGGTTGCTATAATAACTGGAAGATTGCTTTGAAGGAAAGAGCTAGACTTTGGTCTTAATCTTCCTTGTTTTTGTTTTCTATACGTCTGACAGGTCTTCGGATTTTTGAAGAGCTTCTTGAAGTTGATTACCTTGTATGGAAGTTTCTAATACCTTCCCATTTTGTATTGAGTGGTTGTCTTATGATTACGTAGAAACTTTATTTAGACAAAAACCGTCATTTACAGTGCTACATGTGCAGCCTAGAAGCTGCAGCAGGGCAATGAAAGCTGTTGGTGTAGTGGAGGCAACATGCGAGGAAATATTTGAACTTGTGATGAGCATGGATGGCACTCGTTATGAGTAGGTGTTTCTCTACCTTCTGTTTTTCCATTTCAGTTTCCAATTGTCGCAATTAGTCATTATTATATGGAAAATATCTTAGAACTTGCAGTGCATTACTAGCGTTGGTCTATATTTTTGTCTGTCTCTTTCTTTGTAAAATAATTTCTATGGTATGCATCCGTAAGTATTTTTTTATGGTCTGTATCTGAAGTTATTTATGTTCCTCTGTGATGCAGGTGGGACTGCAGCTTTCAGTATGGTAGCTTAGTGGAAGAGGTGGATGGTCACACAGCAGTCCTCTATCATAGACTTTTGCTCGACTGGTTTCCAATGTAATGTTGCACCTAGAAATATACCGTCCAGTTACAGTCACACATTCTGCACTTAAATCTTTAAATGAATGGCTGATAAGTGATATTGATTCGAACTGAATTAGATCTTATATGTTACATCTAGCTCCAGGGGAACAATTCAGGACTATAAGTATTGTTATCATTTGTGATCTTCCTGTTTCTGGTCAGAATATTTACTTTATTAGCTTTTATGCTAATAATAATTCAAATTGGCTCCAGGGTTGTGTGGCCTCGTGACCTCTGTTATGTCCGCTACTGGCGGCGTAATGATGATGGGAGTTATGGTACCTTTCCTCTCCCCCTTTACTCATGACATAATCTGGAAATATTGTTTTACAAAGCTTTTTGGTTATTTATCCCCCGCTCTTTCTGTGAAGTTGTGCTGTTCCGTTCTAGGGAGCATGATAATTGTGGTCCACAGCCTGGATGTGTCCGTGCTCATCTTGAGAGTAAGCTTAAGAAACTAAAGAATGTCTGTGTGAGCGCTTAATATGATCGTTTGATCTTACTACTTTTGGTTATCTTAGGTGGAGGATATAATATTGCCCCTCTAAAGCCCCGAAATGGGAGGCCTAGAACACAGGTGCAGCATCTAATACAGATTGATCTAAAAGGGTGGGGAGTAGGCTATTGTCCATCATTTCAACAACATTGTCTTCTTCAAATGCTGAATAGTGTTGCTGGTAATTTCTTTCATGGTTTCTTTCCTATTGGTTGCTTCAGGTCCTTGCGGCAAAAAGAAAATCCAGTGGCAGTTTTATTTATCATTGCAGGTTTGCGGGAATGGTTTTCACAGACAGATGAGAGAGGTGTTCATACACGGATCCCTGTTATGGTTAACATGGCATCGTCTTCCTTGAGCTTGAGTAAGAGCGGAAGGTCTCAGCACCAGTCTGCATTTTCTATTGATCAAACAAACTCTGCCAACAGAAACTCCGTGCTCCTGGACGAAGACTCAGATGATGATGATGAATTTCAGATCGCTGAATCAGAACAGGAGGTTTGAATACTGAGCAATTTAGATTTTTCTAATAGTAAGCAGAATCTGGAATTGAATAGTTATTCTTGTGTAACTGTTTCAGCCTGAAACAAGTAAAACAGAGACTGATGTCAAGAAGACAGGTGAGCAGCACCCTATCATTAAGTTTAGAATTCCTACTTCGAGCTAATTAGGCTATCTAATACCGAGGACTCCTTATGTGATTTGAAACTTCAGAAGAAGAACCTGCTCACAAGATTGATCTATCATGCTTCTCGGGTAACCTAAAGAGAAATGAAAACGAAAATGCTCGCAACTGCTGGAGGACTTCTGACGGGAACAACTTCAAAGTTCGTAGCAAGAATTTCTGTGACGATAAAAGAAAGGTCTGTAAACCTACCTCTCGCCTTGCTAATAATATAGAATGGTTGGGTTCTTACATCCAGCTAACTTCTGGTTCTTTTCCAATTAATAATGCCTACGCTGAAGATTCCTGCTGGAAAGCATCTTATGGATCTTGTTGCTGTTGACTGGTTCAAAGACAGTAAAAGGATAGATCATGTTGCTAGACGTAAGGGCTGTGCAGCACAAGTAAGAATATATTCCAACTTGCTCTTTTGTTTGTTAACTTCATTCTTTAGTGTTGTTACCTAAAGGAGGTGACTATTCCAATCAAATCTTTGAATGCTTCCCATGCTATTATTCTCTTCCTTGTGGATTGCTCTTAATTATTGAGTCTTATGCATATGTTCAGGTTGCTGCAGAGAAAGGTCTATTCTCAATGGTGGTTAATGTTCAAGTAAGTTTGGTCCAATCAAACGACTATTAAGATTCAGAACATATACAGTGTCATATTTATATACGTTTAAAACTGTTTTTTTTTTTAAATAATAATAGGTTCCGGGGTCAACACACTACAGTATGGTGTTTTATTTTGTGACGAAAGAACTTGTACCAGGGTCCCTGTTGCAACGTTTTGTTGATGGTGACGATGAATTCCGAAATAGCCGGCTAAAGCTTATACCTCAAGTTCCTAAGGTATGTTTTATCTCTCATTCTTATTTTTGTGATTACTATACACATTTATTTTTGTTCTATATTATAACCGAAATCTATACAGGGGTCATGGATAGTACGGCAAAGCGTGGGAAGCACTCCATGTCTCCTCGGTAAAGCAGTCGACTGCAACTACATTCGTGGCCCAACATACTTAGAAGTGAGAGTGGTGGTGTATAATGTTGAATTTGAAAGCTCCGTGGTAACATTAATAACTCAAATGAATTTATCGTGTTCATGATGTGTAGATCGATGTGGATATTGGTTCATCAACGGTTGCAAATGGAGTTCTAGGTCTTGTCATTGGTGTAATCACATCTTTGGTTGTCGAAATGGCTTTCCTTGTACAGGTAAACTTGTCAACAGATGATATCATATGTTTTTTGCTCAAGTAGTTATAATAACAAATATGGTTCGGTTTTGCAGGCAAATACACCGGAAGAATTGCCGGAAAGGCTCATCGGTGCGGTTAGGGTTTCGCATATAGAGCTCTCTTCGGCTATAGTTCCGAACCTGGAGTCAGATTAATAATATAGTATAGTGACTCCTTAAAACCCCCCTTGAGAAAATTACCATCAATACTTTCATATATTTTCTGTCACATAAAAGTGTTTGGTTACTCTTTGAAATGGTCACTCTGCTTCAATTCTTTATTACGTCCTCTTTTCTTTTACTTCTGTCTTTGTTTCTGTTTCGATACATCTTTTTATATTCCTTGTAATATCAATTCATAGTGAAAATAGTTTGTTATATCTCTTTACAATGCAATGTTCATAATAGTGTAAAATGTGCAACTTTTATTTTGCTTTGGTAACTTACTGATCCCTGCATATGAGTAACCAAGTTTAAAATGGCACTGAAGCTACGACAATGATCATAATGCCTCTAGGCTTTATAATGATTTGTTGCCTACCAAAAGAGTTATTAGTAAAATGCAATTTCCCATCATTCAAAGCCATGGCACATCTCCATTTGTTATCTTTGGTTTTTAATTGTTTTTTAATTCTTGTAATTTCTTTCCTATTGTATTAGTACTAGGATCGAGCCTTTATAAAGCTCGAATCATTTTACAGTCTCTTCTTGAATAAAAATAAGTATATTGGGTTTACTTCAAGCTTAAACTAAACACATTTGTGAAAATAAAAGAAAATAAAATATATTTAAACATGGTTTTATCAGTCATAACTAATCAACAAAATTTGTAGTTCGATGAGAAAAAAATGATAAGAGTTTGAGCTCAGAACGTCTTCGTTTAGCTCAACCCTCATGTAGAGAAAATAAATGGTAAAAGGTCTGCTATTGATTTTCCAAGTCGAACTATATAATTTCTAGTGAGGACTGGTTTCTTGAAGCTGAAGGTAACTTGAATGAGAAAACTTCTGGGGAAGTTCTATCATATTCTCATCACCGGCTAGACCACGGAAAGCCATACCAAGAGAATAACCCAAAGCACGAGAAACCGAGACCGCCACTGCATTTCCAATCTGACGGTACCTGTACAGAACCGAAAGCACTGAGTGAGATTTGCTAAGTAATCTGTCACCTAATTATCTCTGCAAAGAACACAAAGTAAGTACCTTTGTTTAACGGTTCCACAGAACTGGAAGTAATCAGGGAAACCTTGAAGCCGTGCGGCTTCTCTTATGGTTAGTACTCGATCTTGCTCCGGATGCAAAAACACCTGTGAATAGCAAAAACTCTCAAGGAATGTTAAGAAAACAAAAGATGAATATTTCAAGTGAAAATCTTCTACATGGGTAAATGAGTTTAAATGGAAATACCTGATTGGTGCAGCTTGGGACTGTCAGAACGGTTGGAACTGTCTCGTCCCACCAAAGACGCCCAAACGGTCTGCCATATCAGAAATCCAGAGAGACTTTAGAAAACATGGGAAGAATGTTCAACAAAATAGTTTCAGGTGGAGGCTGACCAAGAAAATTACCTTTTAGATTTCCCTTTCTGAAAAGTAAAGACGTATTCTGGTACCTAAAGAGGGACACACGTGAGCTGATTCTAGATACATATATCGTTTCTAAAATTTCTACAACTGTTGAATCAGCAGACTTAACAAGTAGAATGTCAATAACTACATTTTTTTTATATGGTTTACTTATATATAAGAGGAGTCTTTACCAAATGCTTTCCTGATGGCAGAAGAACAGGTTCCATTGATGGATCACGGTAGACTGTATTGTTTCTGACGATTATCCCTGGAAGATCCCTGAAATTAGCTCCCTGCAAAATTATCTACAGTGAGAATGTTGCTGCTGGAGTATCGGAATTGTTTTATATGTAGACACTAAGTGTGTTACCTTCTTCTTTGGGATTTGACAAACTCGGTTATAATCATCTTCAGACAAACGGGATGGCCTGTGATCATACAGTGGCATCGTCCTTTTTGTACATCTATCAATCTCAGAGCCAGTCATTTCTGACAAAGCAAAACGCCGACGCGTGAGTAACTTATAGCACTCCAGAAAAAAATGTTGTGAATGAGACTGAAACTACAGAAATCAAGAAAGGTTCAAACTTACCGTGTTTGGTTGATCTAATGTATCTCTGGAAATCCGTCTCTGGTAGACTTTCGTAAGACATTTTTTCCCGGGTTTCGTTGTATGACACCTGGAGTTGTAAAATAAAAGTATATTAGAGACATATGGGTTTTTATAATCCTGAACTGCACTTGGATATAATGGATATGAAACTTACATGAGGAAGATCTGATATCGCATCTTTTAGAACAAGAGCTGTTTCGACGTTTCTTGGCTGGCCTTCACTGTAAGCAACTACATTCCACTGAAACATGAGAGTCAAGATGGGTTGAGTTGGGAGAACGCCAGGGCTCAGGGAAAAGAGTACGAAGTAATCACCAGTTTTTTACAATTATGTTACCTCGAACTCAATAGGAAGCCCATATCTGACAATAACATCATGGGTTGGAAGCGGAAACGGAGGTAGTTTCTGGAATAAAATAAAATACCAAATTATTTTAAATGTGTTGGAAGGAAACAGTCAGTCAGCTGGAGGAAGTTAAAGTAGGCATATATATATATATAAACTCACCATGTCTGGATCAGCACCCCACATGAAAACTCGGGAACGAAATTGGGAAAGACCATAGCAACCAGCTGTCATGATACCTAGCCTCGCTTGGTATCTCATGTCCACAAGACGGCTCAAAGCGAGTCTCCCAAGAGAACCTTTGTCCAAACGCAGAAGATCAACAACGTTTTCCATCAACACGAATTTGGGTTTCAGATACTCCACTATGTCCATGAAAACTCCAATTTGCTGATTCCTTTCATCAGTCAACGGAGTATCAACATCCCTATGGCGGTTATAGCCACTAATTCCTTGACATGGAGGTCCACCACATATCACGCCAACACCGCCCTGGATTACATTCATTGAAATAAGATGTTGATAGTACACTCATCATACAACTTCCAAATATCAAGCATTCAATTTATAGGCAAGGAAACGAATCTTACGGGAAGTGGTAAGATCTTGTTCTTGAATCCTCTTGTAACAAACTCGCGCATGGCATCTTCACAATTGCTAAAATTTCAAACAATATTAATCAGATCGGGATAAACAACAGACACCCCTTTTAGCATTGTTTTAAATCATATACCTCAGTTCCTCTGCTGGCTCCCAAGTATCTTCGTTGCTGCTATATCCTTTCCAGTGCACCTTATCAAATAGTCATGACACATAAATTTAACGTCGCAAGAGAGAAAAGACATGCAGAATATCTATCTTGGAAGTTATAAAAGGTGAAAAGAACATTCTTAAACCCGTAAAGAGTAAAGAGTAAAGTCGATCAACAACAAAACTGTAACATACGTCCTCTTTCCGTACCTTAAACTTCAGGCCAGATTCTCCTGACTTGTCAGGATCACCATAACATATATCAACCAGCTTTTCAACTTCGTACTCATCAGGTTCTGAATCATCGTCAGTAGAAGAGCTACTTTCACTGGTTTCTTTTGTTGAATTTTCGGGGTTTAATGTAACAGTCGTCTGACCATCACCATCGTTACACACATAGCGCTTGCATAATTTATCCCACTCCTTCAAAAGTAGGAGGAAATCTCCAGCAGAATCATTCCTAACCTGTAAACAAACACAGCAACATTAGATTTTGGCATCATTCTCCTTAAAATGATCTAGCAATTGGCTTGGCACCAAAAGTATTCTGACCTGCGTATGTGGATGGTTCAATTTCAAGCTCTCACAAGCAGCCAATTCCTGGTCAATAGCCCATTTCTGAAAATAAAGAATTGAGACGTCAACATATTAAATGAATCTGAGTGCAAAAGAGCAGTTCCATCCTTAGTTAAAGAGATAAATATTAATTACTTAAAGCAACTACCGTCACAACGTCAACTCCAGAAACCTTGGCTCCAAGATTCAACCCAGTGGACATTCCACCACAACCACTGTAAAGATCAAGCACCAGAAGCTCTTCTTTGCTATTACTTTTATTTTCCAAAATAGATTCAGTGGATTCTGTAGGTGTCACATCGGCGGCGCAACATTCAAGCTTGTTCTCGGAAGTTTCTGAGACCAAAAAGAAAGAAACGATGCTCTCAAGCTCCTCTGTCTAGGATCTAGATAGAGATACTGTGGATATATATATTGCTTAACAGCATGAGAACTTACGATTTCTCAAGGTTCGAAATGTCGAAAACTCCACGCAATATTCCATATCAAAATAAAAGTCAGATTTAATAGAATTGGGCTTTAATCCTGCCTGCAAAGTCACGAAACTAAAAGTATCAAATGCAGATTGTAAAAAAGTTATTGCCAGAACTGGTAAGATTGAGAAAATGCAGAAAAGAAGAGAAAGAGCTTGCTCAGCATACCCTAGGTGATACTTGTAAAACAGTAACTTTAGAAATAAGACAATCTATTGGATTATCATTCATTACAGTAGAATAGAAGAGACGCCTTGTCTCGTGATCAGCAGCCTCCTTCAGCATTACCTACAAACATTAGACAAATCAGTAACTAGTTCTTGCATCGCAAAGTATTAAACAAGAAGAAAGATAAGAAACTGTATACACACTGTATCCGTTGCTCTGTACAACCACTGAACTCGGAAGTAGCTTTCGCCATCTGTTGTCTTAAAAAACTCTATTATCTTGCCGATAAGTCTCTCTTTTCCTTCACCCTGTAAAATTATTGTAATGAATAGGAAACTATTATGGAGACGGACGTTTGATTAGCTATCTATCTCCTTTTCACAAGTGCATAACATTCTAGAAAACCTAAGGCTCTCGAAGGAAAAAAGTTGCGTGTCCAATAAAAAACGAAAGGTAGCCAAAGGATACTGAAGCCAAGAATACAACAACCATGATAGAGAAGCACGTTTTACCTTTACGTAGGCAAAGTCTCCAAGGCTAAACGTTTTATTGTCGACTTTTGCTTGCGAATAATGGCATTCCACATTTGAAACAATCATGTCTTCGTCATCTCTTCAAAAGAAGGATAGTTTAATGTACGGTAGAACAAACGATGAAGCAAAAATAATTTAGGTAAACAGTGAGTTCATAAAATATCGAGTACTTACTCTGCCTGTTTGCCTTTTCTCTTGGACTTGCGTTCCTGAAAACAAATGAAACTCACAATCAGACACGCGGCTGATATTTCGAGAGTGAAAAGAAAGAACTGAGATAATTGTTTATTTTGGATTAAACAAAGGGAGCCTATCTTAAGGGACGGACAAAGACACTGGTTTTTCATGTAAAACACATTAGACTATGTAAGTTGCTAATGAAAACTAAAGTAGTGAATTAACCAACTACCTTGAGGTCATATCTCCAGCGCCATCTTTCTTTAGCCTCCTCGCAAGGAATTGGCTCTCCAATGAAAAAGCAGGAACCATGTTCATGCTTTTCACGGACAGCAATACGGGTCACTCGCGCACCCTTTCCCTTAGTTGATTTGATTGGAGTATTTTGATCCAGTGGTGCTTGTCTCCCGTTTTCCCCTGAGGAGAGGGTAGATCCACTTGCATCTTGCATCAAAACATCTCCATCAGAGCTTGTCGTATACAAAAATTCAACCGAATCTTGTACGTGCTGCGGCTCTTCATCGTCGTCAGAAAGATAGATCACAGTAGCATCTGCATGCATCTCCCCACTTACTCCGTTATCAGCATCACTAGCAGTCACTAATCCATTACTCGTACCATTTTGACTAATTTTCAAAGAGCTAGTGTGAACACCACTAGCATTTGGGTCAGAAGATCTGCGTTTTCCTAACGACTTGACCCTACTACCATTTACAGTTGTCTTGACGCAACCTGTGGGAGAATTTAACAGCTCTTGCTTAGATGAAACAAGGCCATGACCTTCATAGCAGTTACCATTCTCCCTAACTTGCACTAGCTTCTCAGTTCCTCTCACCTGTTTGGCATCACATAATCCCAGGCGAATTTCAAAAGTTCCAGATAGCCTTGAAGATGTAATGGATGGGACAGGCTTGTCGCCTAGATTCTCCACCCCCGTGGTGAACCTCGAAGATCTCCTCGTCCGTTTGTTGATCTGGCTAGAAAGCTCGATACTTGAAGATAATAATGCAGCATCACAGTCGTCAAGTTTCCTCTTAGGCGGAACTTGCGATCTACCTTGAGCGTTGCTATCCTGGCACTCGGAAACGATACCCATCTCCAAGCTCTTGCCAATCGCAGCTATGTCTCTGCATCATCAATTCCACGGAAGATTATTTCATTAAAACCAACCAATAACAAGAGAAAGGTTAATGATGTTTAAAAAAAAAAAAAATCAAGACTTTGAAGCTTTGACTTACTCGAATGACAATCCGACAGAGTCTAAGCTTCCCTTCTGCATCATCAATCCATAAACAAACAACATCCCATCAATGAAAGAACTATACGATCTAGCAAGCATCTAAACAAAGTAAGCTCCACTGCATTGCATTGCGTTCTTTACTAACAAGAAAATTTTGACGACTAACCTTAACGGGAGCACTACTAATCTTTCTATTACTAGACACAGTCTTTCTTGTGATCGGAACAGAGGACACATTATCGATCTTTCCATCCACCGGCGTAAAAAATCTCGGCGACTTCCGAGCACCAGGCGAATCACAATTGAGCCTCGTGGATCTCCTGCTCGTGCTCATCTCTGCCTCGGAGAGCTTCATGGGTTCTTCTAGAGTAGAAGACTGAGCAGCAGCAGCAGCAGCAGCAGCTTCGGTGGGGACGAGGGAGAGACGTTCGGGTAACCCGGATCTAGGTGAAGAAGAGTGGAGGAGATCCAATTCAGCAGTGGGCTCCTCCTCTGACTCACATTTAGCCGGGGATAACATTTGGAGCAAGGTTTTAATACTATGAGAGAGAGAGAGATCTAAAGAATGGCCAAGTGTGGAAAATGTACTGACATTTGGTAACAAATCATGTGACTTTTTTGAATTTGTGACTTTTTATTCAGTGTTCTAAAATGCGCTATGCCTTCGTTAGTCTCGTCTTTTTATACTTAACCCGTTAACCATATATGTGGATATCTAAACGGGTATTGTGTAAAAATATACTGATATTTGGTAACAAATCATGTGATTTTTGAATGGTGAGTTTTCAGTGTTCTAAAATGCGCTACGCGTTTGTTACAATGGTAGATGAATCTATTACGTTTAGCCGTACATGTGGACATCTAAACGGAGATTAAAAATATTCTAACATTTGGTAATAAATCTTTGTGATTTTTGAATTGTGACTTTTTTCACTGTTCTAAAATGCGATACGTGTTCGTTGTGTGGCCGATAAATTTTTTGTGCTTATCCATATACGTGGATGTCTAAATGAAATCTAGACGGATCTATGTATTTTTTTATTCACCATCTAGACGGATATATGTTTTTACATAAAAATATAAATAAAATTAATATATACACTAATTTAAGGAAAATGAACATAAATTATACTTACAAATGTAATTTATATGTATAAAAGTATATATTTAACAAATATAAACAGTTTTGACTTCTGTATCACAATTTAGTGGATATGAATATATTTAGAAAGATATGACAGGACAAAGTCAACTAATGGACATATGAAATCAAACATGAAGATAGTCATTTTTGCATTTAGAGCTTGAAGTACTTCCTTGAACAATGGAAAACATGCTACTGTTTTCTACATGTCAAAACTTCAGAAAATATTATAAGTACTTGATTATCATAATTGTGGAGTATAAAAACATGGTTAAATTTTTCAATAGAGCTGAAGAAAACAGAGGCATTACAACAAAGATTTCACACCTTCGTGATTTCTATATCTCTAGAAAATAAAAAGTTGTTTTAGTTCTTTAATTAGAACTACAAGAACATTTCGTAAAGAACTATATTTTGTTGATTGTTTTATTTCAGTTTATCCTATTAAAATATCTCAGATTTGAGTAATGAAATCAATTTTGATGTAAGGAAAACAGTTTTGAATTATAAAAGTGTTTAAATATACAAAGATGATAAATTTATAAATTTAAAATTATTTTGAAAACAATTAATCATATAGATACACACAATAACCAAAAATAATATTAATAATATATACTGTATAATAATAAATTTAATTTTGAATATTAATTTTATAAATTTAAAATTATTTAAAGCTGCAAACATTTATAACATAAAGCTGGTATATCGTCTAAAGTCTAAACTCCGTATTATCGGACTGTATATAGAACATTGCTTTTCTTTAATCTATTTTTTTGCTATATTTTTATATTTGACTGTCATGTGTCACGTGCTCTTTTTCATCTTTTTGACAAAAAATTATTTCTAAACTTGTCTGAAATGAAAAAAAATATATTATACAATTGATGATTTATTCGTTGATGAACTTTGCCCGATAAGTTACATGATTCAAATATTTCTAAATTATTTATTATACATGCATTTTTTTTTTGACTTAACATGCATTTGTTTTAGTTCGTCAAATTGAGCACAAAAATGTTTGAGTGATTAATCAATTGTGTTTTCAGTTACAAAAAGAGAAATCAATTGCGTTTTCAGTTACAAAAAGAGAAATCAATTGCGAACTTATTATACATATGATACCAAATCGATATTCAAGTCTCACATACATAGAGCTGGGAATCTGAATCTTTACCCGCGGGTCCCGTCTCATTTGATCCGCTGCGGGGCGGGTGCGGGTCAACAAATTTGAAAAATATGCAGGGCGGGTGCGGGTGCGGGTTGAGCATATTTTCTGCGGGGCGGATGCGGGTCGATCGAATTTAGACTGCGGGTACCCGCCAACCCGCAAAATAAAAAAAAATCTTTTTTTTTATTTTTTGTTTATAAAAATATGTTTTTTATTAAAAATAATAATAAAATTACGAATATTTAAAATAAAATTATTAAAATATATTATTTATATTATTTTTACAAAAAATATAAATAAAATAATTATTTTTTATTTTTTTATTTTACCCGCGGGTCCCGCGGGTCACCCGCTAATTTATGCGGGACGGGACGGGTCTTATTTTTTTCAGTTGCGGGTCAAGCGGGTCGGATTTTTAAATCAAAAAAATGATTCGACCCGCAGCGGGGCGGGGCGGGTCGGGGCGGGTCGACCCGCAAACCCAGCACTACACATACAGACCTTTTTAAATATGTCAATTCTGTTCAGAGCTCTCATAAAGTACTACCATTGCATCGAATCAAGTAATTAACTTCCATACGGTTCCTCGAGATCAAGTGCTAACTCTATGTCCCCTTGACCAATCATTAATGGTTGAAAATATAATGTTTAATTATTTAGTTCTGTAAAATCCATTGAATCACTGATTGAGTACTAAGTTCTGTTAGAATTGTTTTAACTTTCTATAGCTATTTTTATTTATTTTGAAAAATGAAAGACTACCTGGGAACCCCAATAGTGCTGATGCTATTAAATTTATCTCATTTTCAAATTTTATTTTTCGATAAATACAAATTTTCCCTCCTCAACTAGTTTGCAAAAAAAAAGATTTTTATTTTCAAAAATCTCTCCCTTCTTTCTACTTCTTTTGATCTTTTTTTTTCCGCTATTCACCGATCACCAGCTCCAACTGCACAGAACCAGAGTCGGGGTTACTCCTTTTATTCAATCTCTTCAATAGTTTTCATCGGTTGAATTGCATGTGGATTTTGATGGTGATAAGTTAAATTTTCAGATATTTTCTTGATCTATTTTGCATTAGTTTGCTTTCGAGGTTTTAAATCTACAAGATGAACGGGTGATGGTTTGTTTTCAAGCTGCATGCATCTTCTCTCCATTGTTGGTGTTTTTGACTTCTTTCCGTTTCGATCCTTCATCCATTTTGTTTCTCAAAACAGATGTTTGAATGGATGGTGGTGATACGCCATGTCTTTTCTCTAGAGGTTCGATCGAGTCCTCGTATCACACAAGCTTCTTCCTAGGCGTTTGCATGTTGTTCTTCAGTTTCCTCGGAGTTTGCATGTCGCTCCTCAGTTAAATTTGACTCCGCCGTTTTCGGATAAAAGTAAGAACGAAGTATTCTGTTCTACGATTTGAACCTTAGGTTTCTCTCGTTAAATTGCTATGCTTATTAACTATTGGAGGTTTCAAGTTCTCCATCAAAGATGCGTTTGGAGTGTTGGTGTTTTCATTTTGGAGCTTTCTTTCTTTTCATTTTGTTGGTTTTTAATCTTTTTTTAACTTTAATCTCTTAATCGCCATGCATATTCTCTTAAGTTGGTTTTTAAAATGTTTCCTTAGTCAAGGACTATGTCTCCGGAGAACTCATTTTTGCCGGCTTAATTTTGATCAATATAATCTTATTTAGTGTTAAAAAATGTCCGGCTTAACTTTAAAATGTTTCCTTAGTCAAGGACTATGTCTTCGGAGAACTCGTTTTGTTTGTTTTCCGTCCATGGTTTAAAATGTCTTAAGGAGACATAGCCCTTAACTAAGGAAACATTTTAAAGCTAAGCCCTCTGTATAATCTCTTAATCTTTTATTTTGTCCGGCTTTGTTTGTTTTCCTTCCATGGTTCTCCTCTGTAAAATCATTTGATCAATATAATCTTGTTTAGTATTAAAAAGAACTACAGTTTTGCAAGTTCTGCTCATGGTCTCGACTCTCGAATAATGCCTTACTGTGATGAAAAAATACTTCCATCTTTTTCAAGTGACGATCTCTCTCAGCTTCCCAACGAACCACGTCGGCCTCTCACGAAATTAAAGTTATCAATTGTCGCTCATCAACTTCTTTTGCACCCTAGGTTACATAATTAATGGATCAAGAGATTATTCATATAAATATAATATTCCAAACTTACATAATGATTAAGCACAAAACTGTGAAAGTTGATAGGGTATACACTTAAAACCAGCCATAGGTTAAAATTTTTAGGCACCAAAATTTATATAAATGCTCTGAATGGTGACTGCACATTAAGCGGTGCGGAACAAGTGGTTTAATTGTGGTGCGGTTCTAACATTTATAAAAATGTATAAATATATAGTATATGTAGAGATTTTTGTTATTGTTAACTGTGGTGTGGAACGGGACACTGTTTATCATTCGAAACCAGAATTTATACACTAATTATCATTAAAAAATTTTAGTATAATGACTTGTTGACTTGTTCAGTGCTTTCAGTTAGAAGGTTCGACCAACGTATCTTCCTATTATCCTACCATTACATTACACAATATCAAAACCTACATTTGCAACATACACATTCACACAACCAACATTTTACAACGGCGACAGCAACATTTTATGGGTCCACAAAATATTTTTCCACATAATAAATTATTATATAGTACTCCCTCTGTTCCTAAATACTTGATGTTATGGATGATGACACAAGAATTAAGGAATGTATTTTTATCTTAAAAAGTAGCATTAAAAAGAAAAGTTAAAACTAATCTAACCAATCATCAAAAAGATTATAAGACTCTATTGGTCACACAACTTTTAATAAAGTTATAACTAATATAAAAATATCAAAACATCGTCTATTTTGAAATATCCAAAACTCTCCAAAACATCATCTAATTTGGAACGGAGGGAGTATTAGATGTCTCTCAAACTTTGATTATATTTCTCTATATTCTTAATTCAAAATTTATATATTCGATTTCACATAAATGTTGGTTTTAGTGGTTTGTGATGTAAACCAGTAATCAAACTATCAAACCCCAACAATAAAATCAGACCAAAATGACACAAAGAACAAAAACTCAACAAAAATTATTGTTTATGGAACAATTACGAATAAAAAAACAACAATCACTGTTAATGGGACAATTAAAGAATATAAACCGGTGAAGGGACAATGACACGTGAGAACACGTTTAAAAGTAGCGGCAAGTAACTCCGACGTTCATTTATTTCCCCATCTTAAACTCCGCCTGCTACTGCTTCTCCCTCTCACTCTAATGGCGGCGGCGACTCACCTTCACACATCCCCAAATCCTAAAACCCCAACGCCCTCTCCTCCTCTCTGGTTCTCTCCCCTCACCGGTATCTACACCAGCAAACACCCTTCACTCCACCTCCCAACCGACCCCAACCTCGACGCCGTCTCCGCCCTCTTCTCCCACATTCACACCATCCACGATCCCGCTTCCTCCGCCTCCGCCGCGGCCTTCGTCGACTCCTCAACCGGATTCACCATAGCTTACGCCGAGCTCCAGATCACGGTCAGATCAATCGCCGCGGGGATCCACCACGACCTAGGCCTCCGACAAGGCGACGTCGTCTCCCTCGTCCTCCCCAACTCCCTCTACTTCCCGCTCCTTCTCCTCTCGCTCATCTCCCTCGGCGCCGTCGTCACCACCATCAACCCTTCGAGCACCCTGGGGGAGATCAAGAAGCAGGTGAGCGAGTGTAACGTCTCCGTAGCGTTCACTTCTCGCGAAAGCGTCGAAAAGCTTGCTTCTTTAGGGGTTACGGTGATAAGGGTCCCCGAAAGTTTCGATCTTGATTCGATCCGGATCGAGAACTACCCGAAGTTTTACTCCATCGTCAGAGGAGGTTTCGGGAGCGTGCCTAAGCCGTTGGTTAAGCAAGACGACGTGGCTGCGATTATGTACTCGTCCGGGACCACGGGAGCTAGCAAAGGAGTTATGTTGACTCACAGGAACTTGATCGCGTCGATGGAGCTCTTCGTGAGGTTCGAAGCTTCTCAGTACGAGTATCCAGGCTCGAGGAATGTTTATCTCGCGGCTCTGCCTCTGTGCCATATCTACGGGTTGTCGCTCTTTGTGATGGGGCTCTTGTCTGTTGGATCCACCGTTGTTGTTATGAGGAGGTTCGATGTTTCCGATGCTGTTGATGCGATCGGGAAGTTTAAGATCACTCATTTCCCTGTTGTCCCTCCGATGCTGATGGCGTTGACGAAGAAGGCGAGAGGAGTTTGTGGGGACGAGGCGTTTAGAAGCTTGAAGCAGGTTTCTTCTGGAGCAGCTCCGTTGAGCAGGAAGTTCATTGAGGATTTCCTTGGGGCTCTTCCTCATGTTGATTTGATACAGGGATATGGAATGACTGAATCAACTGCAGTTGGTACGCGAGGGTTCAACTCTCAAAAGGTTAGGAAGTATTCTTCGGTGGGACTACTTGCTCCAAATACGCAAGCAAGGGTTGTAGATTGGAGCTCTGGCTCTTTCCTTCCACCAGGTAACCGAGGAGAGCTCTGGTTACAAGGTCCTGGAGTCATGAAAGGTAAGATTAAATTCTTCCTATTCTACTACCTTTTTTTAAGAGGATGCATAGGTCTATGTCAACGGTTTACATCATAGAGAACCTCATTAATTGTAAATATAGATTGGCATCTTTCAACTGTCCTGTGAAGTATTTTGATGATTGTCTTAGAATGTTAGGCTTATTGTTATCTTGTTCTTGCTTGTCTGTTGCATGTTTTCGTCAAAACAATTTTTTGATTTTACTCAAGAGAAAATATAAAATCATTCAGGATACTTGAATAACCCGGAAGCAACTGAGATGACAATTATTGAAAAAAGTTGGCTACGGACTGGGGACATTGCTTATTTTGATGAAGATGGTTACCTGTTTATTGTTGATCGTATGAAAGAGATTATCAAGTACAAAGGTTTTCAGGTAAAATCAGTTTATCTGAGTAAACTCTTTTTCTTTATCTTTCATTAGATCACAGTGAGTGATCATGGGTCTTTTTTTGGCAGATAGCACCAGCAGATTTGGAGGCTGTTCTTGTTTCACATCCTTTGATTATCGATGCTGCAGTAACAGCGTAAGTCTCAAAATTTTTTGACAAATCTGGTTCTTCGTCTAAAGATTTTAATATAATACGTTTAATAAGTGGAGGAAACTGGACAATGTGCCATACAGTCTGTTATTCTAGTCTAAAGAATTCAAATTTTGTGAATTATGTTGTGACGTAAGAGTTTTGATTATAGTGCCCCAAATGAAGAATGTGGAGAGATTCCGGTAGCATTCGTTGTGAGGAGACAAGAAACAACACTTACAGAACAAGATGTAATAAACTATGTAGCTGCTCAGGTTAGGCTCTCTACTAATTCAATCAAGGCTTTTGCCATATATTTTGGAAACGGAACATGTTTTCTACGTTTGGAGATCGAGGAACTGATGTAATGATTTTGTTTAGGTTGCGCCGTACAGGAAGGTGAGGAAAGTGGTGATGGTTAGCTCAATACCAAAGTCTCCAACTGGGAAGATATTGAGAAAGGAACTAAAGAGAATATTGACAAACTGTGTTTCTTCAAGACTATGATTCTTCCATAATCTTTGTTTCATCTTTTTGGGTAATCTATATATAATAGCAAACCCACTTTGACATCATTCTTTTTTTATACGAAAAAAATTATTAGATATAATGGTCAGGATTGATTTAATTATACAATCCAATTGACAAGGGTTTAATTTTCTCTAAGAAAATGACGTCATTATTTATTAAACCGATTTAATTATACAATCCAATTGACAAGGGTTCAATTTTCTCTAAGAAAATGACGTCATTATTTATTAAACCAAACGAGTGTTTTGTTATTCCTGAACCAAAGCCACCCCTCAAATAACAATGGCACATTTTTAAAAGAATTATACATGTCAAATATATGTATCACCAATGGTTAGATTTTTCTTTTAATGATCTAAGGGATAGACTACACTATTCGTAGAATGTTTACATCATCCAAACAATACAAATTGACAACTCTTCTTTGAAGAATGGTTTCTTTTTCAAACAACATATCCCATTTAGAGTAACAAACATACATTTTCATAATTATTTACTTTTTGTTAAAAGTAATAAACATACCTTTCCATAATAGTTTTTAATTGCTAAAAGAAACTAGAAGTGTGATTTTCAGTGTAATGATTTAATAAATATTAATTCTAATTTTTCTGTTCGGTTTATTTAGTCGAAATCTCAACAAATTAAATCAGAAAATGTTCGGTTCGATTTCATTTTCACTTAGTTCGATTTCAAAAATTTATACCGGAAAATTTGAATTTGGTTAAAGTTTAACTATAAGTTTTGAAAAGTCAGTTAAGTTCTATTATTTTGGTTTGAGTTGGAATTTTGATTATTTCGGTTTAAAATTTTGGTTAAATATTTTCTTTTAGAAAAGTGAACAAACCGTTTACTTAAACGAACCGAATCGAAAACCAAAAAAAAAAAAAAATCTTAATTGCGGAATCGAACATCTCGGTTAATGACCACAGGCCTGGACAGCATATCTAAACCCAGTTGCAAACGGAACATTGTCGGGGAAAAAAAAAAACCAGAGTTGGGAACCAAAAAACGGTCGGGGTTCATCGATTTCGCGTGTTGTTCTGTCGGGTTCCACATCTGGTTGGGATTTTATCTGATTGGTGGGTTTTCGATAAATCTGATTTCGATTTCTTTGATTCGAGATTTCGATTCCTTTAGCTTATGTATCCGATCTCCACAGTTTCTCTCCCTCCAGAGATTCTAGTTGTTTTTGCTAGTTACAAAATCTAACAATCGTGATTATATTCTCTCTGTTTTATGGGTCGTTATTTGATTCTGTGAAATAGATTTTTGACGGGTCAAAGATGCAGAAACTGGGTGATTTCAAGCTTCCTCAATTCTTCAATTATCCTCCATACTTCACGTATATCTCCTCAAATAATCTCTCTTCTTCAAGTTTCCTTTTTTCTCTTTTTGAAGATTATGGATTGATCAAAAGTATGTTTCTTTTTTTTTATTGACAGTTTGCAGCCAGTGAGGGACACTCGGGAGAAGCAAATACAGCTGTGGAAAGAGCTTATCTTGGACTACTGCAAATCCCAAAAGGTTTTCTTGATCGGCGTTGAAGATGACTTCCCTCTCTTCTCCAACTCTTCTATTGATAGTAATCTTCCTCCATTACTTACTTCCACTTTGGTTTACCCTTCTTGATTACTTGTTACTTTATTTCTCCAGTATATTGCTGGTTAACATCTTAGTAAGATTTGTTCATTCTGTTGTTAGGCTTTCACCGCTGCTCTTTCTATGTTTTCAAACATCTTAGTGTCGTTTGGTTTGTAGGAACTCTAAGCCATGAAGCAAGGGAAACCTTCCTCTCAGCCATTGTCGGTGAAGGTTAGAGATTCTCTGTGATAAAGATTTTTTTTTTTTTTATGTTTACGCATTGTTTATCTATTGACAGGGCGTGCGGAATGGCTAGATAAAGGACATAGGAAATGTCTGATCCTGTGGCACCGGATTCAAGATTGGGCAGACATCATTCTTAAGTTTGTGAGCCACTTGTCTCTGACTTTTTCTTCTTCTTGGTTTCTTGCTCCTTTCTCTAATCCGATGTCATGTTAAGGTGAGAGAGAATGGATTAGAGGACAGTGTTATGACTGTTGAAGAAATACGTTCAGGGTCTGAATCCCTTGGAACAGGTAGAATTAAAAAAAAAACAGACAAATTATGTTTATGATTTTAAGTTTGTGTCACATAAATACATAATGTGAATGTTTCAGAACTTGAAGGGATTGATCGGACGATTCTAATGAGGGCCTTGAAGCTGTTAGAGAACAAGGGCAAGCTTGCATTGTTCAAAGGAACTTCAGCCGATGATGAAGGCGTCAAGTTCTCTGTCTGATGTCTTTTTTCTTTCTCTTTTTTTTTGTCAACAAGGGGGAAACAGGAAGAAAAAATGGATAAACTAAACATCTTGATTAACAGACTTCCATTCTGTAATCACAACTTTTGAGTTCTGTAGAATAAATCGCATTTTTATAACATAAGACTAGACAAACCATTCTCTCTTAGCAGATGGTTTGTCATAGTATGTTATCACTTAATGCACTCATGATCACTTCTGTTAGAAGGAAGTCTTGAAGGATTCTGATTTATCTTCTTCTGACTCCATGATCTAAGAACATGTACACAAAGATAAAAACAGAGAGCTTTAAGCCACTTGGAAATCACAAGAGTGGTGAATCTTTCTTCTACTTAGTTTGAGAGAGCTTCATTTGAGAAGAGGTAACTTGATGAACTGCAATTGTAGAACTGCAGTCTTGTAAATTTTTTCTCGTATCTGTAGTGTCATTTGAACTATCTTTAATATAGCCTGTGAACCATGTTAAATCTCCGTTTCGTTTATTTGCTTGTTTTTATTTATTTGTTTCCACACGATATTCATTTAGCCCTTATAAGAGCATCCCCATAGAGTTCAAACGGGAGGGTTCACACAATTTCCAAAAAAAAAAAAATATTAAAATAAGTTGTTTTTGCTGAATTTCTCTCTCACAAATTCTTCGCACTGAACATATATTATCACTATTCTACGGTTGGTTCGATTATTAATTTTAAAAAAAAAATCAAACAGTAAAAAAAAATAAAAAAAAATTGTTTTGTGAACTTCTCCATGAGATTCACTAATGGGGATACTCTACCATCTTTGATAACAATAATGAAAATATATTAAAAAAAATCTTCATCTAAAATCTGAATAATGGATTTTTAGTAGATTACTATACAACAACATATGTGACCTGTACTGCTGTATAGAAATAAATAGATTTTTCAACTATACACAAAGATATTGAAAATGAACGATGGCAATTCTGTAGACAAGTAAGGAAAGGAATAGTCTTTTTTAACAATTCCTACGAAAAGATAGAAGCAAAACTTAGACAATTCCATGGTCTTCTCTTTCCCACTTTGACGCATCTTAAGAAGAGAAAAACACACAACAACAAACATCTTAGACCATACAAAGAAAGAGAAACCAAACCACTTTTCTCTTTGTTCCGAGTTTTCAAAGAACCTAAAAAAAATGAGAGATTCAATATACCTTTTATGGGTTGATCTTCGCTTAAAGGTGATGATCATGGTGGTGATGATATTCGTATCATGGAGAGGTGTTTTGGGGTTGGAGAACATAAACCCCATTTTCTTCGACGAAGGTCTTTCTCATTTATTTGGTGAATCTAATCTCATCCGATCTCCTGATGATCGCAGCGTTCGATTACTCCTCGACAAATATACTGGTGATTTTCTTGTCTTTCAAGTTATTATATAAATAGTATAGTATGTAGATTTCTGAAGAAAATACAACCAATTTCACGTTAAGAGACTCGACTTTTATTAGTTTTTGATGATCATCCTCATTTGTATTTTAAATTCTGCGAGCTGCATGAACATGATAATGGATAGAAATGGTAATTCGGTTATGGTGATAAGTGATAACATGATTATGCGATCATACCCTCTTTTACCAAACATGAAGATTTCACAAAAAAAAATCTTGATTTATAATCCATATTTATCCAATTAGAGCACCGCATAATGGTTGTAACATTATTATGCGAATATACCATCTTTTACCAAACATGAACTTCTGCAAATTCTTGATTTACATATAATCAAAGTATGTAAATGTAAATGATGTAGTACTATATTTCACCGTTTCTCAGATTTGTTAAGTTTCTTTTTCAACTTCATAAATTGAGTTCATTTTCTGCGATTCAAATATCTTTCAAATGTCACTAATCAAAGTCGTTGAGTTTTAATTATATAGAATTAATACGAAATTGTTTTCAAAATGAATTCGATAGGGTCAGGATTTATATCTTCAAACATGTATCAACATGGATTTTTTAGTTCGTTGATAAAGTTGCCAGGAGCTTACACGGCTGGTCTTGTAGTCGCCTTCTACGTAAGTCACTATTTTTTAGAATTTCCTTATCGAATAATATATAAGTACTAAACTATTTTTTTAATAAAGTGATTGAATTCAAATGACATTGCATATAGACATCAAACGGTGATGTGTTTGTGAAGAACCATGACGAATTAGACATAGAGTTCTTAGGGAACGTTGAAGGAAAGCCATGGCGGTTTCAGACGAATATGTATGGTAATGGTAGCACAAACCGTGGCCGAGAAGAACGCTACCGTCTTTGGTTTGATCCTTCCAAGGAGTTTCACCGTTATAGCATCCTTTGGAACCCAACCAAAATAATGTTAGTTTTCTCTTTCTCACAATCCTTTATCTATAAGTCAACAAATTTACTTAATTTAAAGACCGGTGCACGTAATTCAATTCTTAGTTAGGTGATCTAGATTGGTGCATGTGGTTTTGATAGGGTGCATGAGATATGTATATGTTGAATATAAAGAAAGTAGTTGTTGTGCAGTATACATTTTAGTAAATGCAGTCTCATTTACACCGCACGAGAGTACTGATTGCCAAGGCAAACACTTCTTTAGTCTTAGTTTGATTAACAATGGATCGGTTTAGGTCATCAAGATTTGACAACCTCATCGACAACAACTTGCTCTAGTTAATTAGCCAAGAAAATATGCAACATTTTTTTTTGAAAATATGCAACATAATATGACAACGTTGGTTAGTTTAAATTTTTTTTTTTTTAAACGTTGGTTAGTTTTTGTTTTTTTGATAAAGGGTTTACGTTGGTTAGTTTATGACATGCAGATTTTGGGTAGACGATGTGCCAATAAGAGAAATCATAAGAAAAGAAGAAATGAAAGGAGACTATCCACAAAAACCAATGTCTCTCTACGCAACCATTTGGGACGCCTCAAGCTGGGCTACTTCCGGCGGAAAGTTCGGTGTCGACTATACATTTTCACCTTTCGTCTCCGAGTTCAAAGACATTGCTCTCGACGGTTGTAATGTCTCCGACTCATTTCCCAACAACAACAACAACACTGTCGGTTATAACTACAGAAACTGTTCTGCCTCCGACCAAGATCTCATGACTAGCGATTACTCAACCATTAATCCTAAACAAGGAGCCGCAATGCGACGGTTCCGGGAACGTTATATGTACTATTCGTATTGTTACGATACCGTAAGGTATGCCGTGCCTCCACCTGAGTGTGTGATCGTGGCAGCTGAGAAGGACCGGTTTAGGGATACTGGACGGTTAAAGTTTGGTGGTAGTCATAGAACACGGAAAAGACGGAAGCGGAACCGGTCTACGCCGGTGGTTTCGGCTGATCAGTAGCATTAATTAGTTCAATTATATTCCCGAGTATGTATATATAGTGTTTAATTATATAGATCAAGAATAATATACTATCATAAAATTCATCAAGTTTTATGTTTCTTTTTTTTGCTCCACCGTAAATAATGCATATATGTCAAGAATATACTCTCTCTATTCCTCAAATTAAAATTTTGTAGATTTTTTATTGTTCCACGAAAATATTTTTTAAATATTTGAAGGTATTTTATTTATTTATAAAAAACATCAATTGTGAATATTTAAATGAATTAGATTCTTTGGTTGATAGATTTATAAATTTAACTGTAAACATTCAGCATTCGTAATATTTGTGAATACTTAAAAAGATATATTTACAAATAATAGTGGTAATATACTAATATGTAACCTTCACTGTTTGACAGTTCGACTTCGATATACACTACTAGTGGCTAATTAATCTAATTAACCTTCACTGTTTTATCTAATTTCTTAAAGCGTGTGTTTATACGACATGTAACATTCCATAAACATAAGATAAACTTCATGTTGATTAAACTAATGTGATATACTTGAACCATATATTCAGCCCAAAGTCAAGCTGATTTTTAAGGTACCAAATTGTTTTATTTAAACAAATAATTTATTAATAATAGGATGATTAGATTCGCTTAACATTACTTTTCCAAGGTATCTCTACCTCTCGGCTGAGTTTCACAATAGCAGACAAAGCTTATAAGGCTCATTTTAGCGAGCAAGTTGCAGAATCCCATGAATGTGGACCAAATACAAGATCTACAAGCCAAGAAACCAATTACTTCACAAGCAAACTCATATATAACTCAATTTAACATACACGGAGTATAAGATTTGATTCTTATGGTTTTCCTCTTCTCAAGAAATCAAACAATAATGTAACAATAAATAATAATTATTAAGTTAACATCTTACAATATTAAATAATGGAATATTATTTCCAGTACTAAACTTTTCTTTATTAGAAAAAAAAATGTAATTCCATTCGGTTAATTTCAAAGCTGTTCTATACAAATACAACAAAAGCAAATCTAAACCAGATCGGTTCTCATTTTATTTTGAAATAATTAAACTTCCAAAAAACCGGTCATCCTAAGAACGGAGTTCCGGTGACGACTTAAGTCTCTTCCTTTAAGTGTACAAAATGAATACGCCATTTGCGCCTCCTTTCTTCGTTTTCTGATTATGACATGTGGCGGAGTCATACGCTCCTCCTGCTCCTCCTCCTCGTTCTCAACCTTACACGGGGAAATAGTTCTTGACGGGATTCTGACAGGAGATGACTTCTTCCCCGTCGCCATCGGCTTTCTTTTGGTGTTTTCTTTGTTGCTACTCTTGACGTTGTTACTCATGAAATATTCATCAGAAAATATAATCTCGGACTCTTGAAATTCTTCTGACATTGAGAGAAAATGTTTTGCCAAGAAAAGTTAGGGATTATTTTGGTTGAAGAGCAGCAAGGTAGGAAAAGAAGACACAACTGTGAGAAAAGTTGGAACTTATATAGACCAAGCCTTCGCTAATAGAATCTCATCTTTTACACGTATATATATGTATGTATTATGTGTGTGTATATATACGTGTAAGTATTAATTATCTTTTGTTGCATCAGATGACGCCATCACGAATGTGTTTGAGTGCAGTCAAGTGATTCGATATGTAAAGATTAATTAATCATTAAGGATGGGATTACACAAGTATTTATATACACTTACACATCATTTTTTCCTACAATCTAATGGGATAATGTAGTTGGTACGTAAACATTTTTCAATTTGCAAGATTATTAAAAACATTATAAATTTCTCTAGTATATGTTTTATTTTTTTGTTTCTACATATTTGATATATAAATTCAAATAAACACTAACGTAAAAATTAAGTACAAATATATATATATATATATATATATATATATATATATATATATATATATATATCTTATACTGAATTAATGAACGAAAATCAATAAAATATTTAAGTGAACTTATAGGTATCTATATGTTAATGTAGTTACGTAAATATTAAAATATCGTGTATGTATGTCTACTAATTTATCTCTTGACGATATTTTAATTTGGTAAAATGTTAAATTAATCGTTTTGATATCTTTTACAAGTTACGGTGAAACTCCAATGATTGCGAATCTGAGTCGGTGTAACGCTACTGGACGTAATCGTCGCGCGTTCGGCGGCTACGCGGTTACTAGCTAAACGCTAAACACTGCATAATCTCAAACAGATGAAGGACGACACCCACTCGTGAGCCAGCACGTGTCGAAAACTGTCTTAATGTCAGCCAAAGTTTAACGTAACCAGGTTTTCGCTAGCGTGTGTTTATTTTTTCCAGAACTTCGGTCGTTCACCTTAGCATTACGTGGCGGCGTTAATTAACGGCCGACAATTTGTTGCTTTCGGAGAAGAAAAAGGAGAAATTATCAATGTGGCTTAAAAAGTCTTCTGTTTTTATTTTCTTTCATCTTATTATTTTTTTTGTTTCTTGATTACCTATTGACGTCGATATGTGCTTAATGAAGTGAATCTTACAAAAATATTACAAAAAAACACTTTGTAGGATAGATAAATAATTAATCTTACTGAATGTGATTTTCTGGAAATATAAAATAACTATTCATACCTTTCATGTTTCCATGGATAATTTGGTTGAGTGATTCTAAGGCAGGATGAAATTTCAGATTTGCTGTTAATGCCATTTTAGATATACTTTCTTGACAAACAACTTTATCCGTGAAGTTGTCGCAAAAGCAAGTTTTCATTAATTGAGGGACAATTATTAGCGATTAAGACATGCATTGAGGAGAACATATAACAAAAAAGTTACTGAAAATGATTGATTCATAAATCATGATATCATATAGGTGGAACCCTCAACCAAGGTTAAATTTACAATAAGATTAAAGAAAGTCGAGTAATATTTTCTTTTAGTTTGGTTTAAGTTTGATTATAAGTTTAAATTAGATAAAACTAACATAATCTTAGCAGTAAAACAAAACAAATGTATTTAGTGTAAAGCATACATGTATTGGGTGGTAATTTTGAAAGTATAACAATTAGCAAACTTTTTTAATTTTTGTAATATCTATAATGATTAACACGAAAATCTTCTTTTTTTTTGGGTCAGAATTCAGAAAATAATTCCTGTAAAAAGAATGAGATAGGTTTACATGTATGCCTTGGGAATTTTTCTTACAAATTATTGATTTTTGTAATATGAAATTCTAACCACACAAGGGTGTCAAATATTACGATGGGTTTGACAAAATGGTAAAAACTGGAGATTTGAAACATATCTCGGATATATTTTTATGTAGTCAGTGGATATGAATCTCTGATTCTCGTCGCAAACAATTAGGTATGTCAACCATCGGTGGACAAATTCCAAAAAGACTAGTTGGTCGAGTTTCAATCCATCGGATATTCCACATGATCTAAAAATAATATGGAATTCTATATGAACAGTAACGTATAAGTTTTGACGTGATCACGACAAAACAAACACGGTAAATGCATCATTGTTGACACAACGTTGGGACAATAAGGTGAAATCAAACTTTGTGCATGTCCTACTTGACAATCTTAAACTGTAAAGAGACAATGAAAATGAACAAAAAGGTGGAGTCCAGTGAATTGGGCAGTGGACGAATTAGGATGTTTGATATATGCGTCATGCATATATCGTCTCGTGCTAGAGACAGTGACTTAGCCAAAATTCGGATATGTTTGGACTATAGTGTGGTTCCTACTCCTAGTGGTCCCTTCGACCATTTCAGATGTTGGATACTCTTGTATTAAAGTGTGTCTTGTTCCGTCTTTCTTCTTTTGTGCTCAATAATTGGTCACAACTATGGAACCTTCCCTATATACATACAAATTAAATTTGAATTATTTTGCTAATTTGTTCGTATCATGAACTGTGGTCCTGGTACATACTTCATTCATAAATGTATATTATATATACATAGAGAAAGTGAAAGCATTGTTTTAACGGTATGTACGTAACTTTCTAGTGAGCTCATGCATGAAGCAGACAGTGAGGGCACAACTTGATTAGTTTAGAGATAAGGTGTTCGTTTTTTTTCTAATTTGTTCAATATCAATTGGTATGGGACCTTCTTAATTACATCGACGTTGATATTGATTTTGTTAAGTGTTCTTTTATCTCGTATTGCTAATCATCTAGATCTATTCAAACATTCTTTCAACTTAAAAGTTCCAAAATCTGAACATATATGTTTATCAGAAAAAAAGTTCTATCTATCTATACTATTATTTGCGAATTGATTTTTCGCAACGGAGCTCTCACGTTAAAAGTTAGAGTGGTTAATATCGATATTATCCTTAATGAATTTGTATATAATTTATTATATAACTAAAAACGAATTTTAAGTGAATAATATTATATTTATATGTTATATTTGATTATAAATTACTATTGTCAAAACCATAAAGATAATTCTTATATATTGTGTTGTTATCTGAAAGTAGTACACTTAAAAAAAATTAAAGTTAAAAAACGAATTTTAAATTAATAATATTATATTGATATGTTATATCAGATTATAAATTATTATTGTCCAAAATAAAAGATAATTCTTACATATATTAAGTTGTTATCTGACAATCATATTTTTTTTATTTTAAAATTTTAAGTTAATAATATTATATTTATATGCTATATTATATTATAAATTAAAATTTTCAAAAATAAATAAAAAGATAGTTCTTATATATATTGTGTTGTTATCTGAAAATACTATTTTTGAAATTATAAAAGTTAAAAAATAAAATATAAAACAATTTACGATTAGATATTATTCAATCAGAAACATTTGTATAAATTTATTTTCTAAAATATTTCAAATATGTGAGTGTTTTTAAAATTCCAACACAATAATAAATGTATATGTTTTTATGAATTTTTTTTTATCATACTTAAAAATTGATATTTAATTTAAATTTTGATAACATAAATAAAACCTTATTATTATAATTTTGAATTAATAAATATTTAAAATAAAATTATGCCCGCATATGCCCTTAATGAATAAACATATAAATTATCCATAAAATAAAAACGAAATTTAATTTTATGATTAGGTAACTGAATAAAATTAATAATGATAAGAATTATCAAATTTTAAAAATATATTTTAAAATAAAAAATTAGAGTGATTAATATTGTTTATATCTTTAATGGATAAATATATAAATTACCTACAAAATAAAAAGATATTACTTTTTTATTACATAAGTAAATAAAATTAATAATGATAAGAATTATCCAAAATCTAAAAATATTTTAAAATTAAAAAATAGATGGTCAATATCATTTATACCCTTAATGAACATCCAAAAACTAATTTTCATTTTTTATTAGATAAATTATTAAAATTAATATTAATAATAATTATCCAAAATCTAAAAATATATATATTAAAATAAAATGAACTTATATTAATCATATTATTTTAATAAAATATATATTATTTTTTTATTTCAATCTAACAATAAATGTATTGATCCAACTATTAATTTTTGTAATTAAAATTTTTATGGAAAAGAAATGGAAAATATGAGCAAAATATAAGTAAAAATAAGTGTACAAAAAGTGGTAACAAAAGTATAAGATTTCAAAATCAAAAATATCTTTAATATGTTAGTGTTTTCAAAAAATTTATACAATAATAAGCATATATATTTTAGTAAAATATATAAACTAATAAATATTCGTAAGAAAATTGTGCGCGCATATACGGACAACACACCTAGTATACGGGCAACACACCTAGTATGAAATTAAATTCGATGTAACCTCATTCTTCTAACCGGTTGTGGTTTCACCATATCAATTTGTAGCTTGTTACATCTGGTCATTAACATGCAATGAAAAATGCTTATACGTTGAGGTAGACCATCTTATCAGTTATTTTTATTGTTAAGTTATGATCATTGGTCATATTTATGGATGTATCACACATGTACGTGTTATATATATATCGATATGCAAAAATGTATATAAACATTAATGAGACAATAATATTGAAAGTTTTGAGTGACAAAAAAAATTACTATGTAAAAAAAAAAAACAAAGGGACAGATGAGTCTAGCCGTGGCTCTCTCATGTCAGTCAAACATTTTCTTCAAGTCTCTCCATGTGTTCCTTTAAGCTTTTGGGATCAAGCAATCGATCTCTCAGCAGATTTTGTGTCATTAACACTCAAGTCTCTCCATATGGAAACAACACGCGCTTTATCCCAATTGTTAACGATCGCTCTCCTAGCGATTCTCTCTAAAAGCCTCTCTCTCTCTTTAAACTCTAGCTCTCTCTTTTCTTAGCTATTCTCTCTTTACTCTCCAAACTATTGTTATCCTCTCTTTCTATATACAGGTTTATATATTTTGGGAAATTTTCATAATATAATAATAACTAACAAATTTGATAAATATATATTTTGGTAAGATTTTAGAAAATATCTAATAACTTTTTTATATCTATTAAGATAATGTATTTATATGTTGTTCAAAAAAATATTTATATATAAATAGTAATTACAAATATAATTTTACATCAATTTATGAATCATGGTTTTTATTATTAAAATAAATGTAGTTATATAATTATTTATATTTAATGTATATATTTATTAGAACTATTTATATATTTACAAACACAAATATTAAAATAAAAGCAACTAAATAAATACAATATTAATAAAAGAAATTCGTAAGAAATTAACTTTTATTAGAATTTAAATAAAATAAAAAGTTAAAGCAAACTTGAATAAATCAAACTAAAAATAATTATATTATGGTTTTAGCTTTTAAAAAAAAAGAAAATTAAATTTTAATATTTTTTAAAAAATTTATACTTTAATTAATCAAACTAAAAACAATTACATTATGGTTTTAGGTTTTTATATAAAAATGAAAATTGTAGTAATAAAAGACAGAAGTTTGAGGGTGGTACTCTTGGGTTGGGATCACATATTGAAATTGAAATTGTCCAAATAAGACCCATCTTTACGGTAAAGGCCCAATTACACACATCCATCTGAGGTTTCAACCAAAAAATTAATTCGGTTTATTAGTTGGTTTAGTAATTGAATTGGCTAAACCGATATGCCTCGGCCGACCAAGACAAATCCCTAATGGTAAGTGTGAAAAGTAGGAGGAGAAAGAGGAGTCATGGAGCTCTGCAACTTGAATCAAAACCTCTGGAGATACCCTTTGCTAGAAGGATTATCAGTGAGTTTCTTTTAGACACTTCAATTTCAACACTGTAACTATTTACCTTACATCAGATGTTTACTTTGTGTTTCTCGTAATTGCAGAAATCCCATGAATTTTCGAGCTTTTCATTTCTTGAATTCTCAAGTCGTTTGAAGGCAAAAAGGTTTGGTCTTGGCATCAGGGCAAAGGTAAAAATGTAATCTTTTAATTGCCCACTTTTGTTCTGCCTTGAAGTCTTTTTCTTTAGCTGTAAAACTTGGTTCATGTGTAATGAAAACACAACATGTCATAACGGTAGAGTTTGTTTTCAAGTTCTCAGAAACACAAGCCGGTAAAGTGAAGGGAAGTTATGGAGACACGGTGAAGAGGTTTGTTGTTTGCGTTTACACAAGTGAATATAGTCGTAGTTTATTTTCACTTATGTCTGATTCTATATCTCGAGTAAGTTTTATTTGTTTGTGTGGTTATTGTAGGAAGGAGGTAAAGAAAGTGGGGAAGAACGAGCATCATTTGTGGAAGAAGAATGACTCTGCTGGCTCCGGCCAGAAAGCACTTAATCTTGTCCGAATGGTAAGTTTGAAAAAAAAAACATATTATTATTATTTGAAGTATAAGTCCATGTTGATTTATTATCTCTCAACCGACAGCTCTCTGGACTCCCAAATGAAAAAGAAGCTGTTTATGGAGCTTTGAACAAATGGGTAGCTTGGGAGGTTGAGTTTCCCATCGTTGCTGCAGCTAAGGCTTTGCAGATCTTAAGGAAGAGAAGCCAATGGCACCGTGTGATTCAAGTAAGTAACGTGACAGTCATATGCCTCAGGTGCGAAGTTTTTTGCTGTAGATGGTACACCATGAGTTGATTGGTTTAGTGGAAAAAAAAACGTTTAGGTGGCTAAGTGGATGTTAAGCAAAGGGCAAGGCGCTACAATGGGAACATACGATACCCTCTTGTTGGCATTTGATATGGACGAAAGGGCTGATGAGGCAGAATCTCTATGGAACATGATCCTGCACACGCATACGCGATCCATCCCGAGACGCTTGTTCGCTAGGATGATAGCTTTGTATGCCCACCATGACCTTCAAGATAAGGTTATCGAGGTATAGACAGTTCTGTAGATACTCATTAAGCTTTGCTTGTGGAACTCATTTTTTCATGTTCTGTCTCTTTCAGGTGTTTGCAGACATGGAGGAGCTGAAGGTGAGGCCGGACGAAGATACAGCGAGGAGAGTGGCAAGAGCTTTCAGGGAACTAGGCCAAGAAGAAAAGCAGGAACTGATACTTAGGAGGTACCTCTCTGAATACAAATACATCTACTTCAATGGTGAAAGGGTTAGAGTTAAAAGATACTCTTCTGAAGAAGATTGAGTTCTTTCTCATGAACACACACAAACGTGTATATATATATATATATATTACCCCAGATACTATCTTATAGTGTTCATTGTAATTTATTATCTATGGATCAAAATCTCTCAGTCACGGTATAACAACAGTCTCACTTTATCATTTTTTAGCATAAGACAAAACAGGGTTGGTATTAATTATTAAGCTAAGCACTTACCAACCCTATTCATTCCGTCTTTATTAATGCTTTTGGTGACTTACTTTAGTACAAGAGGGTTTGGATCTTTGTGGACAATTTGCTTCGCAATTTGGTCCCAAAGTGATTATGTTACTTTATAAGTGAAGCATGAACAAGGAATTTATGAACTTTAACCACCGGATTATATCAATGATGATGATCATCGTCATGACATAGTGTCTCTCTTCCTCTTGCTAATTAATGTTTCTAACCATGTACCTCCATTAATACATTCATCCATACTCCCAACATGATTTTTTAACCCCTCAGTTCGAACCCAACCATGATCAAAATCTTAGCCGTTAGATTGCCATAATCCCAGGACACAGTGCACATGATCAAAAGATTATGCAAGTGGCACTAGCATTTTATTATATACACACCCATTTTCGTTCTTCACGTTCTCTAACTAATCTCTCTTCCTCTTCTTTGCACATTCTCTATATAATCGGATAAGGTTCTCACAGAGAGAGAGAGAGAAAGAGAGATGGCAATAAGTTTGTACTATTAGCTTGCAATGACTAGGAAGTAGGAAGGTCTGATCGGTTTTGGAGACTCTGACTGTTTAGAAGGTCTGGCTATATCTTGTAATTACGGTCTTACCCTTACATATAAATTGACGTGTTGAATATATGATCATAATTTTGGTCAAATTAATGTCCATATTTTGTATTGCTTTTTAAGCTGAAAGGATTTAGGCTTAGCGTAAAGGCAACACAAAATTGAATGGCATGATTTTTTTTTTTTTGATAGATGGACCTTCTCCATGATGTTGGATTAAAAATTAGTTTTGTTTGTGGTTTAGCAACAAAAACCTGCCAAGAGTGCATTTGGGCTAGTAGTGTAGCTATTAGAGTATGTTCTACTGTGTCTCTAGATTGATTCTCGCTGGAAGAACGGGTTAGCCTCCATGTTAATCAAAAAGAACAAAAACCTTGCATATGTAGAAGTGATATAGAGGAGTCATAATCAATATGGAGAGTATATATATAGCCCTCAAACCCGAGCAAAGCTTCTAAGTCTGGACAGAGAAAAGGCCCCTTCTATTCAAGCTCCCCTGCGTTTTCAAGAATCATACATCCATACATGGTTCGACAGGTTCCAAGTCTGAAAATCAAGCCAAATGATCTGCTTCACATGAGTTTCACTATCATTTTGCTTATCTCAGTTTAATCTTGTAACAAAAAACTCCCTTTTTGGGATTGCTATAAATAAAAATGAAGTATTTGCAAAAAAAAAAAAAAAAAAAAAAAAAAATCAATGAGTTAATACCAAATGGGAAAGAGATAGGAACTGAGCATGGAGCTTTCCACAGGTTCTAGAGAAGTGTTTCTGGCTTGAGACTAGAAAGGAACGGCTGACGTGACTAAAGGAGATGACAATTACACAATCTTTAACTCAATTATTCAAAATAGAAACATTAACATGCAATCCTGAGCTGATAGTTAATAATCATTTTCATATTGATAACTTATTTTTTATAAGATAACCACAAGAAGCATAAATATGTCATGGATTGGTAAGTACAACAATTAATCTGGTAATAACTCACTCACACACATACAGTTGTTTAAGAAAAAAATTATAGCACATTTAATCACATGTCTTTTAAGATATTAATTTCACATAAACATACGCAATTTAAATAAAATGTAGAAATTATCGATACAACATTCGTGAAATAAACATATAAATATTTATATAACAATGCATCAGCTTTATATTGCTCGTTCCTTAACCCAATCCTGGTTTTTATTCAGTCCTTGCTAGTTGCTCCTTCATGCTTCAGCCAATATTACCTGCAAAGCACATGAAACAAAAAGATCAAATTTGTGCCTAGATTTTTTTTTTTTTTTTTTGGACAGTGCCTAGAAATATTTATATAACAAGTTTTGTTTTCTTACACTAACTGAAGAGCGGTTTGGTCTTCGCGACCAGCGGATGAGTAATGGTGATTGTTAGGTTGCAGAGCCGCCACTTGGAAATAGTTCCGTGAGTCAAACGGTTGAGGCTGCGTTTGAGGCGGTGGCATAATCTGCTCGTAGTTAGATCCTCCTGGCATCAGACTCATACTTGGATTGTTCCTCTCATTTTCAGCTATCTGTATATACAAATTTACGCACATGTATTTGTTTAGTATTTAATCATTCTACTAATCTTTTTGATGTTATAATAAAAATACACAGAAACAGACAAATGTACAAAATACCTTAGCACGAAGAAGCTGGTTATCGTTATGCAAATCAACTTCCTGTACAGACTTTACAAATGAGCCAAATTATCATAAATACAAATTAATAATGGAAATAAAATTAGATATAATTTGGTTTCTTACTCTCTTCTGCATGTAGTCAATTTCGGCGAATAAGAGTTCATTCTATGAAAAGTACAAAAATAAAAATCAACAAATTTGGTAAAAGTAAATATATATACTTCCTAGTAAATAAACTAACTTTGAAGCATTTATCAGATACAATTACCTTCTTGGATCGGATTCGATTAACACTTCTGTCTAATCTGCCTTCCAAGTTCCTAAGCTCTTTGGGAGACATTGATCCAATAGTCTCACCCATCAATTGCCTAATTAATTTTACAAAAAGTACTGATATCTCAGAAAATTGATACCAACGTAACTAATGAATTCATCAAAAAGCATTTCAAGTCATTTGAAAAAGGGAAAAAATATATTAACCTGTTCGAGTTTTGTATGCTGATAATTTGTTGACGCAATTTGGCAGATTCTTGTTGATAATACTTGAAAAGAGTAAAGTATGGAAGTGTTATATTAACACACAAGTTTTTGGGAAAAAAAAAACTTTTAATCGTACTAGTAAATATTAAGTTACCTGTGCATTAATTTCTGCCACGGATCCGGTGTTAGTATTATCCGATATTGCTTTCTTGTACCTCTCAATTGTCCCTTTTACACTGCAACAATTTTTGAAATGGAATTATAAGTTGATTAGTTATACCATATTACCATTTAAACTTAAATCAGCATTTCGAAAAATAAGAAAAATAACTAAGGGTCAAATCATCCACTTGCTCAGTTAAGTGCTTCTAATACGAAACCTTAAAAGCAAACATCGGTTCTTTTGAGTCAGAACAAAATGAAACATAACGTGACACATGATGTGAAGAAAAAAAAGTAGATACAAGAAATAAATTACCGTTGATTAAATATTCCTCAAAGTTGTAACAACAAATAATAAAGAATCATCTACTGAAACCTTAAATTTTTCGAGCTAGTGATTGGTTACAACTTCCATGCTGGCGAAATTAGAGTGACATGATTGGTCTGAACATGTCTAGGGTTTCAGACACGTGTCGAAGACCCATTACACAGTGGTATATCCACTAGACATTTGATAGTCTTTAGTTCTTAACCATCGGATTAATCTAATTGTGATGTAAGTAAATGACTTGTCCGAGTAACATCACAACGTTCCATACTTTCCTTATTTGGAATATCATTCAATTACTATTCGACCCATTTATCGTTTTCTGAGTCTTCTGTAAGCTATACCGATACATTTTTTTAGTATACAGATACATTAATACACATATATATTAAGTACGAATACGATGACATATTATAAACTATGATGCCTGAATCTTCGGTGGAGGATCCATAGCCGTCCATTATAGATCACAGAAGACATCACAAAAATACTTTCTTTTATTTATTTTCTCAAAAGACTTTTCTTTTCGGTTCATAAGGAGAGAGAAAATCAGAAAAGCCCTAACTTTTTCTCCTTGTACAAAAAAATTAAAAACAGAGAAAATGAAATTGCACAAATGTATCTACACCAAAATGTTGAAGCAACTCTAACGCTCTACTTCTATACCAAATCAACTGATTCAGCGATCGTTAATAAACGCTATTAACTGTATCCTTTATTATTTGTCTCTTTGTGTTGTGCTCGTAATATAAATTAAATTTTGATTTCGCTCTCTTAATGGGGAGGAATAATTATATAAGGTATTGACCAAATGTGAAATCTAGTATTAAATGGTCAAAAGTAGTAATATGAGATTTTCGAATTTATCAAGTAATTCATGCTGACATCAACCTTCTTGTCAGAAGTCAAGAACTGAAACTATCAAAACTTTATACTACTAATAAATATAAGTGATAAATAAAAGTAAATAATATCTGTGTGATGACGTGATCAAAGATTCTATAACAAAGACAACAAATCTTACAAAGACCAAACCTAATATTGCTCTCAATACCAACCTCTAAATAAAGGTAAAAGATCTTGAAAACAAGAATATATGACACGTACGTTTAGCTTAGAAGTCTTTGTTAGCTTTTCTTTCTACGGACATGAGAATTATATGATTTAGGACATGAGATGACAACTGTGAGCTATTAGGAAAACAAGACTTTGTTAACAGCATTCACTTTTGACATGTTTTATGTTAAGAGAGGAGAGAAAATCACGTGGATTCTAACAAATATTGGGAATTACGTGTGGAATTAGAGTTTGAGTAATGTAATTCGACATGTGTTTTGATTATATTTAATTTATAAAAAGAGTATATTGAAAGAAAAAAAGAGAGACGCCATGAGCTTATTTTTTTAAATACAGTATCTCTTTGTTTTTTTTGGTAGGATTAAATATCTCTTTGTTTGATTGTCTATTTGTAATTTTAAACTCCAACTGAAAATCGAAATTTGGAGTTGAAAAGCTTCTTTCTTTTTAGCTATAACCACTTCAAACTAATCTAAGCTTAAACACAGTTGTCATTTTTCCATAACGACAAAATAAATAAAATTAAAATTCATCAAGACAAAAACCATATTGTCCTACTTGTACTTTCCATTATATCTGTCACTAATCAGTTTAAATTTTTAGACATTCAAAAATCTATATTTTTCACCTTATTCACTCTCACAAACCATCACATGCTATTGCGTCAAATATGATAATTCATGAGAGAGAAAAGAGGCAAAGATGAGAAAGGAAAGTAAGAGAAAGAAGAGATGGGAAAGAGAGACACAGACATTAGCAACAATGGAGGATGGGTATATATGATCACAAAACAGAAGATATGACCTCATAGTCCTTGCGCTCTCAAATTGTTTCCCAAAACTTACTTTTATAGTCATAAAAATCAAGATTTTACCTATTACAACACCAGATCTAAAAATATATCTAAATCTTGGAGTACTTGTTAGTAGGGAAAATAGAAAGTTATAATATATTATATATAACAGAAATGAGTGATGAAAGAAACCCCAACAAAGTGAATCTTAGTTCGACAAAACTGAATCTAAAACTCCACATTAGAAAACTCTGATTGTTTCTTATTTTCTTTTCATTTATTATATAACACTCACTCAGATCTCTATAACTTTTGTACCATTTTCATCACTTCATATATATCAAGTTTTACTTATTGAAAAGTCTTTAGTCAAGGGGAAACATGAAGAAGAAGCCAGATCTAGAAAATAATTAATACAAAATCTATGAATAAAATCCGAAAGTAATTACTAATTACTAATTAACATAAACATATATAGGTACCAACAAAGATTCTCATAAGTGTTAAGTGTGTTAGTGTGTGTGTGTTTAAAAATGGAATATCAAGGTAAAACGTGAAAAATAATTAACTCAACACGCAAGAGGGATTCTGCCCATCAAAAAAGAATCGAATCAAATCAAGCATAGAAGATCGAGAACCCTAGTAAAGATTCGACCACTAACATAACCCTAACACGATGACTTTAAAGTAATTATCTATTTTTTTTTTAAAAGATACTAATTAAGAACAGATCAGAAAGAAGAAACCTGTTGTTTGAGTACTCATAGAGACGGCCACGGCTAGAGAAGACGATGAGTGCGACTTCAGCATCGCAAAGAACAGAGAGTTCGTAAGCTTTCTTGAGCAAACCATTTCTGCGTTTGCAGAAAGTAACTTGACGATTGGTTGTGTTCTCGATCCGTTTGATTTCGATCTTTCCTCTCCCAGCTTTCCTCTGTGGAGAGGAATCTCCTCCTAGCTCCATTTGGTAGGCCATGTCTGCTCCTAAGCCAAAAAAGTTTAGGGCAAGATTGATCAGTCCATAAACAAGAATACAAGAAACTCATAAACACAGTTTCTTGAAAAGGGGTTCAGATTTGTCATGTTTGAATTATGGTTGAGATCAAAAGTTAGATCAGAAAGATTCAGTTTAATTAATCTCTTGGGACACACAGCTAAAGAAAGGAAGTAGTAATATACTTTTACTGATCTTACATTCATAGATTGTGTAAGAGAAACAACTAAATCTAGATTGTGTGAAAAGACAATTTTGAAGAGCAAATAAGATGAGGGATATTGGATCTTGTTTCTCTCTAGAAAGCATAAAGAATCAGATTAAAACAGGAAAAAGGAAACTAAAGAAGGACATAGATTTGGTATAAGGACCAAAAGAAGTGAAGCAAAGTAATATCATGAAGAAGATAATGTTTGAAAGGATTGGGGAACACCAAATTATTAGACTGACCTGTTGGGGGGGAGAGATGAACAAAGAGGAAAGTTTTATTTCTCTTGGGAAAATGATTTTCTGGAAAGTATGAGATTTGGAGAAGTTGCAGAAAATGGAAGGTGAGGTTGGGCTGGTGAAGAGATTGGTATATACATTTATAAAGGAATTATTATTTTCTCTTTTAATTTTTTCTCTAATTTTATCACTATTTTATTTTCCACTTTTTACATCCTTATAGTGTCTTGTCAATTTATGCTGATTACTGTTTTCTTGTACTTACTAAAGCATAGTATTATGATCCAAAACTAAGAGATATGTATGCGTGATGGGGATTGTATTTTCTTAAACATATTTCTATATGGTGAAAGACTATGAGAATTCAAAATTGACTGGAGGTAGGAACATTTTTTTTAATCAAAATTGACTAGAGGTAGGTACTTGGTTGATATCTTTGTGAGTAAGTTTAATTTAAAACATTACTCACGTTAAGAAATTTTAGATATGTTTAGTTTTTTTAAAAAAGAATTGACAAAGAGAAATCTAAAGGTCCACTTCATACTACAAAGCATGAGTATAGCAGTTTTTGAAATCACATGAAAAAATAATTAATAAATTGATGATTAATTTCCTTAAATAACACCCAACATACGTCAGACTTTTCATAAACATAATACTTAATAAGGGTATACCAATTTGAGAATCTGTTGAAAAAAGTAAAAATGGAGAAAAATTAATAGAAAGTTTTATTGGTAGATAGTTCTTGTGTGGTCTTTCATAAAGGTCTAAATGAAAAGAGGGTTCAAGTTGGGCAATCACTCATGAGAAGCAGACTCTACTTGCCATTACTTGTCTTTTCTTTTCATGTGGAAGTTTTTGAGGCCTAAATCTTTGGGTAAATATCAGTACATTTTTTGCTACTACAAATATTGATCTTCTTCTTTAGTTTTACTAAATTTTGACCCTTTCAAAGAGGAAAAAATTATCAGTTATGTTACTTATTCTTTCTGAATTTTATGTATAAGTTTTCATTGACATTTTTCAGAAAGATGTTCCACTGAACAAGGTCAATGCATACATCTACTACTTATAAGAAGTTGCATACCTCAAAAATGTTCTATATATATATATATATATATATATTATATATATAATATATATATATATATATGTATGTATGTATATATTCGTAGCAAACCTCCTAATGTGATATACTAAATATCATTTTGCAAGGGTATGTCTCAAATGTATTTAGAATATGAACCAAAGGTTAAAAATTTTAAAAGGAGAAAAACGACGTATGCTAATAAAAGAAACTTATAGTTAAATGTTCTTTTAAAACAAATTGTAAGTGAATGTTTTAAAGTTTTGTTTTCATATATATGAACTGATTGTGTATAAATAGTAACAAATATGAAATATTCTGTAACCATTCATATATTTGGCTAAACTGAACATTAGTGAGTACCAGTATATTTATCGCCAATTCTGGAAAAATAGATAATCAAATGATATGAGAAACAAAAGAGAAAACTACTCGGTTGTTGAAGAAAATTAACGTACTTTTTACATGTGACTGAGATTTGGAGTTGATGATGTTTACTTGTTGTGATATTGACATTATATATAAAATAAGGGGATAAATTAATTAGGTAAATTTATAATAGGTTTTTGGGTTTATAGGGGAAATAGGGAGATGAGCCGTACTTTAATGGGGCTGGTCCGGCTGGACAAGACGTAGGGCTTAATTTGGAAAGTTATTTAAGTGTAATGCTTCTGACCCCATTAGAAGGTAACCAGACGTTTTCTAACATCTCCAACTACTATCTCTTTACATTTGTTTCTGTTGACTATTTGTTCTTCAAGATATATCTCACCAGTGCTAACGAAAATGTTTCTGTTGATATCTCATTTTCCTATTGATTTAAACGGAAATGTTTTTGGGAATAAGGAAATAGGAAGTATTGAACATAAACGATGCATCAAATTCAAGCAAAAAAAAGAAGGAAGTATCAATTTTTGTGTTCTCGAATTGACAATATATATAGTCAAAGACTCAAACTCTAGAGTTAGAATCTAGTTCGTTCATACTAATTGATTCCCTGTTAGATGGTTAACAATTGACATATAATAGTATAATAAAAACTAAAATATTTGTCAAAAGTGTAAGAGTCTCCTAAGTCTTAGTAGACAATAATTTCCGTAAATGGATTAACATTTTTCTTGTTTTTTTAAAAAAATATGTTTCTACCAATGGTATGATAATCTATGAAGGGTTTCATCTCTTAAGTCAATGGCCCAAAATCTAAGTTCTCCAGCGCAATTTTTAATGATAGTCGACTACTATGTATGTTTTGTACGACAAGAATATAACCGTGTATAGTCTCCAAAACTATTGTGGGCTTTAAGTCGGAATCTCCCGGTATAAAAAATAAAGAAGATAATTGTTGTGTATGTGGAGGAAAAGAAATGTGTATAGTTGTCTAATTTCTATGGAACGAAAAAAAAAAGTTTTCTAATTTTTTGTGTTTATTGAGTTCAAATAAAATAAATTGAATAACCGAGGAGCACAATGTATAAATGAAGTAAGGTTATGCCAAAAGAAGAGGGAGAATAGCATGTGATGTGTAGTCTTTGATCTCCATCTTTATAAATCCATTTAGGGTAATATGATAGAGATATAAGAAACCTCTATACATTGCATATTCATATTTATGTTGGAATACCTTTTTTTTGTTCAAATATGTTGGAATACCTATATACACCCACTTGGAAGGTGCTTTAGTTTCTTTTTACCTTTTTAAATTTGGTAACTAGAACAGTTTTTCTAACATAAATATGATACATTCTCTAATGTTTTATTTTAGTAAGAGTTAAGACAGATTTCAAGTAAGAAAATATTTAATTAAACACTACATCTCTATTTCTCTAGCATATGAAATAATTTATTAATGTAGGTATATATATTAAAATTACAATTTGGCAAATGACTAGATATGTTTTAGATCATGTATATATATAGATAAATCTATTAGGTCATTTAAAAAAGTTAACAACTCAGTTGCTTTGGGTGAAACTTCATGGCCGGAGTGGGTTTTAAAAGTCATAATATCTTCTCGTATCTTCAATGATGGACCACAATCGAAGGTTGCTGTCTACTAGTACAATTTAATCTCTGTCAAGTGCTTTCTTTTTTAAATTATGTAACTCGTTCAATTATTGACAAAGTAAATAAGTAACAAGTGGTGTTTTACGGGGTTTATTGTTTTTTTTTTAACTTTTTTTAATAGGGATGTTCCGTATTGTTTTTTTAACACATATAAACACTGTATTTATGAATATTGTGATGATTGGTTAAATTATAATTGTAAAAAAAATCTGTCGAAATTAGTTCCTAGAGTTTTGAGTTGTAATTCTCATTAAAATTAAATGAGAAATAGTGGGAATGAATTGTTAAACTATTCCGTAGTTTTTTAAATCTAAAAATTTATGTGTAGCAATATTAGTTGTATCTCTAAAGTATTATATTTACCCATATTAAAATGGATTAAATTTTAATTAAAAACAATACAAAATGAGTTAAATATATGAATTATTATATTTAATTCTCATATATATATATTCATAATATATATCTAATTATAAATATGTTTAAATTGAATTTATCAAAATACAAATAAATTTTATATTAACATAGATTCTTTGTAAAAATATAAATTATAACTATAAAATAAAAATATACGTGTGTCCAGGTCAAGATCTAAGTTAATCTTATGATATAGATATTAATGTAATCTTATTGAAACCACTAGAATAAGAAAAATTTCACTAATTTCAAACATCATTAAACTATTTATATAATTGGTCCATCTGTGAAAAATAAATATGATTATGAAATACATATGGCTAGTTAAATATAGAATGCACCAACAGTAGACACAATTAATAAATTAGTAATAGCTGCCAAAAAGTAATATGTAAATTGAAAATATCAAAATCCTATATTATTATACTATATATATATATATTATAATGAAAATCATGTGTATAATACTTATGTTCCTTTTTATCTTATTTCAATCTATATGAAATTATGATCTCAATAAAGGTATATTTTTATTTTATGGAGCTTAATGTTAGGTTTAAATATCGTAATTGTAATATATGTGAATAAATTTTAAATTCTAGTTAGTATTCACAGCCATCTATAATAACTTATATTTATAATATAAATAAAAAATTGATAATTTTTTTATATATCACTAATATACGTTACATTAAACAAACTTAATTTTTGTAAATCTAACATTAATATCCATAAAATAAATACTATACCTCAATTGAAAGCATCCTTTAATCTAAATTAAAATAAGATAAAAAGAAACATAAGTATAGTTGTTCAAAAAATACTTATGTTTCTTTTTATCTTATTTTAATTTAGATGCAATTATGATTTCAATAGAGGTGTAGTTTTATTTTATGGAGGTTAATATTAGATTTACAAAATTTTAGTTTGCTTTATTTATATAATAAAACATTGTTTTTATTTGAATCAATTATAATTGTAAGTTATTATAGATGGTTAGTGAATATTAATTAGGAATTTAATATTTATTCAGATAATTTGTATTTATGATATTTAATTCTGTAGATAATATCTATCTTAAATTTAAATAATATTATTTAAAAATATTCAATTACTTATTCGTAACCACAAACATTTCGTAAACTAATCAGTTTAATATTTCGAAAGGTGTGAAATTATACGAAATGCTCGAAAATGTATTTTTTTAATGCTCGAAAATGTTAGGAAGCCACTAATCCTAAACCAAATTCCTTCATTATGAAATTATGTAAGAACCTATGCATTGAATGGGTATGGCCAAGGTAAAGTGGCCTCTCAAACTACAATTGAAAGTATATTAATACAGTTTCCAAATAAAGAAGTTGTTGTAGGGACCCTCTTAGAAATGTGCATAAATTATATGTGCATGCATTTTCATAATTTTTGATGCATATTTAATATTTTCTATGTGATAGACATGGAATTTCATGTAATTGTATAAGGTTCAAATTCTAGAGTAAGGTCTTGATATAAAAGTCACACTCACATAAGATCCTATGTTAAAAACCAGTGGTATTATCCCAATTGCCTTATGTCTTAGCAAACAACAGAAAAAAATACCTACTAAAGAAAACTGCAGCAGAAACAAAATTTTGCACAAAAAAAATAGAGAGCACCAGACTAATTTTGAAATTACTAAAAAGTTTCAAGTTATCCATCAATAATAGCACATGAAAATCTAACAATTTTCATATTTCTTTCATTTCGAAATAAGGACCCATATAATGAGGTAGAATCATACATTTTGCAGAAATTTCAGATCACAACAGCAAATATTCTTAACGTTAAAATCATAGATCTTACAACAATCTTTATACAACGATAAAATGCCAGGTTTTGTCCACACGAACTTCCATCAGTGAAGAACAAAATGACAAACTAAAATTCGGTTCTTTAGGGGGAAAACCAAACTAAACCGGAGGGAATACAAAAGAATAGTTTCTGAACCGGTTAAAGAATCACAAATGTGAACCGGATGATGAGCCGTCATGGCTGCTCATATCCCAATTATGTTTCTTCTTGTGCTCGAAATTCTGAAAGCAAGTCAACGGCCTCATCTGATATTAAACATGTGGAAGAAGAAACAGGTTAAGAGAGAAAAATTAAACATAATCTAGAAACCTACATAAACAAAAGGACAAAAACTCAGTAGTACCCTCCATTGTCGTTTGTGACCCATATGATGAAGAATAGACTCAAGCCGTTTAATGATCTCTCTGAAAGTAGGTCGCTTGGCCGGTTTATCTTGCCAGCATTCTTCTATCAACCTATGGGATAAAAAAAAAAAACAGACCGAACCTAACCGGTTAATGACATGAACTTAAACCAATCAACGATGCAAAACTGTCCTCTTTTTTCTTGTTTAAAGGTGTGAACAGAAAGAGTAAGACTAACGTTTTAAGTCCATGAGGGTAAAGCTTTGATGGAGCTTTGAACAATGGCCGCTCTTTGCTGGCATAAGCTTCTGATGCTTCACTGTCTTCCTTTTCAGCAAAGGGCATTCTTCCTTCTATCATCTAATAATCCAAAAAGGAACCAATCAACGAAATAAACAAAGAAAGAGCAGACCAAAAAGAATATAAGAAAAAAAAGGTTTTTTTAACTTACCTCTTGAACGATCAAAGCAAAGGAGAAAACATCAGCTTTTGTGTCATATTCCTCGCTAGTGAAAACTTCAGGAGCAATATATCTACCTATAATGTGGATATAACCACAATAAAACTTAAATTAATTAATCAAGAATCTTGACCAAGCAGATGGGTGAGAGATAAAGAACTTACAAGAAGTGTCAAGACATGTAAAAGGTTTGTCTTCTTTAACAGTAACAAGCTTGCTAACTCCAAAGTCTGCAACTTTCAGATGCCCTGAATCATCCCTCAATATGTTTCTGCAAAAATATTTATATTTACCAATGTCAGAAAATACAAGAAGAGCTTTCTCGACTGGTAACACGAAAAGATATGGATTAGTGTAAACTCACGAAGGTTCAAGATCGCGGTGGATGATAGGGTCTCCTTTGATCTCATGAAGATAGCTCATTCCCCTGTAAGAATCCAAAAAAAGGTTAAGAGACTCGTAATAATCTAATAGAAATATTATAAAAAGATGAAGAAGATGCATGCATACCTTGCAATGTCAAGGGCGTATCTAACAGCAGTAGCTGGTTTTAGTTGTCCTTTCCTTTTCAGCAACTCACGCAAATCTCCCTGAAGAATGTTATCATCATCAAATAAGATCTTGGTGGAACTAAAAGAATGTAAGCAGAGAAAAAGTCATTACCCTAGGCAAGTATTCAGTTACAATCATCATAGGATTGCTTTGAGTTACAGCACCAAGAAACTGCACTATGTTCGGATGCCTAAGCCTTTGGAGCAACGCTAGCTCGTCATGGAACTTCCTCCTGCAGGCAACATAAACACCAAAACGATTATGGTAATGAAGTGGACCATATTAGTACCATGATACCATCTACAAGAGATACTATTCTACTTACACTTGTTCATCGTCGCTTAAAACTTCATCATCGAGCTTTTTCACCGCGACTTGAATCCCACGCCACATTGCCATACAGTAAGTTCCCTGAAATACAAGAAAAATGTTCAGTAAACGGGAAGCTGACCACATTCAGTAAGAGACAAAGGAGACAAATGTTTTTTTAACAACCTTTGTTATCTCTTTACTTTGAGTGAAATCAAGCTCACTAGGATTGATTTCGTATTCAGGAACCTCACGAGGAGTCTTCACGTGCATTGGAGCCATCTGCAACGTACAAAAAGTGTCAACAACAATGGCTAACTACAGCAAGTCACATTAACTTTCAGATAGATTCTTCTTACAGGGTGTTTAGCTCCATGAGTCTCAAGAATCTTGATTACATCGACGTTCTTGTAAAATATCGCATCTGCAAATGGCTGTGTTCAACTAACAATGTATTAAGATTATTACACTACCAAAAAAAAACCACAGAGATCTTAAGTATTCAAAAAGGTTTTGTTGTTTACTGACCGTGCTTCCCCATCGATCTTTAGGATCAACTTCAGCTCCCCGATCGAGAAGAATCTCGACCACATCCTTCAACCCCTGACAAGCCGCCACGTGGAGAGCAGTCCGATCATCAATGTCTCTGTAATTAGCATCGATCCCCGAATCTAGAAGCTCCTTGATCCCTTCCACGTCGCCTTCGTTACACAGATACATAAGCCTCACGCCTCCGTCGATCTCCTCTCCGTCCTCCAGCACCTCCTCTTCCGAGTGAATCGACGGCTCCGGTATCTTCCCCGGCGCCAACGAGGACTGTCGACCGATCGTGAAACGCGGCGTTTGGTAATCTTCTTCCATTGATTCGAATCTCAAAACCTTTTTAAAGCTCCGAACTTTGAGGAAATCTCAAAAAAAGAAAAGACAAAACCTTTAAAAACTCGGTTTAGACAATCCGATTGAGAGATCAAAGTGTTGGTTTATATAAGGTGTGTTGTGGTGCCGTGATGTAGAAGAGAAGGAAGCTGGTCGGTTTAAAAAGTCGTCGGGGAAGAAGAAGGAGGTGAGAACCAGCTTCTGTCTGAGCGTGTATGTGTCACGTGAACTTTTAAGCGCGTGAGAGGACAGTTTCTTTGTAAAAGCAGACGTCATCTCTGTCGCCACCACGGTAAGAACGCGTTGACGAAGTGGAAACAGATCTGAGCCGTTGAATTTGACAGTCAGATTGGTAATAACGGTGTTGATGATTCCGCACGTGTGATATTCTATTCGTTTGAAACGATGGCGTTTTTCCCTGGCCGACGCATATTTTGTTTCTGTAGCCAACCTGGTTTGTTCGTGTTAAAAGTAAGTACCTGTGGACAAGGACTTCAAGAGGATAAAGTCATATGAGAAAAATTTCAATTCTATTTCCTTTTGATTTCCATACGCTTACATTATTTTCCACTTGTTTTAAAATTATAAAAATATCGATTTGCAGGCTACTTTAGTTGTCTTTTATATTTTGTTTTGTGATAGCCACTTTAGTTGTCCAAGGAAAATAACTAATTGGATAAGGTTTCATGCTAAGTATGTGATCTGATTTATTGATGTCTACATTGATGACTAGGTTAAAAGATTGACATCTTCATCCTCATCTCTTCTTTTCCCAGTTTCATTTTAGAAAAAGTCGTCAAGTTACAATTCAACTTCACAACATGTGAATTTATATGAGTTTAGCATCTTTTATGTTATTCTTCATGTCAACTTATATGCTCGTCTATTTTAAAATATAAAATAGTTCTTGAACTTTGAAACATGTGTTACATGTAAGGTCAAGATTCTGACGTTCGTCTGTTAAGACTTGTGCATATAGATAATCAACTTGTTTGTCTCTCAACTAATGTCAAGTTGTTTGTATAACACTCTGGTTGATATTTTTATATTAGTTCTTATCTCTTAATTCAATTGCAACTTTTTGGAAATTTTCTAAGTAATATAGTGCAAATGTCAACTACGTTCCAAATGAGTTCCTCTTTGGGTAGTGAGATTTTTAAAGCTCATTTCATTAGTTGTAATGAAAGAGAATATTCTCACTAGATACCTATGTGCTTCTTTTAAATTAACATATACTCCCTCCGTTTTATATTAGTTGTCGTTCTACGTTTATACACATAAATTAAAAAAACATTTAATTTTATATATTTTTAAAATGAAAACACTATTACTAATATATCTAACCATATTTCAACCAATGGATAAAAGAGAATAGAGAATATTGTCAATAATTTTTGCATTGAAAATTGAAAACTGAAAACGACACTTATTTTAAAACAAAAATTTTGCTCTAACGATAATTAATTCAAAACGGAGAAGTACTATTTATTAGTTTTCATAGCATCTTAATAGTTAAATTAGATACATGCATTGACAACAAAAATGGTTACGTCGTAGTTTCAAAGCTTGTTAGATAGTGTCAATATCATATTTGATTGAATATAAGACTGTAAAAACAAAAAGAAAAGAAAGTGAAAACTTATTGGACAAGGAAGTAATGTCTATTTATTGATTGATAGTTTGAAGATATTTTTTTTAATGACCAAATGTTAATTTACAATTTGTGTGTTAAATAAATACATGCACATAGCTATCACATTTTTAGTTTCAACTAATGAAACTACTTGTCTACTTTTAATCTCTTCCTCCCGAAAACTGATTATCATCCTTTAATTTCAATTCAACTTTTTGGAACTTTACAAGTAATTTAGTAGCAGATGTCAACTACATTCCAGATTGACTGCTTATTTTATTATTTCCAAATCACCTTATTGTCATGTTCTGATAAGAATCCAATATTCAAATCCTTCAGTAGTTCCGCGTCTAGCCGTCTTCTAAGAGATAAACCAAACCAGTTAACTAACCTAAAAGAATAGTCCCATAACATAAGATAGATATATTTTTACTTATATTAACATGAAGCAAATTCATTTCATATTATCATAAAATCTTATAACAATACCAGAAACAAAGAAGTACCAAGCATGAACCTGTCCATCAACAATGGAACATCACACTACACTAAACCAAGACTATATCCCAACATGCCCTCTTGTGTTTGTGGCAGCTGAAGTGGTGTTGCGTTTCCTTCCCTCACTGTACTTTCTTTTCCCCTCCCCCACGAGCCTATCCTAAATGGTGCTATAACTATGTACAAGGGATAAAGGATAGATAGTCCACTTCCCTTGTACATATTGTCCATCCTAACCACGATCACAATTTATGAGATGTATTGTGCATGATGAACATATATATGTAAAATCGTCCTTAGTTGACCAAAAAAAACATACAGTTATATCCCTAACAGCTTCACCTAAATACCTTTTGGATTAATCGTATGAATCCCTGACATTTTGACCAAAATGTTAATACAATTAATCTTGAGTCGTTTCCTTTGGCTAAGATATGCAAACTTCAAATGACGCTTTTAGAGAAATTGATGAAGTTTGCCGCGAATTAGTATCGTAATTTTATTCGATGAGCAAGAAGAGATGGTACACACATAAAGTATATTGAGACCTTTTATTACAGAACCGAACTTTAAGTCTTTTCTTCTTAAGGATTGAGATTGCATACAGCCACTTTCTCCCATGACTCGAGAGTCTTATCTTCCGTATCGGTTTTGCAGAGAGCGAGTCGGGTTAACCGGAAACTCAGGCCATCGAGGCTGTTATCTAGCACGTAAGCTTTCTCCTGCGCTTTCTTCTTCCCTTCTTCATCTAACTCGGCGTAAAGCAGACTCAGATGCGGCATGTAAGCTGCGTTAGTGTCCATTCATAGTCAAGAAAATTAAATTTATTAACATGAGATTAAAAAAAAAAAAACAAGAATCGTATTTAACATATAACTACTCTTTAAGACAACAGAGTATAGCTCAGGCTACATACATGACCTAAAGCTTCCTTTGAGCTACAAAAACCAACCAGTTTTTAAAAGTCAAAAGAGCTTACGTGTTGTAGTGGAACACTTGAAATGGTTCTTACAGTGTTCACCAGCTTTCATTACCTGTAAATAAACAGAACAAACAGCACAGATCTTATTACATAAACACATATTTTTATCAAAAAAAAAACAAATCCCTTTGTAATGATTCATAAGAAAGATCGAATTTATATTAACCTCTGGAGTGGATTTGAGAAGCAAGAAAACGCATTAGTAGAAGAAAGTTCCGGTGGAGACGCGATCTACGGTGGCGGTGTAAGCTTTCAGACTTTCGCAAGCTGCTTCGAACATCTTCTTCGCTTCGTCTGCCGTCAGGCTCGTGGCTCCGACGACGGTGACGTGAGGATCGAATCTTGGGCCGGAGAACTCGGATCTCAGAGCTTCCATTAGCTTTACAAATCGCGGTTCCGTTTCCTCGTCGGGCAATGCCCACACAGAGTATACGTCCTTCTTCTTCTTCACCTCTTCCATTGATGAATGAGTTCGACTTTACAATCCAGACGCAAACGCTTATTTTGATATCAGGAGAAATGATGAAATAGCGTTAGTTCTAACTTCTAAGGAAGAAGAAGAAGGCTTTTTGGAATCCTATATACACCCGATGGGCCTATATGAAACCCAATATTATCACCTAAAATTATTTTCTGTATCATTAAACTTCAATTGGACCACTACGTAGTGTATCTTTTTTTTTTTATTGATCTGGGGTACTGTATTTTTTTTTTTGATTATCTAGAAGCATTTTAGGTCTATGAAAGGAGCCTAATTAATCCTAAAAAAATGCAGTCCAGTGATAGATCATTACTCCGAATATGCAAGTGAATCATAAGTATGAATTCATATTTATGTTAGTGTCTAGAATGTGATTTAGTTTCACATATCACTGATAATAGATCACTAGGATAAGACACGCGCCTTGCGCGGAATGAAGTTGTTATTTTTATTATGTTTTAGAGAATGAAACAATAGTTCGGTTTCATTTAGATTAGGAGTGTTCAATCCGGATATCGGGTTTGTTTTGGTTATGTTCGGTTTTTACTGTATTTCGGTTAGTAAAATATAACTAATATTCTAAATCCATATTTACTTCGGTTCGATTTGGCTTATATACCGTAGGTTTTCAGTTTATTCAGTTTTATACCAAAAAATAATTATTTAGTTTGAGATAATATTATATATTATACGAATTTTTGAGTCATGTTGTCAAAAAGTCATTTAGTAAAAAATATTATATATTTAAATAAAATAATAAAAAACAAAAAAAATGCTTCTATCATCTAATAAAATAATCAAATCTAGAATTAATCAAAGCTCTAAATTTTGAAAATAAAAATAAAAGACAAAACTGAAGCATGAAATAAAAGCTTTTATATTCTTCCATATTTAGTGTTCATCAAATTAATATGTTTTCGATTGAACACAGTTTTGTTTGTTTAAAGATAAAAAAAGTTGTAAAGAATTTCAACTAATTGTTGATCAAATTTATAATCTTTACTTCAATTTAGTTATTGTTAAAATAAAGCAAAAATATCGAAAAAGAAAGACTAAGAAAATAAGAAGCCTCAGTTGCAGTAAATTGTTACTTAATTATAATTCAAGTGATTCAAGTGATTTACAAATTATAATTATGGTTCAACTCATATAACAAATAGATATTCATGTGTCGTTATAAATATATACATATTTACATGTTTCAGTTTAATCGGTTATAAATCAAACCATATCCAAATCCTACGGTTTTTATAAAATTACATCCATTTGGTTACGACGGTATATACCAAAACAAAACCATATTATCTATTTCTGTTCGGTTCGATACTCTTCGGTTTAGCATATTGAACAGCCCTAATTTGAATATTAGTTGGTTTTGGATTGTTTTTTATCATATATTAATATCCTATCGTAGAATTGGATTTTAAATTCATATTTTTTGGAACCTTACATGTGAATTTTATATTAAAAATAAAACATAAAATACATAGTTTAAACACATTTATGTAGAGTGTGAAAAATTTTATTAGAGTGTGAATTTTCATTCTTAAATAATTGTGAGACTGCCACATTCCATTATAGTGTGAATTAATTTCTTAAAATGTTTCTCCTTTAATATATATAGACAATGAAACCTCTATAAATTAATAATTTTGGGATTACACCAAAATTATAAATTTTTATTAATTTATAGAGATTATTAATTTATCGATATAATAATTGAACCAAAAACTCAATTTGGGATTATAAAATTATATTAATTTATATAGATTTTAGTGTATATTAATTTATTGATTATTAATTTAAAGATGTTATACTGTATATAGGAGATATGTTGGGCTGAACATTTGTAAATGTAATTGTGTACTGAAATCTATTTTGAATTTATGATGAGTCTGATCAATTTGGGCTTAAATTATTTATCACCATGTTTATATCTATAAAAACTGTAATATGGTCAATAAGTCATTTTTATTACAACAACATGTTTTACAATTTTTTAATATTTAACTTTCACATCATTGAGAACTATTTTAATGATTTTCGAACCATCATCTTATTATTTTCAAAATTGAATTACTTTGACTTTAGTCTTCCACATAGTTTTGAAAGCTTTCAACTGAACAAATAAAATTGATGCATCCAATATATATATATATATATATAATTTGAATATTTATAAAATAAAAATTCATGTTAATACAATTTTATAATTATTTGTATCTTATTATAGCAAAACAAATTAAGCTATTGATCACAAAATTTTCAAAGTGATATATTCAAATTTCTAATAATTTATAAACGTTTTGAAAAATTCAAAAAATAACATATAAGAAAAAATCTAAATGTTTTTATTATATAGTTAATGTGATTTTTAATATCTTTTAATAATATAAAATAAAAAAAACTAAGATACAAAAATTTCTATCAAATATTCACTATTCATAATAATTAATTTTCATATATACGTTAATTATATTAGGTAATTCATAGCTTTTATTTAAGGAAAGTGCGAGATTGTTTTTGTACATTATTTATCAATTCGATAGTTAGTTTAATAAAAAGTGTAATATAAGTTAAGATGTACCAATTTACTTTCCTAATAATAATATATTTTATATATTATATTTTATATAGTTATTTATTAAATGAAACTTCACAATCATACGGTTATATGATCATTTATATCGTTTTATAACAAAATATTTAAATCATTGATAACAAAATTTTCAATGTGAAAAATTTAATAAGTTTATAATTTATAAATGTTCTTGAAAACTCATTGAAAGTTTTGAAATTAAAATATTTATATAATCTTATATGGTATATAGTTTAATCTATATATTTATTTGTTTTATTATTAAATGATACTTTTTACTCATATGGTTTTAAAATCATGTGTATCTTTTTATAATAAAAGTGTTAAACCATTGATCATTAACTTTTAACATAATAGTTTAATAGTTTTAGTCATTTATTGTAATTTTTTAAAATTCGAAATATAACATATACGAAAAAATCTAAATTTTAATTTTATAGCTAATTCGATTGTTTAATTTATTTTAACAATATAAAATTAAACAAAAAAATGATGGAGCAGATATAAATTGTTATCAAATATATATTATTAGATACACTAATTGTCATATATATATATATTAGTCATTTATGGTAATTTCGTATGTTTTATTTAAGGAAAGAAAAGAAAATAGTAATTTTATCTAGCGGAACAATCATAAATTCTTCTATCGTAAATATCATATCATATCATATCATATAGTTTGACCAAAGAATGTATCTAGCGACATATAAAAATCGAATGTATCTAGCGACATATAAAAATCGAATGTGGGTTTAAAATCATGTGTATCTTTTTTATAATAAAAGTGTTAAACCATTGATCATTAATTTTTAACATAATAATTTTAATAGTTTTAGTCATTTATTGTCATTTTTTTAAATTCAAAATATAACATATACGAAAAAATCTAAATTTTAATTTTATAGCTAATTCGATTATTTAATTTATTTTAATAATATAAAATGAAACAAAAAATGATGGAGGAGATATAAATTGTTATCAAATCTTTATTATTAGAAACATTAATTGTCATATATATATATTAGTCATTATGGTAATTCCGTAGGTTTTATTTAAGGAAATAAAATAAAATAATAATTATATCTAGCGGAACAATCATAAATGCTTCTATTATAAATATCATATCATATCATCATATCATATAGTTTGACCAACGAATGTATCTAGCAATATACAAAAATCGAATGTGGACCTACTTATTTTTCAATTGAATGTAATTGACTATCTAATTGAGTGACACCTAAGCATTAGGATCTTTTTTAATTATTACAAAATTGAGGTTACAATTTTTCAAATGTTTCTCAATTAATATATAGGGGATTACTCCGAATATGCAAGTGAGTCATAAGTATGAATTCATATTTATGTTAATTTCTAGAATGTGATTTAGTTTCACATATCAGTGATAGAACCTATTTCTCCAAATATGCAAATGAGTTATAAACATGAATTCATATTTCTTTTTTTCTTCTATATTTTTTAGAAAATATTAATCAATCCGTTAGTTAGACGAGAATTTAGAAGGTTATTACAAAGCTGAATCGAACAAAACATCCCATGAATTCATATTTATGTTAGTGTTTAGGAAGAATGTGATTTAGTTTCCCATATCAAGTGATAACTTGGAACCTGAAATAGGTTAGCATCCTAGATTTCTCTTTTTACCGCTTGACCATAAACTCAAAGGATGTATTGTATTTTTTAATAAGATGGTTATGATCATTAAGATATTTTTGATATTTATAGTTTGAGACTAAAGATTTGACTGAAGAAATATGAGAATATTATTGGCCGAGTATCATATCATAGTTATTCACTTATAATACTTCATGTTTATTTGATTACCAGAAGTCATCTATATATTTTGTAAGTTACTTTGTATACCAAGATTGAAATACATTAGCTCGATATTTGATTACCAGAAGTCATCTATATATTTTGATTTTTTGTGTCATTTTGTTGTTTAATCGGTCAAACTTTTTGAGAAATAGTTAATCAAAATTGTTTGTCTCACTAATCATATTTCAATTACGATTCAGTAAACATCAACTTTACACGTCAAAAAATTATATCATTTTAAAGACATAATGCTTTAAGACATTATTTTATACACATGCCACACACAAAATAAACTTGGACCAGTTTCTTACTAAAAAGCCGTACATATTATACTATAAGACGAAGTTATAATGCCTCAGTAAAGAAAAGGAAGTAGTCACGGGAAGGGAGCTGTTCTCTTCATATCTGTCTCAACAACATCAAGCGCAAAGCCTTTCCTAAACCGAACCCAATAATCAGCAATCAGATTCTTTTTCTCCGGTCCGCAAATCCCTTCTCGTGACGGCTTCAACGATTCCGTCGAGATTCCATGTTCTTCATCTCTCTTTTTCACCAACTCCGGTTTGATCCTCCCGAGATCCACGTCTTGTGGCGAAACCATTAATGATGGTACACCTAATGGTAATCTATCTCCTAAAACAAGACAAATCCAGCAACCCCAACTAAACATATGGTTGGTTTACTTTATCAAACATACATAGAATTAGTTTTCCTAATATTTACAAGATGAAGAATTAGTTACCGCGATCGATCTGCCATGTGCACCAAAATTTGCCGTAAGATTTGGCAAGATTCTTAAGCTCCGGCTTCGCAACAAGCTCTGGGACCCTTGGAGTTACTAGAAGAGCCATTTGGATCTACAAACAACACTTACAATTTCGATTCTCTGGTAAAGAGTAAGCATATCGAAAATGTTTCAAAATCATGAAACCTCGTAGTCATGCGAGTGCCAAAGCTTTTGTTCATCCGGTGAGAGACTCTCGAATAACTTCTCGGACACTATATATTCGATCCCTATAAATAAATTTAAGGCAATAACAAACACATCCATAAAATCCATATTCATAAACGTTAAAACATACTTATATGTATAAAATCAATGTCTATACCGTCCATGTAAACAACTTCAAAGTTATGTTTATTTCGAAAGTGCATGCATCACAAACGTAAACAAACAATAGAGGTGTATATATATGTGTACCGATGAGATGAGCCTTAGAGGAACTGGAATCGTAGACGGCACATTGGAGAAAGTCTTGGTTTACACGGTGACCGTACATATGAACTTCGATCTGACGGCCAGGATCGTGGCTATAGCAAGCAAATGAACACATATTGAGACTCATTTGTCTGATCGGTTTCATAGACTGCAACATCGCCGTTCCTTTGTCTAACATCGCGGTAGTTGTCTTCGTCGGATCTCCCATTGGCTCCTTACCTTCTCCGCTGCTTGCAGGACACGCCACCGGAACTTTATCACTTGATGCCATCGTTACACACGACAAAAGCCTTGTTCTGTGTTATGGTCTTATAAGAGAGCCAGAGACATAAGTGACCTTGCATGAGGTAGATATGACGTTTATGATCTTAATGTGACACGCATCAGAGAAAACTCGTGTGTCGGATAAGAGCGAAGTTAAGTTTGGCGTTTCCCTGACAACGTTACACGTGGTCGTTTTTTAAGCTGTAAGACAAAGTTATTGCACACTTGGCACTGGCTGCAGCTCCGTATTTTGTGCTTTCTTTTGACAAGTTCCAAATAATTTCTGAAATTTTTGTTTTAATTTTTATTTTATTTCCAGGCTTCCAAATTTGAATTAATTATTTTAAATATACAATGAGACAGTTTTCATAAATACGAAGATAGAACCTTTGCATTAAAATGAAAGAAGATAATATATATAGCAGTCAATATAACCATACGTAAGGTTTGGTCAAAGGTGCTATAGTTTATGTATTCGTTACATACCATGCATGTTTACTCTTTCAACGGGTGGATCCAGAAACTTATTTAGTATATAGCACATATGATAACAACTAATTACTTAAAAGAAGAACAAAAATTATATTGGATCATATGCCACACCCCTCACTCAAGCTGAGTGCGTCCCTGCGCTAGTGCCTTGGGAAAAAGAAAAAAAAACTCAAATACCAAATTACCCCCTTTACTTTAGATTGATACAACTAATTAAACATCTGATGACTAACTTAACGTAGCCATCGATTTGTTTTCCTTAACGAGAGCTACCGTTTTGCAAAGCTTTTACAAACGAGGCGCTTTTGGTTATTTCACGCAACGGTTTATCGGTATATCTAACCGTATTGTAAACCCATGCACCCGCAACCGCACCAAGAATTGGAGACGCTATGTAGATCCATATTCCTTTGTAGCAATTGTATACCATTGCAGGTCCCAAACTCCTTCCTGGGTTCATCGAAGCTCCCGACACCGGTCTTATAACAAAAGTATACACAGATGTGTAATGTTTTAGTGGTGAAAAGATAAATATGCACAATAGTAGCAATTAGCAAATAGAGATGTTATGAGTAAATATATTACCCGGCAATTATCACGTTAAGTAGTACCGTTGACCCTACTGCTAGTCCGGCAAGTTCTCCAATCTGATTGTTACATTTAGTTCGAAATTAATTAGTTTCTGAAAAAATACAAGAGTCGAAGACTACATGTGCAATTGCTGAGGTCATTGTAACAACAAAAGTAGGTAAATGAACGAAAGGAAATTAACTAGGGAAGAGAAAATTCAAGTAAAATTATCTTCCTAGTAGTGAAATTTCGAAATCAATAAAAGAGAAAAATAAAATCTAATGTTGGGGTCCATTTTTAATTAAAGCTAGCCTTAAAAAGTACAATATTTCTATGAAAATGAGACTACTTTAACTAAAATAGAAAGTGTTCCCAACAATTAGCCATCAGCATATATAAGAAGATTTTGAAATACTAACCGCTCTATTATCGGTGGCGACGCCAGAAATAACGAACATCAGGTAGAAAGTGATGATAAACTCGATCACAAACGACTGCAAATCTGATCCTGACGGCAATGTTCCAACGAACACGTCATGTTTCCCGCTGCAAACTTCATGATCAAGTCCAAACAACAGCCGCAAAGTCGCCGCCGCTAGAGTCGATCCGATCACTTGTGATATCACATAAGCAGGAACCTAAAATATTAAAGAATAATATAAATAATTTAAGGAAGTTTCATTTAATCTTAAACTATTAAAACTGAAGTACAAAAAGAAAATAGCCCTTAGTTTTCCTAAATAATTACATATCTATGCCACTGGATTAAATATATCGTTTTAACATATTACTTACCTTTGATTCACTTTTAATGAACTTGCAATTGTCCGTTGCTGGTGGTGAGATTGGGTTTCACCAATCGTTATTTCTTTGCGTTTCTCCTGTTCCATGGCGATTATGATCGATTTTTAATGGTTTCTATGGTGAATTCAACACTGCATCTCTTCTATGGCATGGGGTTTGTCCTGCGTCAAATCTGATGTGGGTTTTGTCTCCCTTCGGGAGTGTTCTCCGGCACTTAATGAATGGTTTGTCTGGTTTGTTGTCGGCGTTGGTCCCTTGCCCTTTTGGGTTGGCGATTTTCTGTCTCATCTGAATATTTCAGGCGAGATTCATGGTTGCTAATTGTTCAATTGGTAATTTCAACCGCCATGGCCGGATGATATCAGTTGTGTGTCGTGCTTCTCTGATCTACCACTTATGCTCTCCTTTCATCTCCTGACATCTGAGAGTTTTTTGGTTACTCATCATTGGATTAATGTGCGTCCTTTTATAGAAGGGTGTATGATTCCTCAAAAGTTTTGTGTTTCTGGTAAGGCAGAGAACTGGTAAGGCAGAGAACGTATGTTTCTCAGGGGGATGGACTTAGTTTTCTCTAAAAGCCAGTCATAGTCACTTCAAGAGCACTAACAGCAACAAAAGAAAAGAAAATAACACCAGTGGTGAAACTCTTTCTTCGCCTTAGGGAAGGTCCAAACCGTTTTTATTATCATAGCAGTTCTTCTTATTTGCAGAAAGAACTGTTGTTAGCAAACCTTTATGCAGAAATCTGCAGTAGCAATCGATTGAATTATCTTGGTTTCAAATCTAAGAACAATTTTCTCCATGTATAGAAAAAAAAACTCACCATGAAAAGCATCAGCACCCACAAAAAGATAAGGTTAAACTTTCGTGGTGGATGTGAATTGTCCGTAGAAGAACACTGAGTTTTTTTATACTTTTGGTCAAAAGAACACTGAGTTTCTGTTTTTTTTTCTCGGAAAAAACAGGCTTTCATTCATGTTTTAAGTCTATAATGATCTTAATGTTAATTTGTTAAGCACCAAATACCAATTTTTTATGTTAACGAAAGGGGCCAATTGTTTAATTTAAATTAGTCCTTATAAAATTAGCAAAAATTCTTAACTTATTTTGTATTTTCTTATTTCATATTCCCTCCGTTTCAATATGATTTATGTTTTAGAAAACAAATTGTTTCTAAAAAATCTCTATTTTACATTTTCAATGTATGTAATAATAGCAAATTTTAAATTTCAAAAACATTAATTTTATTTATTAAATATTGATTGGTTAAAAATCATAGGAAATATCTAAACACATAAAATAATACATTTATTGTCAAAAAGTTTCGTATTTTCTTAAGAAGTGTGAAAATTTTAGAATATACATCTTTTTGAAACGGAAGGAATATTATGCGAGCACTGTTTTAAATGTTTTTGTCTAAATATTATAATTTCATAAGATCAACAAGTGTACAGTGAAACCTCTATAAATTAATAATATTGGGACTATACTAAAACTATATTTTTATTAATTTATAGAGATTATTAATTTATCGAGATAGTAATTGAACCAAAAACTCAATTTGTGACTATGAAATTATATTAATTTATAGAGATATTAATTTATAGATTATTAATTTAAAGAAGTTATACTGTATTTAAAACTTTCATATTTTCCATTTAAGTTTTAGTTTTTCAAATAGAATCAATAGAAACATTATATATGAAAAAACACAATCTCATAGTTTATAAATGATCGCTAAAGACATCGAGCAGAACACAACTTTATAAAAAATTATGAATATATAATTAAAACATCTAAACAATTATGTTTACGAAAGTGTTAAATGTTAAATACATGGACATAAACCCGTGCGGACGCACGGGTCAAAACACTAGTTTCGCATTAAAAAGACTGGATCATAGTTACTTTTGTAGTTGTAAAAAAAAGACTGGATCAGTTGAAAAACTCCCTTAAACTGAAGATTATGGATATACTATTTTGTAAGATTTGGATTTCGAAAGAAAAACGGTAGTTTTGCATGAAAAATACTTCTTCTGTTTTTAAAAGTTACATGTTTTAATTTTTTTCACACACATTAATAAAACATATTAAATTTAGTATTAAATGCATAATTTTTTTGTGATTATCTATTTTCAATAAATCTAAAACAATAAGAATTCAGTAAATGCAATTAATTTTTTGAAGTTTACGATTAATCATTATTAGTTGATAAAAATTGCATTGAAAAGATAAAAATGTATAATTTTGAAAGGAAAGTTTTTCCTAGAATATAGATTTTTTAAAAACGAAGCGACTATAAAACAATCGTTGTACAATCAAAACAATGTTATTGTTCTAGCTAGATCAAACTTAGATCTATTATTGGTTAAAAATGTTAGTAATTTCGTGCAACACAATCAAGACGCCAGCTAAGCTAGACCTATCAAACACAAAACGCCAAGGTTCTAGTTTGTTCATAAAACTCACAATGACAGATAAAAACAAAGCTCAATCGATAATAATAGGTATGTGTGAATGTGTTGACCTGTTTCAGAGGGAAACGGCCGCAAGAAGCGAATGCTATTGTGACGGCCGGATTGAAATGAGCGCCGGAGATGTGACCAAGAGAGTAAACAAGAACCATGACAGTGAGTCCCCAAACGATGGCGATCCCTGGAAGAGTCACGGCTTTGTCGTGTTGAGCGTTCACAGCCACTGATGCACAACCAGCAAATATCAAGAAGTACGTTCCCAAAATCTCAGCCATCAACTGAAAACAGAGCAATTATAATAAAATAAAAACAAAGTAATTCATTTCTAAACAGAGAGTGAACACCAATGAAACAAAAAAAAAGGTTTCTTGAAGATTGAGAGTTACAGAAGTGAACACCTTTTGTAAGAAAGGGACAGAGACTGAGAGTAGAGAGTCTTGTTTCTTCATGGGTTTTGGGACACGAATAGCTTCTTTTTGTTGTTGATGTTCGTTTCCTTCATTGATGTTCACCACCACTGCTCCTTCTCTGGCATCGCTGTGGCCATTTCCCGATATCTCCGCCATAACAAAGAAGAAGATGAGAATAAAAGAAGGTGAAATCTTAGAAACCGATCAGTAACGACTTGTGTGAAAGAGTCTGGTGGCAATTATCTTCTATTTATTGGCAAATCGAGAGTGGGAGAGAGATTAGACTTTTCACGGTTTAATATTTGACCATTTTATTTTTATTAATTACAGAAGAAATGTTTATGAAACTTATATAGCATTGTGTCTTTTTGACTATTAAGGCTTGTGCCTTATTAAGAACTTAACATATCTCTCTGTTTTTTAACAAAGGTGACAAATATCTCTGGCTTGTTTATTTATAACAATATGTCCGCCAAATTTTTATCTTGATAGGATGTAGATTTTGAAGAAAACTTACTAATTCTCTTGATTCAAATTTTGTAATATGGTATTTAAAATACTGTTTTCTCTTAATTGGTTATTATATACACTCGTGAATTCTGTGAAAGCTTTAATGCTGGTTGATATACGTATAAATAGTTGCTATTATGTAATTCACTAAATTTTAGTATTTCCTATACTATAAAATGTGGATATAAACGGATATTTTCCGTAAAATCATACTGTTTCTTTTAAGTTGAATAAATCATTTATTTTTTCCGTCGTCATGCGGTTAATGTGATTGCCATATCATTAATGTTGTATTTATCCATACTCAGTGGATAGGAACCTCCCGTAAAACACATCAATCTTGCCGAAAAGTCAAAATCTATCTATATTTTTCCTGGTCGTTTTTACAAGACAATTTATGATAAAAATGTAAGAGGTTACAAGTTTTATTTTGCAAGTTATGAGTTAAGACGTAGCTAATTAGTTTGCTTATATATTAACTTTCTAGAAAATACCGAAAATTGTCATAAAATAGTTGACTTCCAAAAGCGTCGATCTTTTAGTTCTTATTTTGAAAATATTCCTTTTATGACCACATAAATAATGGAGATTTGAAACAAAATATTAAAATACATTTTTATGTTACATTTGTTATCTCCAGTGTTGTATTCTGGATGAATATGTATATTGGACCTTGAAAGATTTAAGTATGCATCCAAATCCGTCATATAAAAGTTTTCAAGATAATTTTTTATAAATATTAGGAACATAATTAACAACATTCTCACAAATATCATTTTATTTAATTATTAAATAAATATATTAATATTATATGCACATTTATATGAAAGTCCTTTCAGATTCTAAGAGAATCCACAATGGGAATATCTCAATAAGTTTTTATCCAATATATAAACAAAATTTAAAAAAGAAAAAAAAAGAATTTAGATTTGTTAGAAAAGTCTGTCAAATGAGTAGTGCTGGGTTTGCAGGTCGACCCGCCCCGACCCGCCCCGCCCCGCTGCGGGTCGAATCATTTTTTTGATTCAAAAATCCGACCCGTTTGACCCGCAACTGAAAAAAATAAGACCCGCTCCGCCCCGCATAAATTAGCGGGTGACCCGCGGGACCCGCGGGTAAAATAAAAAAATAAAAAATAATTATTTTATTTATATTTTTTGTAAAAAAATAATATAAATAATATATTTTAATAATTTTATTTTAAATATTCGTAATTTTATTATTATTTTTTAATAAAAACATATTTTTATAAACAAAAAATAAAAAAAAAGTTTTTTTTTTTTATTTTGCGGGTTGGCGGGTACCCGCAGTCTAAATTCGATCGACCCGCACCCGTCCCGCAGAAAATATGCTCAACCCGCACCCGCACCCGCCCCGCATATTTTTAAATTTGTTGACCCGCACCCGCCCCGCAGCGGGTCAAATGAGACGGGGCCCGCGGGTAAAGATTCAGATTCCCAGCTCTACAAATGAGATATCAGAAAAAATGAGAGATCCATCTACACATGTTGCAATATAATTAACTTAAATTATAAAATATTAATGACGGATGTTATAAACTAAAATACCCATTACAGAATCCTAAGAATTTTGAAGTCCGATCAGAATGACGGATGTTGAGACACCCAGAATTTTAAGTCCGATCACACGAAAAAATTAGGTCATGCAAACTTATTATAAATGGGAAACTGAAAAAAATGTCTGTCACATGATGAAATTGATGACGGCCTCTTCAAGTCTTCAACTACCAGCCTAAAATACAGACATGCTTTATATAGATTTATATATTTGTATCTATTAGAAAGAAAAAAGAGAATCGTCGTAAACACGTTTAAGTTATTTGATTAAACCACACAAACATGATTAAGTAGTACGACAAACTTGAAAAAGGCTAAACGCTTCATTATTCGAAATTTACTATTTCTAAAATACCTACTTGTGTTGATAAGCGACATAAATATCTAATTTTCATTATAAACAACTGGATTTACGAATGCCAACAAACAAACTCCCCAAAAAATAATCGGCTTAGTTTCGGTTCGCCAGTTTTGGATTAATTAAAAAAAATATTTGGGTCGGGACCAGATCATTTTTGATATTGTAAACATGTAAACTATTATTCTGCTCGTCTTATCTATCCAAACATGTAACTAATAATGAGAATGAAATATAGAGCAGAGCCAAAGAAAGTTATTCACACCCTTTTTTGAGAAATAGTTTTTTACACTTCACAGTTCATAAACATTATAAACTGAAAATGTCTATACACTGATACAAATTTTATGCCATAAGACATAAATGATACTAGGGTGAGATCCGTGCCCTGCGCGGAGTGAGATAAGCCCTTTAAAATTTTATTTTCCAACTTTATTTATTTTATAAAACCAAAAGAATACATTGTAGAAATATTAAAGTCTAATAAATATAATATAAACGGGCAGTATATAAGATATTAGATTTTTTTTTTGAAATACTAAATGTTATTTTCCTGTTCTGAATATATTATAGAGAATTATCTAGAATGTAGAAATACATATTTTTAGAAAATGAAATATAATCTACATACAAGATATATTGGGCCTTATTGCCATTATTAGCATTCTTGTATTTATTGCTTTATATTTAGAAGAATATACACTATATAATAATTATGTTTTGTTGTGAATTAATTCACAATTGTCTAAAATTATGAATAAATATTTTTTTGCAGTGTAAAAAAAATCATGTTACACTTAATTGGATAATGACCTCTAATAAAGCACCGTATACTTGCACTGTTTTTATGTTTAACATTATACTTGTTCGGTCAATTACAAATGTTATATATATATATATATATATATATATATATAATTTCAGGTTTATTTGATTTAAGAAGTAATTACGTGGAAAAGATATTATAAATAAAAGCTTAAAATTAAAAGATAACCGAATGAAAAAACACCAAAATAAAAAAGTGTGAACTCATAATGGAAAACAACAAAACAGATTTAATGAAAAAGAAAAAATTCAAGATCGTAAGCAGAGCATCCTTGCCAAATTCCTTAGTAGTTATAGAAGGGAATCCTATTAAAACAATATAATTTAAGTTAGTATATTATGTAATGTATATCTTGGTATCAAATGGTGTTTCCTCTTTCTGAAAGACTGGATCTCTGGCACATCGTCAGGCTCGAATAAAATCCTCGAAAATCCATCAATTGTTCTCACTTGGTTGAGCCCACCTGATCATGATAAAAAAAGGGAACATCATAATAAACGTTTAATATATTAAACAAATTCAGGTTTGAAAGGATTAGAATATAAGTTACCAACACCCCATACAATTTGCCAGAAATGTAACACACATAGGACAACAAGAGCATTGGTTGAGTTCCAGTAAAAATGTAAAAACTGAGCAATCTCTCCGTGTGCTACACAGTGCATGTGTTCATACCTGTTAGTTGAAAGAACGTAATACCATTCATATATTTGGATCATATCGGTGTTTAATATAATTATGAAAATAAATAATAATTAAAAAATACTCTATATTGACTAATGAGAAGTGGATGCTCTGGTTATCTATCTCAGCTCTGTCAATATCTCCTACTGCTACCATTGCTCCATATAAATCTGTAGAAAGCAATATGCATTGATTATAAATGTAAAACGGACAGATTGCTTATTACTCGAAAATACTTAAATCTCAGAGGATTCGCGTATAAAGAAATTATAAATTTATAAACATACCAATAGAGAACTTCATATTTAATACCCGCCCTCTCATATTTAATATGAGTCATAATTTGATTTCTATATGAGGAATAATTCGATTTTCATTGCCAAAAAAATAAGCACTTTCCACTCTCTATTTAATATGAGTAATAATTGGGTTTCCATATGGGAATTCGGCCAAAAAAATCATGAACTTTGCACGAATTGCCATAATAAACACGAACATATTGGCTGGCCAAAAAAACACCGAACTATATTTGACTTTAAACTTTAATCGGTAAATTATTGCTGACTCGCCAAAATAAACACAAAGTTATCGCTGACTCGCCAAATTAAACACACCGTTACAGAATGATTAAACGACGTTTGCAAAGATCGTTAAGTAAAATGACGTCGTTTTGAGATGAAATGAAACGACGTCGTTTTACCTATTTTTATTATCAAAAATATGTTGTTCGCGTGGATCGAACCTGACAACTCATGGCCAAATGACGAGGTTTCTTGCCACTAGACTACTGACACTTTTAAGAATATCCATAACATATTTTCTTTTATTGAGTATCAAACAAATCTCAAAAATCTAAATTCTTTTTAAAAAATTCCAAAAAATTTTAAAAATTCAAGAAAATTCTGAAAAGTAGAATTAAAATTGAAATTACAAATAAGTTTTTTAAAAAAATCAATACATTAAAAATTTCAAAAAAATCTAAAATAATTCAAAAAATGCAACGAATTAAATTTAATGATTAAAAAACTTGAAACATATTTTTAAATAAATTAACTTATGTAATATAAAATAAAAATGATATTTATCACACTATAGATTTTAGTATAAATAATGTATTTAAGATAAAATAGACAAATGATAATTAAGATACAATAAACAAATGATATTATCACAAATGTTTTTCCTAAAATATGATAATAATTAAATGAAAAACATATGTAGGGTGATAAATATCATTTTTTCTATTTTATCACAAATATATTAATTTATAAAAAAATTGTATGATTAATGTATTTAAGATAAAATGCTCAAATGATCTTAGATACATTAATTTTTATTAAAAAAATTTAATGTTTTGATTTTTTTTTTTAAATTTATAATTTCAATTTTAATTTTACTTTTCAGAATTTTCTTGAATTTTTAAGATTTTTTAGAATTTTTTTAAAAAGAATTTAGATTTTTCTAGATTTGTTTAATACTCAATAAAAGAAAACATGTTATGGATATTCTTAAAAGTGACAGTAGTCTAGTGGCAAGAAACCTCGTCATTTGGCCATGAGTTCTCAGGTTCGACCCACACGAACAACATATTTTTGATAATAAAAGTAGGTAAAACGACGTCGTTTCATTCCATCTCAGAACGACGTCGTTTTTATTAAACGATTGATTAACCACCGTCTTAACTGTTAGTTAACGGTGTCTTAATCTGGTCGGTCAAACAAAGTTTCTTAATAAACTGATAAAAGTCAACAAAAGTTCAGGCTTTTTTTGGCCAGTCTCGAGTCCATGTTTCTTTTGGCCATTCTCGCCATGTTCAATGTTTTTTTGGCCGAATTCCCGTTTCCATATACAAAAGAACATTATAAATCTCATTAAAAATCAGGACAAATATAGAATGTGAGAATGAATGCAAAAATCGATTAATCAAAATTCAATTTCGAAAAAAATATCTTAATTAACTCTCATATTTAATATGAGTCATAATTCGATTTCCATATGAGTAATAATTCGATTTTCATTGCCAAAAAAATAAGCACTTTCCACTCTCTATTTAATATGAGTAATAATTGGGTTTCTATATACGAAAGAACATTATAAATCTCATTAAGAATCAGGACAAATACAGAAGGTGAGAATGAATGCAAAAATCGATTAATCAAAATTTGATTCCGAAAAAAATATTTTAATTAACTCTCATATTTAATATGAGTCATAATTCGATTTCCATATGAGTAATAATTCAATTTTCATTGAAAAAAAAGCACTTTCCACTCTCTATTTAATATGAATAATAATTGGGTTTCCATATACAAAAGAACATTATAAATCTCATTAAAAATCAGGACAAATATAGAAGGTGAGAATGAATGCAAAAATCACGTAGACAAAAATTCTCGAATCACGAAACTGACTTATTTCCTTATATACATATGCGGTCATGACACTATGTATCATTTTCATACGAATATGCATGTTTGTCTAATGACAATAACCGTAATATCCTAAGGTGAGTAAGCCTTCTTTTAAAAAGGGTCTGAGAATGAACCTCGTGCCGACACGTCGTCAAAATGGCAATTTCGAAAATATATTACTCTTTCAAAGTTATTCTTTTTTTTTTGCTTTCATTTTAATACTAAGGGGATTCATTTGATCAGTGTTAAGCAGTTTAATATATCAAGTATCTAGCTACTACAAATACATTCGGGTATTACAATAAGAATTAATACACAGGCACAACCATTTTTGGCTACTAACCCCGGAAATTTATTTTAATTAGTGCATGATCAAACTATATAAGTATAACTTTTCATAAACATAACCACGTTCGAGTTAGAAAATAATATAGATTGGTTTAGCGTACATGTCTCTAGAAAGAAATTCATAAAGCTGGAGCGAGAATATGTCGTCAGATCAACGGAATTATGAGCGAAAAAGTTAGGAAAAAGAATGATATATTCACTGCAAATGTCTTCATAATAATTATGTCACAGAAATCTCAATACTAATAGTATTACCCATATCACGATCTAGTGTTATTGGTCAAGTAGATCACTAATAATATTGTCATTGACACGATGGACAAGTTTCGTTTAAACCGAGACTTTACTAATACGTCCATGTTTGAAAGTTTCAATAAATATTATAGTATGAAAACCCTTCTTTTTCGAATGATATAGTATGACAAACTTAGCAATAATAAAGTCTTTTGTGTTATAATCATGAATTTAGTTATGAACCGTCCATAACGAAAATGTGTACTTTAAAGAAGTAACTTGGATGGTTACACTATTTTACAATGCGCATGCAGAATCTCTAACCTCCCACTATTTACTTTTACCTTCAACAGAGATCCCATTCCCACATGACTTAGTGTTTGTAGAAAGAAAAATATAGACTCACCTTGAAAATCAGGGTTTGTTAAATTATGACTATAAAATCAACTGTTACTTGATTAGTAATTCATCAAAGAAGTACGCAAATCAAGTTTTATTTGCATACATGATACATGCGACCAATTTTAACATATTTTGTATACATTTTTAGCTAAAATATCATTACAATAAGAAAAAAATTATTGGTCTCAGTAATAACAATACAAAAACATAGAATGTATTTTGAAACATACGAAATTGAAAACATGAAGAGATAAGTGATAAGATCCCAATCAAATAGGTATAGCAGTATATAGAGATTGTGCGTAGATCAAATAAATTTCTTTTTATTGTCTCTTTGAAAAAATTGAATTTTGAAGTATCAATTCATAACGTTTTTTTCATATGGTTTTATGCATTTTAAATGCTACGGGAGTATAAAAAGTGACTAACAATACCAAATCGGGATTTCTTTACGATCTCAGGCTTTTGACTCTTTTAGTCATAAAGATAACAAGAGTTGGTTGAGATTTCATAAGTTTTGTGGCAGACAACGACTTTGTTTACTAGACGTTACTGTGTTCTTTTGTATGTTGAAATTAACCACCTACTACTGTCGTAGAAGTCGTTAGTATTAGCCTAATCACCGGTTTCCTATTTTATTTGTCGGTTTCTGCTTCAACTATCGAATTGAAGTGTGCTCTATATGTGTTCAGGGCTTGGATGAATATAGCATGACTAGTTTTGTTACAAATCTAAAGTCTCAAAAGAGACGTCACGTATACGCACTCCATGAACAAAATGAGTTATGAACTCATCAAGTAGTGATTAATAGAGTAGATGTACAAGGTCGCAATATCATCTTTCCACTACCTGTCTTGAAAAATATACATATTAGGAGGGGTTAATTGGAATAGAATCTAGAGACTATATATAATTTTTTTGAAAATTTGTTTCATGAATTAGAATTCAAGTTTCAATAACACTAAACTGAAAAAAAATTATAATACCACTAGAAATCAAATTTTCTGAATGACAGTGGATGGATTTTGTAAGTAATTAAACAATGTTAAACCAATGATATTAGATTTTAGAAAGTTAGAATTCATCAACTAGTAACGATAATTTTTTTTTTTTAACGATAAACGATAAAATTTTAAATGTTAACATTCATTACAATGCACATCAGATCCCACTAACACCTCCTTAATCTTTCTATCATTTTTGTGTACACTAACTGCATAGAAATCCTTTTTGTTCTACTTCAGTTATTTGTCTGAGAATTTACAAATACTTCTATATTATGAGGCTAAGTTTGGGATACCGGAGAAATAATTTATTAATTATGCAAATTAATACAAATTTATGAAAAATCTATGATGCAACTAAAATTAGCAAGAAAAAAAAATTCATTTGAAGTTTCATGATGTAAAATTATATATAAATAGTGTAGTTGTCGATAATTTTCAGGATAACATTTCAAAACTTCTTTATAATATCATAACAACGTCTTCGAAATCGGACCAGACACTGATTCGTGACATAATGATTTGAGTCAACGATCGAACCGGTTCATATGTGGTCTTTTTTTCTTTTTTTTGTAACAACCAATGTGGTCTTTATTTTTTTATATACTATCAGTATTATATGTGTAAAAATAATATAAAATATTGTAAAACAATACGTAACTGTATCAAGTTAATGAGAATTTTTTATACCAAATTGTTGAAAAAAAAATTTTAACTTCAATTTCTCTAAAACCGAATTTGTTCATTTCAACGGTTTTGGCAGGTATAATTCTAATCCAGCTTTTATAATAAACCGAAACCGGCTAAATGGGCGAGTAACATTCAACCGACAAGTCTGGTTTTCAAAACACTGATGATGATCATAATAAACTAGAGCTAAAAATAAAACCTATATAAGTGTGAACATGTGATAATAATAACTTAATAAGAGCTTCTTGATAAGTTTTAAGAAGACTGGCAATCTTAAGAGTTCGACAAACATAAAGCTCACACACACCCTTACACCATTCCATAATCATAGGAGATAAGAAACAACCTAAAGTCAAAACAGAAAAGAAACTGCAAAACTTTGGCATGAGTGTGATCGGATCCAACGACCACCATCACAACAGCTTTACAAGAAACAAGTGAGCCTTGTGGACTTTTCAAGATTTGTTGCTCCCATATTTGCGAGCGACATTAGCGTCCAATAGTGTATCCCAGACCTGAAAACATAGGCACACACAAGATAAGTTAAAACTTACTAATAAAAAGTGATTTGAGTTACTTGTCTTGTATTAATCTTCTCTACTCACATGTAGCTCTCCCTTTGAGCCACCAATAGCAAGCAAGAAAGGATTGTCCGCTGAGAAGGAAATGGAGAATACAGCTCCCTGGTGACAGAATCAGAATGGTTAGGAATAAATAAGCATGAACTACTGGGGAGCAAAACAGAGTTATTATGTTGATTGGTTCTTACAGCTTTTGGTTTGTGTGAAGTAATGCATGAAGGCTCATTGTTCGACAGATCCCAAAGTTTAACCGTTTTATCCATAGACCCCGTAGCCAAAAGCTGTCAATTGCAGCTCATAAATGGTGAGAACTGATTACAGAAAAAATGCTATATAAGGACTTTCAGAGAGAGAGAATGGTGTACATTGGGTGCAGAAGTGTTGTATGAGATGGAGGAGACTCCTTTGTCTTGATCATGTGCTTGGATAGTGAAGCTTGGCTTTAAATCAGAATCTGAACCTGACTGTGCGGCGCGTATATCAAAACCTTTCACAGTTCCATCCTCAAGACTTACCTAAGAGGGAAGGTTAATTAAAAAAAATGTTTAAAAACTGCTATAACATCATTTTGTCTATTATAATAAGAGAAAAGAAAAGTGTAAACTCACCACAAAGGAGTGTTCACTGTGGGGATTCCAGGCTAAGCTTTCGACATCAGACATGACAGACCATTTGAAACCCGAGTGCGAAGGTTGTCTTCCGTCTTTCTGGCAACATAATATACAAACTCATATTAATGATAAACTTTCAGTAAAAGAATGGAACAAACAAGAGTAAAAACAAAATGGAACAAAGTAGTTACCAAAACAACAGTTTGATCAAAGGACCCACTGAGAAGCACTTCTGGAGCATAATGATTCCAAGCAACCGCTTGAACCTGTGAACCATACAAAACTATAAACCATGAGAATACATGTAACAGAGTTAAGAGATTCATCATTCCGTGAGTCATGTTCTTACCTCCTTTGTGTGATGCTCCATAGTAATCTTACATTGTCCAGTAGCTACATCCCACACCTTAACCTTTCTGTCCGCACTAGCACTAGCAAGTATGTTCCTTTTTCCCCAAATAAAATTATTCAGACATATCTAGAGAGAAAACTTCAAAGCATGGGTACTAGTAAAGCTTTTAAACATACCGAATCTCCTTGTTCCAAGCAAGACCAAGTACTGAATCAGTATGGCTGCCTTCTTTGTATTTCTGAAAAAGGAATAAGACAAAAAAAAATAATTGAAAATTAAATGAATGGATACATCAGAACTTGCCATGAAATTAAGAAGAAGAAACAGACGAGTTTGATGTGGGTATACCGGCTTCTTGATCTTCTTACTCTTCTTTTTCTTAATGATCTTCATCTCCTCTATTCCTCCCAGTTGCACACAAGGTAGCACCTCGTCCCTCTAAAGCATTATAATAATAACACTATCAGTACTCTCATGGATGACCAGAGCAGACAATTAATACAAAGACGGTCAGGTTTTACATACAACGTCAAGATCCCATATCTCTATTGTCGGAGTATCCTTTGATCCAATAGCTACAAAATTCCCTGCCAATACCAAGGCAAAACAACAAAGCAAAAAAATGATAATTCCTCCAAGGCTAAAATGAAGGATTTTGCCTCAGATATAAACGATGAAAGTGTACACTAACCTTTGTCTCCTCCTTTAAGTGGACAATCAATCCATGCAGTGCACAATGGAAACTCCGGTATAACTATGTGATGATGAACATACATGTTTGGTGATCCGGTGGATGACTCCTCGTACACATAAACCTGGTCATACATATATAGCTTTCATATAAGCCCCAATATTCAACATTTTAACCAACAGAAGCGAGGAGGATTGACCATAAACCTCAAGATGGCTGACTTCATCTTCATTCCTAGCGCAGATAATCACTGAATCAGTTGGCTTGATTGTCGTATCATCAATATCCTCTTCATCATCATCATCATCCTAAAAAGATCAAACTGTTATATTCCATACAAAAAAAAACTTTGAAGTTTGAAGTTTGAACCACAAAAAGTTCCCAACTTAAACATAAACATTGATATAACACTTACATCAACATCCTTCAGATATGGATCCAACTCATTACTTGCATAAAAAAGATCCCCATTCCCGGAGCTGAAGAGTTCAATTCCTAAGTCCAACACAACAATAACAAAAGGTAACTTTAGGACAAAAACTCTGTTCTGTACCAAAATGACAGATTGTATAATTGCAGAACAAACACCAAAAGAGACAAAACAGAATGATGTACAAACGTACCATCATCCTCTTCATCATAGTTATCCATGTCGAGTTCTTTCATTGCAGCAGCTACCTCATCAACCTCCATGGAAGAAGATTTGGTATTGGAAGATTTACCAAAAGCTTCAGCTACAGCCTTGGCACGGTCAACTTCACTAATCTGATCTCCACCTACTTCTTCTTCTTCTTCCATCTCTTCTTCATCCTCGTTACTACCATCCACACTGTTACAGGTAAAACCAATCTCATATTAACATCTCCTCAGTTAGAGACACGAAGAAGAAGAATAAAACAATTCACCTTCCCACGAAAGCTCCACTCTCGATAAGCTCTTTGATTTCTTCCTTTGAAGGAGGCTCAGCAGCATCAGGAACAGCCTTTAGAGACCCTTTAGGTATCCATGAAAGTGCAGTTATCATTCTGCAAGAAAAAAAATGGCAAAAAAACCCAATCCAAAATCATTCAAAGAAGAAACCAAACACATTGAAATCTTCATCAAAACTTGTTATTGGGTATAGGGCACCTCAAAAGCAGTGATTTTTACGTCAGTTGATCAAAACCCATTACAAAGTTGGGCCATTTACGACATGGGAATCAAGTGTTCGATTAGCTTTCATTAAAAGCTAACAACTTTGGTAAAGAGAACTTACGTTTACCTCTAAATTGATTGGGAGCGAGTGAAGGACGCGGCCAAGAAGGAAGGTGAACAAGGGTTTTGTAATAGGTTTTAGGGTTTAGCAGCAATGGAAGACTTGCTTCTGAGGATTTTTTTAAGAAGAAGCGGCGCTCAGAGGTGAGGAAGAACAAACAAAATTAAGGAGAAAATGCATAATAGCCCCTAAACTATTTGAATATTCAATTATACACCTTAAACTTTGAGAGTTTTATAGGAAAACCTTTAAGACTTCTAAAATTATACAATTAAGTCAAAACCTTGGAAATTGAAAGTAACACTAGATAAGATTTTAATGATATAAAGCCAAGTGTATAAATAAGAGTCTCAAAAATTATTGATGAATTTTTTAATGAAACTCATCATTCTTTTTCCTGTATTTTGGATTACTTTTTGTGTTGAAAAACTCATTGATGATGTTCTCCCACAGCTATGTTTGTTGCCTATATGATGTTAATGTAGTGAGGGCAGAGAAATAATAGCAGAAAGTAAAACACACAAGTTTATCTTTTCGAATTCACTAGAACAAGAGAGTCTTACACCAATCTTTTCTATTACAAGAATCCTTTAGGATTAGCCTCAATCCTAAGCTAAAACTCACCCTAGAGTCTAGACTTCTGTTTATCAGGATCCTCCAAACCCCGAGCTAAACTCCCCCTGAGTCTAGGCTTCAATCTTCCACTTCACGGAAGTACTTCACCAACTACGTCAGCACCTAACGCAGAACAATGACACCAAAGGCTTGATCACACAAGCACACACCAAACGATCTCTCAACTCTTCTTTCTTTTTAGCAGAGACACATTTCTCCATGGAGGCACGTCCTCCTTAGATAACCAGAACTTGCTCCTCAAGTTCTTCCAAAAGTAACTTAAGTAACTTTCCTTTTTCTCTTAGGAAATAACTCTCTTGCCTTTTCCTCTCCAAGTAATATCATTTATCTTTAATGTAAACTTTCTGATAAATATATTACTTCTTCTCCAAGCTTAACAAGCCAACCGACATCACAAAACACGAACTCCAACTTAGCCCATCTTCATGACACACACATGTACTACCTCTTGTAGTACTTCACCGAACTAACCCATCATATACATCTTCAATCTCCCCCTTTTTGACTATGCATGTGAACTCATTACCTCAAGACAGACAACCACGTCTTCAATCTCCCCCTATGAGTCACATCATGGTCAAAAACTAATATGAAGATCTATAGCCTCCAAAGTAAGGAGGAAATCCCATTCCACCATCTCCATACTGATCATATCTCCTAGACCATGTATTCATGAGCCCAAATCCTCCATGATTAGCTCCTTGAATAGACTTGAAACACTCACGTCGAATATGCCCTTGAACTCCACAAGAATAACATATAGGACCATGACTTCTCATACCATAAGCACCATAAGCTTGTACCATCTGATTCTTCTCCCTCAGCAACTTAAAACACCTTGGCCTAATGTGCCCAATAACACCACAGTGATGACAAACAGGCCGCCACTTTCGTTGAGATGTACTCTTCAATCCAGAAACTCTCTCTGGAGTAGTCGCCGTAGCAGTTGCCGTAGCAGTACGCGTAGCAGTCGCGTTCTTCACATCAGTTGCAGTCTTCTCTGCAGTCTTTCCATTAGATATCTTCTCTGCAGACACCTTAACCTCTGGTCTTGTAGTAGACGTAGCTACAACCTCAGCTTTTCCTGCCGATACAAAAACACCTTCAGCTGTAGAACATTCTCCTTGATATCCAAGGCCACATCGATCACTCTTTCCAATATTGAGCAGATGATCTAGCTGCTTCGTCCCACCATTCAGCATCTTCAAACCCTTTTGAGTCTCCGCAAGTTGAGCACCAGCCTGTCGTGCTTCTTCTTCTTTCTCTGAGGCATACTTAAGTGCTTCAGCAACTTCAGCTTCTAGCTTAGCTTTCTCCTTAGCAAACTGTGAATTAGCATCAACCTGCTTGAGCCAATTCTCATACAGCCTCTCATATTTCCCAGCAAGATCAAAGTCTCCATCATCATCATCACTTACAGCATCATCATCACCTCCACATGAAGACCCTGACGCAGACGCTGACGCAGATCCCGTCGCAGATTCCGTCTTAGAACTAGGCACAAAAGTTGTGAACGCCACCAAGTTCTTCAACTCCTCACCATCATCTGAATCAGTACCAGATTCATCCTTCTTCTTTAACTTCAGTAAATTCCCACATTCTTTGCGGACATGGCCAAATCCATTGCATTCATAGCATTGTACCCTTGATGATGATCTGCCTGAATCACTTCTTCTTGCATTCTTCATCCTCTCTTCTCTGCGCTTCAGAAAGCCAGCAAAATCTCTTGACAGCAACACCATAGGATCTTCAGAAGATGAACTCTTCAAAGCAATTCCATGCGGATCTTCTTTGCTTTTCACCTTTCCTCCATGTAATCTACTCAGCTCAAAAGCTTGAAGAATCCCAACAAACTCATCAAAAGGCATCTCATCCAGATTGTGAGCTTCTTCTACAGCAGAGATCTTTGACTCAAATTTGGATGGCAACGATCTCTTCAGCTTCTTCACCAGCTTCTTGTCCTTGTACTGCTTTCCAAGTGCAAAACATTCATTGGAAATATCACACAACTTAGCACTAAACTGAGCCACGGTTTCCTCTTCATCCATCCTCAGATTCTCAAAACTTGATGCTAACATATCCAGCTTGGTACGCTTCACACTTGTAGTACCTTCAAACATATTCTCCAAAGTCTTTCATGCCTTCTGAGCTGAAGCACATTGAGAAATCAACTTGAAGTAGCTCGCATCAATAGCATTGTAAATTGCAGTCTTCGCCTTAGAGTTGCAACTTGAAGCCTTCTTCTCTGCAGCAGTCCACTTGTCTCTTGGCTTAAGAACTTCAACCTTCTCATCATCAAGCATCACCGGAGGACTCCAACCAGCTTCAATAGAACTCCAACAATCCTCATCAAGCCCACTGATAAAAGCTTGCATACAAACCTTCCAATATCCATAATTGGATGAATCAAGACGTGGGGGTTTTGTCATAGACGTTCCCTCTTGATATGCCGCCATCACAAACTCTGTTCTTCTTCCTGACGCAGTCTCTGTCACTCACCTTGATCTACTCGAAACTAAGTCGTTAACTCTATCGAGCCCCGCTCTGATACCACTTGTTAATGTAGTGAGGGCAGAGAAATAATAGCAGAAAGTAAAACACACAAGTTTATCTTTTCGAATTCACTAGAACAAGAGAGTCTTACACCAATCTTTTCTATTACAAGAATCCTTTAGGATTAGCCTCAATCCTAAGCTAAAACTCACCCTAGAGTCTAGACTTCTGTTTATCAGGATCCTCCAAACCCCGAGCTAAACTCCCCCTGAGTCTAGGCTTCAATCTTCCACTTCACGGAAGTACTTCACCAACTACGTCAGCACCTAACGCAGAACAATGACACCAAAGGCTTGATCACACAAGCACACACCAAACGATCTCTCAACTCTTCTTTCTTTTTAGCAGAGACACCTTTCTCCATGGAGGCACGTCCTCCTTAGATAACCAGAACTTGCTCCTCAAGTTCTTCCAAAAGTAACTTAAGTAACTTTCCTTTTTCTCTTAGGAAATAACTCTCTTGCCTTTTCCTCTCCAAGTAATATCATTTATCTTTAATGTAAACTTTCTGATAAATATATTACTTCTTCTCCAAGCTTAACAAGCCAACCGACATCACAAAACACGAACTCCAACTTAGCCCATCTTCATGACACACACATGTACTACCTCTTGTAGTACTTCACCGAACTAACCCATCATATACATCTTCATATGACCTCTTATGTTTTCCGGGAAATGTTAGCTTGCAAGATCAACTTATGTTTTTTTCTGTAAAGAACACACTTACTACTAAAAATAAACTAATTACTATACTGTCTGATCTGAGTTTGAGTTTGAATCGCCTGTTAGCAAATTGTCAAGTAAATTGTATAGGATGAACAAACTTCTCACATAATTGTCATCTTTTTTAAGAAAAATTTAGACCTCTAAAAAAGTTCCCATATCTCATTTACTACTTGACCACAAAATCATAGTATGTAACTAAGAACTATAGAAAATTGAAATGTTAAATATATACCAATCTTTTTATTTGATATACAAACTGAAAAAAAAAACAAGAAAACTTACTTATTCTAAGATATACTAGATTTTGACCCGCGTTTCCGAAGCGCGGGTTTGTCGTCGAAATTAAATTAAATTTCTATATAAGTTTGTGTATAAAATTTGAACATATTTATCCGATAACCGTACATCTGGTTTCTTTTGCAAGTAGCATTTAATACCCTACACACAACAATATATCATTTTTAATTAGTATGTGATTATAAGTAAAAACAATAATCAGAAATATAAGAGTTTTCAGGAAAAACATGCCACTTACAGTCTCATCTGCGAGAACACACTCAAGGGTTTCACCTCCAAAACTTGTGTTTTAAGAATACGAATGAAGTAGCTTAACATGTACTCTCCGAGTGTCCTTCAAAGGTTTGACTGCGTTTAGAAATACATAACTCTGATTGTTTGCCTCTTTTTTTCGTTTGTAACTGTGAATGTGTTGTTTTGTGTGGAAAGATGGCGGTATATATAGTCAAGCCACGAGACGGGTTATAGAAATAGGATATGCGTGATATTAAAATCATAATTTGTGCTAGATTTTAGGTCTGGTATTAGTTGGAATATACCTTTTAGTACTTATCGATTGACATATTCAGCTTGATATTTATTTTTTGAATAATATACTTAACTGTAACCACGGTGAGCATCTATGTTTTAAGAAAGAAAATATTATAAATAGAGGCGTATATAGAGAGATATTGTGGTAAAGCCAATTATATGGAAAGATAATAGAGTATTGGCCAGGTTTTGAATTGAAATGGGAATATCTTGCAACCATCAATATATATTTCCATTTAATTATAAAACGTGATCAATACTCTATTATCTTACCATATAATTGTCTTCTAACAACTAAAATCTTCTTAACTATAATAGCCGCAATACAAGCAATTTAATATCTTAGATACCACAATATATCACAATACAAACAATTTAACGTGAGCAATTTTGTATTAACAATAATAAAAACACAAAAAATACACGACTATACGTATTAGTACACATTTATGCGTGTTACAGATACATTCAATATAATAATTATCAAGCTTTAATCTATAACATAGACCACAATTTCTAAGAATACGAATGAAGTAGCTTAACATGTACTCTCCGAGTGTCCTTCAAAGGTTTGACTGCGTTTAGAAATACATAACTCTGATTGTTTGCCTCTTTTTTTCGTTTGTAACTGTGAATGTGTTGTTTTGTGTGGAAAGATGGCGGTATATATAGTCAAGCCACGAGACGGGTTATAGAAATAGGATATGCGTGATATTAAAATCATAATTTGTGCTAGATTTTAGGTCTGGTATTAGTTGTAATATACCTTTTAGTACTTATCGATTGACATATTCAGCTTGATATTTATTTTTTAAATAATATACTTAACTGTAACCACGGTGAGCATCTATGTTTTAAGAAAGAAAATATTATAAATAGAGGCGTATATAGAGAGATATTGTGGTAAAGCCAATTATATGGAAAGATAATAGAGTATTGGCCATGTTTTGAATTGAAATGGGAATATTGTATTGATGGTTGCGAGATATGCCTAAATAGTTTCAGCATTGACTCTATCTTATTATATATAGAAGATATTATTATTGTCAATCACGCAAACTTAATCCATACGCCACGTAAATTGTTCACTGCAAGATTTTCGGATTGATATTTCACTAATCCGACCAGACACGTTTTACTAAAGGGCTTTGATGATATTAAACTGTATTTTAAATATTTAATATTTTGAACTGCTATTCCTATATCCAAACAATATATCTTTAAAATGTTATGCATGTTTCCAAACACTTTCTATGGGTACTTCAACTTTAATAAGATAGATGATCAGCTGTGACGGCCCTTGTCTTAGACAAGCTGAGGAAGCTCAGGGTTCTTGCCCATTGCATTAAATATAAATTCCAGCCAATAGTGGTACAGTTTTATTAATTGAAATTGTTCATAAGCCTTCAGGGTTCGAGGACACCTAGTAACATTTCATAACTTCATTTTATCACTGATTTTTCCTAAAAAGCGGTTAATTTTGTTTGTTCTTGCTTCTAGTACTTTGATATCTCAGAACCGGGTTATAAAGAGTTCGGTTTTGGTCTGAAAAAGGCCTATGAGTTGCATCCAGATATGGGCCTAATTGTTAGCCCATTAAGCAATTCTAGTACTACTACTCTTTTTCTTTTCGGACGGCCATCCAGTGTACATATACTCAACAGTCAGTATTACGCGTACAGTTACGTTGAAGTCAATGTACTTTGCGGTCCTAAATCATATTGTCACCTACGTTAGTTTAAAATATCAGCCACATGTGGTCGTCATTATTCATTGACTTTTCTATTGGGTTACGTACCGGCTTCATGGACAATATAACTTTGATTTTTTCAACTTAATCTAGTTTTCTGTTATCTTCTAAATGTAAAAAAATAACATAATTTTCAAACGACAAATTGCTGATTATTTCTCACGTTCAAAACGGTTTATCAAAGTCCAATTTGGCTATAATATTTTATATGATTATAACAAAAAATAACAAAATTCTACAACTACAACTTTAGTCAAAAGCCAACAAGAAAATAAAAACTGAGTTCGAAAATGTTTTTCTTTTCTTTTCCCTTTTTTCTCTCAATCACCTTTAATCATCACACTGGTAAAAAAAACAGACAAACAAAGATGAAATGAAAAAGCAAGAGATAAACTAATTTGATAAGAGAGAGATGATTGATAGCAAACGATGTTTTGATTCTTCTCTAAAAATCATCATCTGGTTCTTGAATTTCCAAGTGTGAGTTCTAAATCATCTGAAACGCATTCTCCATGTATCCTTTCTCCTTCCAAGGCTTCACCATCCCAAACGCAAACTCTGCCGCCATTCCATCAGCCATTGGCACGTCAGAGGTTTGATCAACACCAGCAGGAATAGCTGGAGAGCAGTTTCCACTTTGTCCTGGAGTCCACATTGGCGAATTACAATCTCCCATTTTAAAAGCCTCTTTGTCGAAAAACGGGTTTCTCGAGACTAAGCTGAAAGTAGGAGAAGACGGTCCGCTCTGTGGGGTTTGCATTCCAGAAAGCCATCCAGATTCAGGGATGGTCACTTGGTCACGAGTAGGGCTTCGAGCCAGTGGTGGAGTCACGGGAGCGCTTATGGAGTTCCCGTGGAAGAAGGGAAGCTTGGAAGGGGAGTTTGAAGAGAGGTTCTTGAGCCATGGGATTAGTGAGTTAGCATCACCGAATATGTTTGTAGGACTAGGGAATGAGGAAGATGAAGGGCTTGGATTGTAGGAACCACGAGGGCTGGGCTGGTAAGATGAGCATGGACTCGCTGAAGTGGAACCATTCATGAGTTCCATTCGATCCATTGGTTTGCATCCCTACACAAGGGTATTATTCAACATCACAAACATTTAACTAAAACATACCATATATTTTCACAAAATAAATCTTTAGCTAGTGGATTAATCACACAAGAGAGAGTTTAAAAATGTAATTTTCTCATTTTACCAAAGGCAAAGAACAAAAAACGACATTATGATTGATAATTGAAAACAAAAATGCACCAAGAAAACAAAATCATTTTGTTTGATTTGTAATGTGGTCAAAGAACAACCTTTGCTAATGGGATTTAGTTACATAAATAGAGAGAGTTTAACATGTTACTTTTTAACGAAATGCTAAGCTGGTGAGCACGAACAATATGACACTATGATTGATAAATTGAAAATCCAAATGCAACTAAAAAGAATAAAAGGTAAAGGACCAATGATTTCTTTGGCATTTAGTGGTCAAACAACGAATAATTCCATTTTATTCTATTTCCCCGCACACAGGCAAAAATCCAAACATCATCATAGGTGTTGGCTAAAGAGAAATCATTTTCCCAGTCTCACATCCATTGACTGATTAAACAAGAATCACGACAGTTTCTATTGATTTTAAATATTTAAACAAACAACAAATAAACACTCGTGGAATGTATTCTAATTACACGAGGTCCTTTTGAGGATATAGAATTAGAATTTTTTTTTTTTAGAATTAGAAATTTAGAACAATACTAAAGTTTTTTTCTCTCTTTTAGCAAGATTCCTTATTAATTCTCTTGATAGAGTATAGTTGTTTTCTTGTTATGACTAAAACAACAGCTACATTTGTAAATAAAAGGTATCTCTTGGAAAGTTAATTAACTGATCTTAATATCAATGTGAACTTTGGTGTGAACATAAGCAAACAAAAGAAAAAGGTTTGTCGAGAAAATTTTACTTTCAAGAAAAAAATTAGAAAATAGGAAATTCAGAGAAAGCAGTAGTCTGAAAAGGAAAAAAATACATGTGAGAAAAGATGATTAAAGTCTTCCTCGATGCTTGTACTAAGGAATCAGGAATTTAGAGACACATTATCAATGGCAAGTTTCGTGAAACAGACGTGTCCTAAACTTTTTTTAAGTAAAAGCAAAAGATGATGACCAAAGAAAAACACAAAAAGAAAATTCCTCAAATCCAAAAATTCCTCAAGTCCAAAAAAAAAAAAAAACTTAAAAGGTGTATTACTACATTTTTATATTAACCTCACGAGAAAAAAAACGAATTGATGGTAAAATGACGACAATACCTAGATAGATACTTGTTAGACGTGTAACTAGCTAAGGGTAAATGAGTCATTATCTTATAAAATTCTCATCTGAAAGTGAACAGAGTGTCGAGCATCAGCGAATCTTATTACACAACACATTCATGCTTTTGTTTCAGTTCACCAGAACGGTTTCGATCTGACGTTTGCCATGACCACTAAACCGGTCAAAATTAAAATCTCAACCGTCCGATTTGCATCATCAAAATTTTACGTTTTCTCTACCCTGTCCTTATCGAAAAGCTCAGATCTATTCACAGTTTTATTATTACTGAAAGGTTAGAGATTTTGTTTTACCTTACGGTAAGTAGTTCCGTCTTCCTCTACGGTCCAACCAGCTTCGTTGCAAAGAGCTTTGAGAACTTCGTTGTTATCGCAGTGTTTCGGCAGCTTAAAGTTCCCATGAATCCTAAGCCCCGCGAAGATCTTAGCCGCAATCGCGCGTCTTCGCCGCTCTCGCCGTTTGTTGTTCTCTCTCTCTTTCCATGTCGGCGTTCTAGTCCCTGAAGTCATCTTCCGATCACCTGAATGTTTCTTCTTGTAATCCTTAGCTGATAAAGAGAGAAAACCAATTTGGCGCTTTTTCTCTTAATATTTTTGTTTTGTTTTTGAGTATTTTTCTCTCTTCTTCTGGTGAGTAATAAATGAAGAAGCACTAACCAGGGTGGGGGCTATGATTGCAAGAAGACGAAGTTACCATGCAAGTATACTGTAATTTACAAGCATACCACTTATGTGTTAACACGTGCCCATGCTTTTTGATAATTCAAGAAAATGGAAACTCTGTTTGACCATAAACGACGCCGGTTTGTGACATAATGAAGAATTTCTTGGTTTTTTTTTTCTTTGGTTGAACAGTTATTAGCTTTTTTATTTATTTCGAAACTAAACAAGAAGTCAAGTATATCAAGCTGCTTTTATAACAGCTATTTTTATTTTGTATATCATAGATCTGATTTCTTTATAGCATTATTCTTATCCAGTGACAGCAGTTTTCCAACTATGGACTATCCATGTCTAAAGAGGGACTATAATAGAAAACATATTACGTTACTAATCTAGATTATAGCTCAAATAATTACTTTTTAGTTAATTAACTAGAATAAATGTGAATGCAAGATGCGTGGCAGAGATTGTGGCATCTAAGAGGAATGTGACAGGTCACCTTTCGTTTAGGGACCACAAATAGTTTGCATATCCAATCGAGACCGTTAAATCGGGTTGGTCACGTGATGCTCCCGATCTGCTTCCTATCAACTTGTCATTGCTCGAGACTCGTTTGCCTTTTTCTCATTTCCGTTAATTACATTCTTTTTCTGTTTAATCTAAGTAATTAAAATAGTAGTATATGAGCTTGTTTTGACATTTTTATTTTTACTAAATCTGGTGCATCATAAAAATCTTACAATTGAAAATCGTATATTAAAAAACATATAAAAATGATCAAATATCACCTGTAAAACTTGACAATTGATCGATTACACCGCAACAACAAACACAATAACCACAATCGCAATAGAAAAGAAAGACTCGAGATGATTCTCTATAATCTCCTAAAATGGGGGGGCCACAGTTTTCTGAAGCCTTAAATCCGCTATTTTCCATATTCTTGCTATATGATCCATTGCATATCTTAATTATTATGTTGGTTTAGTTGATCCTCTCTGTTTTTTGTTTAAAGGGTCACCATCTCAAACTTTGAAAACTGAGTTCAAAATGGCTAAACTACCACCACGATTATTTTTCAATTCTAATTTTAGTCCATAAATCTGAAGAAGGAATGCATAGTGGTGGCGTTCCGAGACACAGAAAGAGTAGTTGCAGCAGGTTGCAACATTTACAGTGGTAATAAGGATTGTGCGGGTTCTGCCTCCGCACATAAAAAGGCTATAGGGACATCTATAACGATGTTTGAAGTGTCATTTCTATATATGTATATGAAAAGCTGTAAGAGTATTATGTGACGGAATGGAGTTATCAGTAGATGCATTACCAACTTTAATGGTTGTTGAATCACTTCTTCTACAACATCATTTATAGTAAGTGAGCAACCCAATTATAAAAACTCAAGCTGATTAGCAAGCAGACATCTCAATTATCTGGTCTTAGAGTATCTTCAATGTAAAATTCTATTTTATCTTTTTAAAAAGAATAAAAATGATTATAAAGTAAAAATACTCTAGTCTCATTCTATTTTTCACTATGTAATAGCGTAACGAACAAAAAAATAGATGACTCTATTTGTGGAATAAATTATATTTTAAAATAAAAATAGAGTAGAATGAAACATTTTTTATTCTATACTTATTTTTACTTTATTTTAAAAGTAAAAATAGAGCGGAATTGTAAATGTCTTTACTATCCACATCTTTTACACCTAGTTAAAATTAAAAAAAAAAACTTTAACAAACACTATTGCAATATTGCATCACCAGCTGCAATTTTCAATAAGAAAGTCTTATCCAATCTCACTTCCACATTTAAGTTAATTAGCCTCATTTATTATTACACCTATATAAACTAGGTCGACATAGTTTATTCAAGAGAATAAAATGGTGGAATTTATCTAGAGATATAGAAAAACACCTCGCTAATTCTGCTGCAAAACGATTAAAAATGTTTTTTTCTATTAATTATCAATTCTATTCCACTCGCTTAAAGAACATAATTTAACAATGGCATTTCCTTTCTTTTCTCGTTTATGGAAATCAAATCCTAAATAATTATGATGCTTACCACTTAACCAATTATTACTCCTTACTAGGACTCTAATTTTTTATGAAATGATGCCGTAGGCTATTTTATTTTATTTTACCTGGTGGGCGCGGCTAGTATCAGCCAGACTTGCCTTCGTGTATATATGTGTGTGTGTTACTGTTATGGACAAGGACATGTACATAAGTTATCAATTACACATACATTACCTAATATGTGTATCTACCTGACTATGATAACATGAGTTGATAAGTGAAGGTGACACTTTGCCCGACTCTAATCCCACTCCAAGAGCCATACTTCAAAGCTGAAACAATATTTACAGCGTATCAAACAATCTAGTATTATTTGCCTGTAGAAACTGTACTATCGAAAACAAAACAAAATAAACACATTAAACCACACAGTGGTCGTAAATATACAGATTTTAGAGAATTGAGCGATTTGGGTTTGAAACAACACCACGAGTTAAACTCATATGGCTTCATTTGAATATCCGAAAATGATCTATCTGTGAATTACACTTCTGATTAGTTTGGACTTTTTTTTCTTAAGTATGAGATAATGGGAGGTTAATAAAAAAAGACACATTATGTTGCATGCTTATCCGCTCTTATCTGTATGTACATTAAATGTTTTTTTTAATAGGTATTGTTTGTTTTATCGGAAGTTCATATTATAACAGGGATATTCTCAATGAAAACAATTTTAATTGTTTCTTAGAGACGTCAAGACGGGACAGTGAACTAAGCACGTACGTATGAACTTAATAAATTTGAATTTCACATAGATGCACAAGAAGGCATGAGATACATCGGGTTATTAAAAAAAAAGTGAACTAGAATTTGATCTGTGTCCCGACAAATATGTTTGATTTAAATTATGTTTAATGTAAATTAATAAACCGTTGGTTTTATGAAAAAATCTCACGTATATTTTTATATATTTTGTAATCTAAATATAGAATAAAATATATTATTTAATAACAAAGATGTTTAGTAATAAACTTTTCATTTGTACATAACATTATATTAAAAATTATAACTTGATGCAATTTTATGTAAATGTATTATTCATATATTAACCTATTGTTTTATTAATTTATTTTAAAATGAAAGAACATACTAAAGATTTTAATTTTTGCATTAGTTTTCTATGAATGACTATTAATTTTATGATATTTTAATTTTTGAAAAATAAATCTCAATTTTTTTATATTTTACTAAACTAAATAAGATAATATTATATCTTAAAATTGTTTTATATAATATATACTATATATTTCAGTTTGTATTTTTATTTTCATCACAAAAAAACAACAATCATTATAATTAATTAATTTAAATTGATTTTAAATGCAATGTAAATAAAAAATACAAAAATGAAATACTTAATTTATTGTAAATGCAATGACTAAATATATAAATAAAATAAAATAATTAATCTGCAATCTATGTTTCCAAACAATTCTCATTTATCATATTATCCACGTTTTCAAGCAATACCAAAATATACTTCCGTTTTAATAATATAGATATATATTTAATAAGAATCTAAATCTACGATGCTTTAATATTTCGGGTTCACATCCTGTTTTTTCTTTACACAATATATAAAGCCGGATTCTTAACACATAATACAAATCTGTGAGATTTTTCTTCCCACAGTAGATTTTTCTCACAGAATGCAAATCTACTAAACGTATTTACCTTTTGCCTGATTCAACATATAGATGAGATGGAACACACAATACTGAAGCATTGATACGCATTTAAACTAATATAGTTGCAGCAAACATGGAGGTGTTATGGCAAACCTTTTGGAACTCTTTCACTAAGTCGAAAAAGATATAACTTTTACTAACTAACTTAGTCAGTCATTATACAAAGAATAAGAAGGCAATGAAAGACACAGTAGAATGGGTATTTGTAATGGAGACAGGAAACGGAGAAGACTCCTCTGATCAGAATCCGGGCCAGTTTACACCATTGATGATATTATATATGATGCAGTTTTCAAGTAAAAGATATAATATTTTGGTGTCTGATGGGTGGTTAATGGAAGTCCTGATGATGAGCTCTTACCGTAGCTAGATCGTCTTACAATTAAGGGACTGGCCTTTTACATTCCACGCAATGCAATTATTTAGTGCAACGACGTACCCGCGACTACTTTGATTATTATGGAAGGAGTTACAATACACATGGTAAGTAATCTAAGTTGACCCGTAACCAAGAAAACTGCATTTTTCACTAATTCAGTCTATGCTTTTATTGTTTCATGACTTCATCAAAACTCACAAAAGACATTAAAAGGAAAAAAGAAACAAAAAAAAGGCATGATGAGTATACACCAACAGTTACTTGACAAAAATACTACTATCACATTTGAATATTCAAACGAGACTTTTCGGTTTTGTGCCTTCAAAAATACCAAAAGACTTTCGTTATCATAAATCCCAAATATAAATATAAATATATATATATATATATATATATATATATATATATTTTTTTTTTTTCAAGAAGATTTTCTTTATTAATAAACTCCAAAAGATAACAACGAAATTTCTTACGGTCGTAAATGCTTCTACATACACAAACAAGACCTGTATGATTTTTGGTTTATACATTTCATTGACTTGATATAATTAAAAAGTACAGTATATATTAAAAACAGCTCCCACATCATCTCATGGATACCGTACTTAAAAAGAAAAGAAAGTCCATTATAGATAAATAAAAATTTCCACCAAACCCCAATATCTGCAAACTTGTTGTGTGTTGCGTTGCGATTCGAACCTTTTTGTTATCTTAAAAAGCTACTATTTTGTCTATTGTTCGTTCGTTTTTTATTAATAAAAAATGGACGAGACCTTTGACTTTTCTTCTTATTGAAATGACCGGGTCGATCGACTGGTTGGTTTACTTTTCTTCGGTCCTCTTGGCAGAGAGAGAGATGCATAAAAGAAGACAAACTGTTTCAACTTCTCTGTCTGAATAAACACCACAAAGTCGAGAAGCTTTGTTGTGTTCGAGAAGCAGAGATTTTTCGAGAAGCAAAGTCTGTATTTTTCTCTCTGATTTAATACGAAAAGCGATCTAAAATTCGTTGAATTTCAGAAGGGTTTTTAAGAAGCTTCTCGATTCATTTGCTAAACAGTGTTGGGGTTTAAGAGATTCCTCTCTCACTTCGTTAAAGTTGAAAGCTTTTTTTTTAGGGTTTTTATTTTAAACAGAGCTTTTCGATCTTGTGTTAGTATCTAAAGCTACTAGATATGGATGAGAGTAATCACGGAGGTTCATCATCAAGCTCACTCCCACCTTTCCTCACCAAAACATACGAGATGGTTGATGATTCCTCCTCCGATTCAATCGTCTCGTGGAGTCAGAGCAACCGAAGCTTCATCGTTTGGAACCCGCCAGAGTTTTCAAGAGACCTTCTTCCAAGATTCTTCAAGCACAACAACTTCTCTAGCTTCATCCGTCAGCTTAACACATACGTAAGCTTTTACTTAATGCTCTGTTTTTTTTTTCTTAACCTCGTCTTCCTTGTGGTTTAAGTTAAGTTGAGGTTTTTGTTTTGTAGGGTTTTAGAAAAGCTGATCCTGAGAAGTGGGAGTTTGCGAATGATGATTTCGTGAGAGGTCAACCTCATCTTATGAAGAACATTCACAGACGCAAACCTGTTCACAGCCACTCTCTACCTAACCTCCAAGCTCAGCAGAACCCGTTGACCGATTCAGAACGGCAGAGAATGAGTAGTCAGATCGAGAGACTGACCAAGGAGAAAGAAGGGTTGCTTCAGAAGTTACATAAACAAGAGCAAGAAAGAGATCAGTTTGAGCAACAAGTTAAGAAGCTAAAAGATCAGTTACAACACATGGAGAAGCGTCAGAAGACAATGGATTCTTACGTCTCTCAGGTCGTGGGAACACCAGAGCTCGCTCTGAACCTCTCGCCGTGTCTACCCGAAACGAACGAGAGGAAGAGAAGGCTCCCTAGGATCGGGTTTGAGCAAGATAACCAGACATGTGTTGTTGTGAGAGAGGAAGGTTCTACAAGCCATTCAGATGAAACAGAACATCAGGTGGAAGAGTTAGAGTCATCGATAGCGGTTTGGGAGAGTCTTGTATCTGATGATTCTTGTGAGGGTATGGCACAATCAACAAGAAGCTTGATGACGCTTGATGTGGATGATTCATCTACTTGTCCTGAAAGCCCTCCTCTTTCTTGCGTACAGCTAAGTATTGACACATGTCCCAAATCTCCTCCTTCTCAGAAGATCGTTGACATGAACTCTGAGCCTGATCATGTTTCAAAAGAACAGAACACAGCTGTTCCTACTACTGCTCCAGCAGCAGGAGTGAATGATGTCTTCTGGCAGCAGCTTTTGACAGAGAATCCTGACTCAGCCAAGCAACGGGAAGTTCAGCCAGAGAGGAAAGAAGATAAAGGTGAAGATCAAAGTGAGAAATGTTGGTGGAATTCGAGGAACGTAAATGCAATTACAGAACAGCTTGGACATCTGACTTCTTGAGAGAGAGTCCAGCGATCTCTGTTTTTATTAGATTCTTGTAATATAAGTTTCTTTTTTTTTTTCCTTTCAGATGTATTAGGTTATAAGCATTTGGGTCTGGTTTCTGCCTTTCATCATCACATGTATGTCCTATTCAACATTTTACCATTGAGCTTAACACCTATGTAAGGTTTTGTATAGACCTTATCATCTGGGATTAACTTCCATCTACAGATGATGAGATATGGTTGCAGCATATCGCCAATCACACGGATCAGTCGATTGGCAGATGGGTTTTGTACGGAAATGAAAGTTTTTGGTTTTATTGAACTTTTGGTTCAGTTCTCATAAACAAACATTTTTAGATGATGTCCAAAAAACAAAAAAAAACATTTTTTTTAGATCAGAAAGAATATCTATCTTATTAAAACAGAAACATTCTGTTGGACCTAACTTTATTTTGTAAGTTTTTAAATTAAATACACCTTTATACTTTATAGTTAAACATACATTAAATCACTAATGTTTCTTTCTTTATACTAATATCCATGTTCTCAAACAATATACTTATTTCTTTATACTACTATCAACGTTTCCAAACAATATACTTATTTCTTTATACTACTATCAATGTTTCCAAACAATATATTTTTATACTACTATCAATGTTTCCAAATAATACAATAATTAATCTTAATTATTTTATATCTATCATTTTCTCTTTAAATTTTTGTAGAAACGTCATAATTTCATAAATTTCAAAATAGTGAACTTTAAAATTTCGATTATAAGATTACAAATTATGAAACTATTACAATTTAAATCCAATTAGATTATATATCGGTCATCCATCAGTTCAATCGGTTAGTTTCGGGTTTTAGTGATTTTTAATATGAATATTTTAGAAACATAAATTGAATTGTCAGATCTCCGGATTAACCGGTATAATCACAATCAGGTTGAATTTAAAAATACTGATTTAAATACAAAAATATTTTAAATACACACTCTTTAAAAATTACCAAAATATTTGTTAAATTATTAGTGAAATTTTTCATCGTAAAATATTCCGCGTTTCAAAAGCGCGGTTCAAAATCTAGTTAAATCCTTAAAGAGCAGATCAACGTTATTTTCGCGGACAAAACCTACTTATCGAGAAACGAATCGAGTGTCGTAACGAGAAAAACATGAGTTCCACTTGTTCCTCAACTCCTCCTCCACTCCCGATTCTGACATTCACAGAGAGAGCCAAATCTCTCTCAGAGATCCAACAAGCTCACGCCTTCATGCTCAAAACCGGCCTCTCTCGCGACACTTTCTCCGCGAGCAAACTCATCTCCTTCGCCGTCGCGAACCCAGACCCCAAAACCGTCTCCTACGCTCACTCCATCCTCACCCGCATCGACGCCCCCAACGCCTTCACCCACAACTCCCTCATCAGAGCCTACGCCAACAGCCCCACCCCGGAGACCGCTCTGACCGCGTTTCGCGAGATGATGCTCCACGGCTCTGTGGACCCGGATAAGTACAGCTTCACGTTCGCGTTGAAAGCTTGCGCCGCGTTTCGCGGGGTCGAGGAAGGGAGGCAGATCCACGGCCTCTTCTTGAAGTCCGGTTTGGTCTCCGACGTGTTTGTGGAGAACACGCTTGTGAATGTGTACGGGAGGAGCGGGTGGTTCGAGGTTGCGCGTAAAGTGCTCGACGGAATGCCTGAGAGAGATGTCGTTTCGTGGAACTCGTTGTTGAGCGCTTTTGTTGAGAAGGGTTTGGTGGAGGAAGCGAGGGGGTTGTTTGATGAGATGGAGGAGAGGAATGTTGAGTCTTGGAACTTTATGGTTTCGTGTTACGCGGCTGCGGGGTTGGTTGAGGAGGCGAGAAGGGTTTTCGATGAGATGCCTGTGAAGGATGTGGTTTCTTGGAACGCGATGGTGAGTGGTTACGCGCGTGCGGGTTGTTACGGAGAAGCGTTGGAGGTTTTTAGTGAGATGCTTGAGAGCTCTGAAGAGGAGCCTGATGGTTTTACCTTTGTGAGTGTGTTGTCTGCGTGTGCTAATCTTGGATCGTTGAGTCAAGGTGAATGGGTGCGTGTTTATATCGACAAGCGTGGGGTTGAGGTTGATGGGTTTTTAGCGACGGCTCTTGTGGATATGTATTCCAAGTGCGGGAGAATTGATAAGGCTATTGAAGTGTTTAGAGGTACTTGGAAGAAAGATGTGAGTACATGGAACTCGATGATCTCGGGTTTGAGCGTACACGGTCTTGGAAATGATGCTTTGGAGATATTTTCGGAGATGGTTTATGAAGGTTTTAAACCGAACAGTATCACTTTCATCGCTGTTCTATCTGCCTGCAATCATGTGGGTTTGTTAGACCAAGCTCGCAAACTCTTTGAAACGATGAGTAGTGTTTACGGGGTTGAGCCGAGTATTGAGCACTATGGCTGTATGGTGGATTTGCTTGGTCGGATGGGTAAATTCGAGGAAGCTGAAGAACTTGTGAACAAGGTTCCACCTGATGAGGCTTCGGTTCTATTGGAATCTCTTCTTGGTGCATGTAAAAGGTTTGGTTGCACGGAACAAGCAGAGAGTATAGCGAATCGGTTATTGGAATTGAATCCAGGGGAGACTTCTGGTTATGTTCAGATGTCAAACTTGCATGCTTCTAATGGAAGATGGGAGGAGGTTACGGAGGTGAGAAGAAAGATGAGAGCAGAAAGAGTAAGCAAGAAGCCTGGATGTAGCATGATTGAAGTCAACGGGGTCGTCCATGAGTTCTTAGCTGGTGAAGGACTAATAAACGACTAACACTCTGGTAATGTCCAAAAACTATTCTGTCTATTTCATAGTCTTGCTAATAACTTTTGTGATAACTTTTATGAAGTTAGGGAAGTTGCATCGTAGAAAGCGTAAACTATTAGCAAATCAGAATGGTTAATCATGCACTTATTAGTATATTATTATAAGTATTCTACATTAAACTAATGAAAACTTAAATCACTATGCACCTGCTGAAACACATCGATGATCATGTTATGATATTCATCGCTATTGAGTCTTAGATAGCAAACCAGAAGCTCTTTGAGCTCTTCAGGGTGGTGGATACCATTCTCCATGATCATCTCAATCATTGAATCTCTAAAATCCCTCTGAGGATTGCTGGAGCATTTCACCACTGCAAAGCTTTCGTTCTCCATTCCTCCATCTGCTGCTTCCTTCACAAGCTCGTGTTTGTGTTCCCGTGCTCTCAGTTTAGCCTTCTTCAAGTCTTCAATAGCTTTAACTCTGCATTTTTCAGATGCTCTTGGTGAAAAAACTCTGACCTTATTGTTTTCTTTTGTTCCTAATCTGTTTAGCTCCCTTCTTAGGTACATAGATTTCCTCTGTTGGTCAGCCTTCAGCTTCACTTCTCTTAGTTTTGTATCCTTGAGCTTTTGCCACTGATGAGCCGGTTTTGATTCGGTCTGACCAAGAATCACAGAATCTTTTCTGCTGTAACTCCCTGTAAATGTCCTTCTCCAAGGTATTTTGGTCTTCACCTCTGCGTCTTGTTCTGATCTCTTTGGCTTTTGTTCGAGAAGCCTTTGGTCACGTCTCTCATATCTCTGCTTCTCTCTCTTCAGCTGAATTCTTGGCGTCATGATCACAGTTCCTTTGTCTCTGTCCATTGCCTTTACTTCCAGAAAGCCACACTTCTCTCTTTCGAAATCTCTTGCTTTCTTCCTCGCACTTCTCATTATCTCTTCAAACTTCTCATTTGACTCCATATCTTCTGACCTTGTTGCAGTGCTCTCTTTTTCTATTGATACTCTCTGAAACCTTTTGTTGCTCTCATGAATATCACTTCGACGTTTAGTAGACATGCTCTGGGTAGCTTCATCATCTTGCTTCTTCTCTTTTACAGGTTTCAAGTCAGAAGAACCACTCAACTTTGAAAACCAAGAAGAAGAAACAGGTTTCTTTCGTCCCCATCTCATCATTCCAAAGAATCTGAAAAAGTTTTGTGGTCTCTTTTTCTACCGGGGGTTTCTTAGGATGGACTATAAAACAATATGATTAAAAAAAAGTAAGGGATGTATCTAGAGGTTACTGTTGTAATATGGTTAGGTCGTTGTGTTTAATAGGGAGATGGAAGATGTTGTCTTAACGTGTAAAAAGCTAGTTGCAGTTTGAAAAAAAAGAAAGAGCGAACTAAACCCGCCTGAAGAATCCTGTGACCACTTTTGGCCTTAGAAAACTTTTTGTTTTTTTAATTGGTTTTGTAATCTCTGGGTATGTATTGGAATTTATACCGAAGTAGGGGACCAGCTTTATCAATCAAAAACCAAACTTCATTGATGACAAAGACTTGAGTTCTCTCTCTTCTTTCTAAGTAACGTGACAGACCCAAGAAACCACAAGAATCATCTTACCTTTTAGTTTGTAGTAGCTGTGTTAAAACTGAGGTCCTGGCTCATAGAATCTATTGCCCTTTGCATTTGCATGACTATAACAATATGATTGGTATCGGTCCCGGTCTCTCCTGGTCCTAGACTAAGAGATATTTTAATCATGAAGAAGGTAAAGTTGATGGATTCAGGGTTATCTGAAAGTTGGAGATTTTGTGAAGTTGATGTGGTCCTGATTTTAGAAGAACAACTAAAATCTTTCCATATGGATATATCACCTACCTTTAGGTATGGTTTGTGTCATGGGATAGAGAAAGTGTGTTTTCTTTTATTTACATAAGGCTTGGCATTGAAGCATTAGCAAAGTCACCCATTTCAGGCTCTTCTACTTTCCCATCTGCGAAAATATAAAGGAATAATACCCATTGCGGTGTTATTATTTTACAATAAAATATAATTTTTTTTGGGAGACTGGCCTTTATCATTTAAAAAGGAGAAAACATTATTTCACGACAATTTCAAACTTAGATGATAGCCAAACGAACAAAGAAGAGGAAATGTTGTAAATTAATTTATTTTGTCATTGCTTTACAGCATGGTTGCCACACATACTTTCCCTCTGTGTTAAGTTTGAATTTGTATGTTTTTGTTTCTGATGGTCAAATATTAGGGATTGACGAATTATCCTACATTTTTTTGGCCGGACTTCAGAATTGTTGGACCTAAGATAAATAACAAAAATGCAAATGCTAATTTTTGTGCGAGGCTAACCACAGCTAATGAAACAGATCCGATTTACAATCATGCTGGAGTTATAAGAAGAACCATATGGTTTCTAATGCTTTGAGTTCTTCCTTGATGCGTTAGCGTTTGAGGTTTACATAGCACATTTTTCATGCAGCATCGCCACCATTTCAATACAACTCTTAAGAATGAATAGACTTACAAAGTTACAAAAACTAATCCAATTTATTTTTGTGGTAAAAACAAGATCCAAAAGAACTATTACAAATGCAAAGAAGCTACACAACTGACTATGACTACAGTCTACAAGAACAATTTGAGTATGATCGACAAAAGAACAAAAACACATTTATCTTGATGGAGATCTCGTCGTCAGACATTTCCCACACGACACGAGTTTCAATAACGCCCGTGGTCTTGTCCTTCTTCCTCTCACCTTCAACCTCGTTGCCTACAGTTTCAAAGTTTCCATATCTTTTTCAGCTAACCATAACAAAAGAAAAAGAAAAAAGAAGATAAAATCGATATAAGGGTGTTGCTTGCTACCTTGCGACGTGTGCCTCTTGAGGATTTCCAGCATAACAAGCTTCTTGATCTAGCTTCAAGCCTCCTGTAAGAAAAACCAGAGACAAAAACATTTTTTTACCAAATGATCTTATTATATGTTTGACTGAGTGTTTCTGAGAGATATCTTACAGATTCTCTTGTTCCAGCTTCTCAGCGATAGACACGGCTTTGCGTTTAGACCAGCCGTTTTGGAGTGTGCATCCATCAGCTTGCTGAATCACACGAGCCAACGAGACTCTACCTCTCACAATGCTTTGGCTCTGGTTCTGACTCTGGCTTGCTTCCATATGTTTCCTTCTAGCTCTAGCCAACGCGGATGAACCAACTCGCTCCGTCCTTTCCTCCTCTTGCTTCTGTTGCTGACGCCGTCTCTGTCCATTAGATTCGATGACCTCAACTATCTCACTTCTCCCGCTTCCATTCATGTTGTGATCTTGTCCAACGAGTGCTAAAGATGATGATCTTGGTGGCCTCGAGTCTCTCTTTGTCTCGCATCTGATCTCTATAGTTACCGGAGACTCGAGCACCGCCTCAAACGCTTGCATTATATGCCCACGGAACTTCTCAGCCGTTGATTTTGTTAACGGTGAGCTGAACATCAAGTGCACCGTAGGAGCTGCACTCAAGAAAATGAAAACTTGGCATCAAGATTTTGGCTTCTAAAGTCAAAAAGATTCAAAATGCATTTTACCTGAACCGAGACTAAGAGAGACGATTCTTCCTTCTTTGTAAAGAAACTCTCTCAACCCATTAACTCTAAGCTTCTCAATAACTTCCAACCAAATCTCTTCAACAGCCGGTCGGTTTTTTCTACCGTCTCCTCTTCTCCTGTCTAATCCAGAACTTCTCTCCCCTGCTGCTGCGTCGCTAGAAGGATCCAGATGGTGATCTGAGCTCTCTCTTTCTCTACCTCCGTTGTTCTCTAACGGCAACGGAGTTCGGTTCAAGCTAGTGTCCGCAGTGGAAGAACGGTTAAGCAGATAGTTCTGATCAGGAGCCAGCTGAAGCAACGCGGCTGTGAGCCAAGTCAGCTTATCGTTTGATACTCTCAGCTGCTTCTCTGCCTCGGATAGAGTCTTGAGAGCTAGTCTCAGCTTCTCCATATCTTCTTTAGATACTATAAGTAGTGTATTAACCAAGAATATGGATCAGATAACAAACAACAAAGGGGGAAAGGTATTGTAAGATTTCTGAAACTCACATGGTTGCCGTCGGAAAAACTTTCTTCTATGCTGATCTTTAGTGAGGTCATAGCTACCCGCGAGAATGTCTGTTATGACCGTTGCGAGCTGTGACATTAAAGCCAATGGTTCTACACTTGTTTCCATTATTGTTCTCAAGTTCTTCACAGTGTTTACAGTATCTGCAGATAAAGCTAAATCGAGAAGATCTACTAACTTCTCATCAGACACAAGCCCAACCTGCAAAAATAAAACAAATGTCAATGGAGAGATATATTTTATTAAAAATATATATATATATATATATTTTCGATTAATGCTTACCAGTTCCTGAACTAAAGGAACAGAGATCCTCTGTCCCAACAAACTAAGCTGTTCAAGAGTCATCTCCGCATCTCTCAAAGAACCATCTGATCTCGAAGCTATAAGCTTCAAAGCATCTTTCTCTATCTCAATCTCTTCCTTCGACGCAATCCACTGCAATGAGCAGACGATATCTGCGTCTTTGAGCTTCGGGAAAAAGAACTTCTGGCACCTCGATATGATCACGTGAGGCAGAACATCGAGACTCGAACACACGAGGATAAACACTACACGCCGCGGCATCGCTGCTCTGTCCACCACTTTGGAAACAGCGCTCCAGCAATCGGATGACAAGGTGTCGCAATCATCAAAGATGAAAACGCGAGGGGAGGACTGCGATGATGATGATGAGACCGTCACACTGTTGTTGTTGTTGCCGTCGAGCAGATTCTCAAAGTCGAAGTTCCCTACAGGACCTACTTCACGAATGTTCCGGCTTTTCCCCATCTCGTGTGAAACGCACGAGGTGCAAGCACCGCAAGGCTTCTGCTGTTGTTCTGAAGAGTGGCAGTTGAGAGCCCTTGCGAATATCCTAGCGCAAGAGGTCTTCCCCGTTCCGTTTGGACCATGGAACACGTATAACAGTCCAAGCTTCCGTCTTGCAACCGCGTTGGAGAGAGCTTGTACGACCAGGTTCTGCCCCACGAGATCCCTGAATGTTTTAGGCGCGTATCTCTCCGTAAGACTCTGATGCTGGTGCTGATGCTGGTGGTGATGGCGAGCGTTTCCATGACTCTTCTTCTTGTGTGACCTACCTTCTGAAGCAAGATCAGAATCTTCTTCGTTCTTGAGCAAATTATCCGCAAAGATCCCTAACTCTCCTGAGTAGTCATGCACCCATCCTTCGTTATTCTCTGCGCTATCAACTAGTAAAGGAAGCGCCTCGCCACCATCAGAGCAGATGAAAGAGCTCGAGTCGTCCTCATCATCCTCAGGCTGTCTCATCATCATCATATCAGAACCATTCCTCTCATTAGACTCACCTTTTCTTCCCTTTGAATCAGACATACCACAAGACAAACTCCTACCCGCTTTATCCAGGAACGTCTTCCCTCGGTGATGGATCCTAGACCAGTTAAACGGAATCCCACAAGCCTTAGTCATGTTCTGTTCCCCAATACCCTCTTTCTCATGCTTCTCACCTTGAGGAACCGAGTTGGAAGCAACAGACATCTCACTCTTCCCCCCACCACCACCAGTATCTCTCTCTATACTCTTACCACGAACTCTCCTCGTCCCTCTAAACTTCCTTCTCTTAGTCCGACTCATCCCACCACCACCGTATCTAACACGTGGACGAACATTAGATGAAACAACATCATCACTATCACCACCACCAACAACAACCTCATGTAACTGATCAGATAGCGTCTTAGCAATAATAGCATCGTTGATCCTACTAAGCCTCCCGCTAGCTTTCGAACCCGTATCGCCCGAAGCAACACCGTGATGATGAGTCTCCTCCTCAACAACTCTATAACTCTTTCTACTAGACTCCTCTCTCTTCACCCTCCTACCACCACTAATCTCGCTGCTCCTACCAAACCCTTCGTCAGAAGGAGTCACTCTACAAGTCCCAAAGTTCACAACGGGGGAAGAGCCAGACAACCTACGGCTGGACTTTGACTTCTTCTCTCCTTTCTTAGGAAGCAAGTCGACGATGGAAGGAGGAGGCGTGTTGTTCCAAGCGGGAGGAGGGCTAGCTGAGGGGTCTCTGAGGGAGCGTGACCTCTGGAGGACGATGAGGTCTCTCATCAAGGCGCGGTCGGTTAGGACAGGGCTCTGTTTGTGCATATGGTTCTTCAAGTGGATACAGTTGGTTAGATGGATGTGGTTGCGGAGATGCTCGCCGATGTCTCCATTTGCGTCTTTTAGGATTCGGTTCCGAGTAGAGGAAGAGGAAGCAGCAACTCTCGTCGTCGTCGTTGTAGTTGTCGTCGTCATTTATAGAAACCAAATCGAATCGTATCTCATCTTTGTGAACCAAAGATTACAGCTTTTAAAAGTCTCGAATCTCGGAAAACAGAAACCAAATCGAAGAATTGAAAAAAGATGGAAACTTTGAAGGAAACAGAAGCTAAAGGATCAAGCTTTCTGCTTCAGGTACACTGATGAGAGCTTTGTTTTCAGATTAATGAGAGAGAGAGAGAGAGTGGAAACAGAGAGGCAAGTTGGCATCGAAGTTAGTGACTTCATCAGTCAGTCACAGGGACAACAGAGATATAAAAGAGACGGCACCGTTTTAAAAGAAGTCACAGATCTCTCCTCTTTTCTTCCACCAGATTTTCACATGCAGATTCAGAGGGAACTGATGGGTTCTGGAAGATAACGATGGTCGAGAGAGAGAGAAGAGAAGAGAAACCTCTGTTTCGTGCAGAGGGTTTTGCTCTGTTTCTTTTTCTTAGGAGAGAGAGAGAGAGAGAGAGAAATGGAGACAGATCAGACACGAACATAGATAGGTATGGTGGGAACACAGCCAATAAAGAAGTGTCCGTTTGTAGGAGAAAAGCATGCAAATGAATATTGAGGGAAAACGACCTATTTCCCCACCGTAACTATGGTATAGTAATAAATGTACACAAAGTTTAAGCCTCGTCCTAATTGCACACATACAAACTATAACAACACCTTTCCACATACGAGAAAAGATCGAAACCCGTTTCCCCGTCAACTTTGAAAATCAGACTAATACCGACATATCGTGGTTAATAGTTGGTTAGTGTTTCTAAAACCCAGACTTAACCAATGACTAACCTATCTTAACCAAAAACAACCCGATTATCACCCGATTAGAGAATTAAAACCCAATTAAATCCCCATATATCAACTCATGACCCGATTAATCAAATTAGAAACCCTAAAACATCAACCCCTCTCTTTGGCGAAGAAGAAGGTCTCCGATTGTCTCCGATTGTCTCCAGTTAGGTAAATTCGACATCTCTCTCTCTTGTCTCTCTGTCTCTCTCTCTCTCTCTCTCTGTCTCTCTCTCTGTTTCTCTCTCTGTCTCTCTCTCGTTGTCTCTCTCTGTCTCTCTCTTTGTCTCTCTCTCGGTCTCTCTCTCGTTGTCTCTCTCTTGTTGTCTCTCTCTCATTGTCTCTCTCGTTGTGTCTCTCGTTTTCTCTCTCGTTGTCTTGTTGTCTCTCTGTCTCTCTCTCTCTCGTTGTCTCTTACCATTTTGTATGTCTTTGTTTTGTAGGTATCAACAATGGAGCCGTGGTCTGATGTGAATGTAGAGTGGAATGATGTACCTGCTTTCGATCCGGGGACACCTGATTCTCCTGATATTGACTCTGATGGTGAAGATAGAAGAGAGCGTAACGACTACAACATTGAGAAGGATGCCATGAACTTTGTTGATGAGCCTCCAGTGAAGCATAACCTGTATCCAGAGACAGAATCAGATGAAGAGGCAGACCTTGTTTCTCGGCTTTAGATTCCTTTTACACGTTTCATGGCCTTGTTTCTCGGGTGTATGAACTAGTTTAATGGATTTAGACTCTATTTTAGTGTGTTACAGATATGCTGCTGAGTCAATGTATTATATTTTAATGGCTTTAGTCATGCTTTTGAAAAGATTTAGAATTCTTGATTCTCACAATTTAACAGCATAATCATCTTAAAATAACATCCTTCTTTCATCATCTTAAACAACAGACACAACAATAAATCATCATCTTAGACAACAGACACAACAGAAACAAACTAGACACTTAAACATACCACCATTAGACATAACAAACCGAGAAAAATTATAGTATCTTAGCCAACACAACCATCCCCACACATCCTAAAACAACAAGCACCAGCGCCTTCTTCACCTTACTTTTGACTTCATTCACAACATCTTCCATTCTTGCAGAAATCTCGGTCTCTAACTTCAATCCAAACTCTTCAAACTTTGTCTTCTCTTTTTGGGCATCCCTTTCTTCTTCCACACGACCAGTCAACATGCCCTGTTCAAGTCTCCCTATCCTAAACGACAATGCTTCAACCTCATCCAACAAAGCCTCATCAACCCATTTGTAACTGTGATTATCATTACTCAGCTACAAACACAGAAAAATTGATTCACCCACACATTTTGAACAATCACATTTTGAACAATCACATTTGTAACTGTAATTATAAACAAACTAACCCTTTTCCTGCCGCAAAAGCACAACGAAAGTATCTCCTGTAAGGATTTGGCTTCGAATTTGACATCAAGGGGATAACTAATTCTCCACACCAACATCTCTTCGGAACACCAACAACACGACCTCTTGCTCGACCCGTAGAGACTCCACTCGAATTTCCCGATTCATGACTCATACTTTCTGGGTCTGGGCAAACAGAATCTCTCTCTGAATTTTTAGGTTTTAGGGTTCTAAAGACATGAACTCAATTTTGGGGGTTTTAAAGGGTTTTCGGGTCGGGTTTAAATCGCTTCTTACTCGGATCTTTATCTGGTTCGAAGTGTACCAATACGAACCGGTTTACTATCGGTTCATGTAATAAACCATTAAAACCAACTTAAATCTTGGTTTGTGGGGAAACGTGTTTCGATCTTTTCTCGTATGTGGAAAGGCGTTGTTATGGTTTGTATGTGTACAATTGGGACGAGGCTTAAACTTTGTGTACATTTATTACTATGCCATAGTTACGGTGGGGAAATAGGTCGTTTTCCCGAATATTGAATAATACATATTTTAAAAAGAAAATTAAATAAAAAAATTCAGAATTTTTGCTACCAAATTATCAAAAAGTGTCGGTCTTTGAATAATGCGGCTTGTATTTTTCTGTGCTTAAAAACTAGTCGTTGGCATTTATTTTGTCAGCTTGTTTTTTTCTTAGTAATTTGGTTGGGTCATTTGGTGGAGGATTTAACCATTTGAGTACTGGGGAAGATCCATAGATTTGTCATTGCTAGTTGCTTTTGCGGTTGTGGTTGCTTCTTGTTTGAAATGTCTGAGCTCTTCTCTATTCTGGTAATTTTTACACATTTTACGGCCTTCCAACCTATGTGATATCTCTTTCTTGCTCTTTGGTGGTTTCACAAATAGTTTAGAGTTTTGTATTCATTCTTCGTCTCTTCCTTTGTCTCTTGTTGTCTAGGCTAAATTGATCTTGGATGTGTGTTAGGTGATTAATGATCTTTTAAATTTTAATACCAGAAAACTACATGCTTTTTTCAATCTAAAAATTATGTTTTGTGCAAAAATATATTGTTTGTGAAAATCATAAAATACATTTTTCACTAAATCGTAAAAATGTATTTTTTGTTAAATCCCGTAACAACGCATTTTTGGCTAAAATTGTAAAACATAATTTTCAGTCAAAACCGGAAAATACACAAGTAAACAACATTCATGTGAAACATTTGGATAATATTCCCTCCGTTTTGAATTACTTGTCGTTCTAGGTTTATACACACAAATTAAAAAAACATATGATTTTGTATATTTCCAAAATAAAAACATAATTACCTATACATCTAACCATATTTCAACCAATAGAAAAATAAAATAGAGAATCTTTTTAATAAATTTTACATTGAAATTTTAAAACGACATTTATTTTGAAACGAATATTTTTTTCTACAACGACAATTAAATCGAAACGGATGAAGTATATTTAGATGGACTATCTAGATGCACATTTCAGAGAGGAACATGGTCTTAATCTCATTCTTCTGAGTTTTAGCTACCAGTCATTGAATGTGTTTATTGACTACTTATGGTTTTCTGTAGCTGCAGAATTTTTAGAGTCTTGATTGTGCGTTGTGAATGACTGAAGTATCCTTTTATAGGTTAATGTTTTTCTGATATAATTTATCCACGGTTATTAATTTTGACTGGTGACATGTTTTTAACGTAAATTAGTTCATGTCATGAACCTGATCACGATATCTTGTACGTTGAATAATTTGGAAGAGATGTATAATTAGTTTATATTGTTTCCATAAAAGATTGTTAAAGGGAAAAGAGATGTCCACTTAACCTACCTAGTCAAATCTTTGTGCTCATCTTTAACAAATCAAAGTAAATATTTGTGATTATCATATTTTTCTTTTTAAGTTTGACCATAATCAAGGGTTCCTACTTACAACCACTAAAAATTGTTTCTGTCTCATCTACTCTCTTTGATTGATGTTAAAGTCCCTTAAATGATTGAGAGGAACAGACTGCTGTCTGAAAGCGTACACAGTCGGAAGTTTGTTTTTCTATATATACAGCGGAAAAGAATATTACTCTAAATGCTAGTACTGAATAAACTACTGATATGATTTCTATCTCAAATAAGATTTACATTACGAAATATAATTAGTGAGAGTTTTGACATTAGAGCTGCAACTAATAAGAGCTCTCTAACCCATAAAAGATATTTAGAGAGGAAAAACAAGAAATCGAATACGACAGCCAAAACCTTCGGACGATAACTATTATGGTACGACGGTTAGCGTCACGATCACGTGCTCATATTGGGACTTTAGATGATCATCAAAAAGACAATATGTTGGCGTAGGTGATCATTAAAGTTGCTTTTGTTATTTTTCATAAAACAAAACTAGATTTTAACCCGCACGTTCGTGCGGGTATTTTTTTCATTTTATAAATGTAGAACTAAAAGTTTTAAATATAAAATTTACATTTTAATTTTCCATATTGTATAACTTTATAATCTTATTGTTTAAATTTTTTATGTGACATTCTTAATGTATAATGATTTATTGTATACATTAAACTTTGTTATTATTATTATATACTAATATATTTTTGAGTTCAGTACAAATAAATTTATATTCTGAAATTATCAAATAAAGAATCACATAAAAGTATGTCTTTTTTTAATTTGGATAGTTTTCATACAATACATTTCTAAAATTTATTTAGTTATACTATAGAAATGATAGTTGTTTAAAATAATCTATGTTTTCATATTATATTTTAAAAATATCAATTAATTTTCTACACTCAATTGTTATGAAAACAGATTAATTGCAAAATAAAGTAATGTAGTTGTTTTTTATAATAAAGAAAAAAAATAATGTAATTGTTTCTTGGTTTGAGTATGGATATAATTCTGACAAAAATAAGCATTGGTCGTTGGTATGGTCTAGTTTTGTCAGACAGATATGGTTAGAGATTTACAAATTCAAACCATTCGGGTCAAACAAAGGGTTAACGGGTCGATCGTTTTGTCATATGGCTATAAAAGCCTTTCTTATATATTGGCGCATGTTTAGAGTTAATAGCAATGGCGTTTAGTCGTAAATATCATGAAAAAATCAGGGTTAAATATTAATTGTACTTCAGTTTTAATAGATTAGATAACTGAACAAGTATTTCATGGTATACCTGTTTATAACCCAAATATTATTAAATCTATGTATACTTGCTTTCAAAGTGGCCTAGCCATAACTATCTGCATTTCATATAGCTATAGATCTAAGAATTTGTTCTTAATTCGAAACAGAGAATATAAAACTTTATATATAATTTCCTGTGTATATAAATGAAGGATAAGCATAGGATTCGGATAAAAGTAATAAATGGAAGACGGTATGGACCACCGATTTATATACTTTGGAAATTAGTAATCTAGTTGGTGCAAGAGAGGCGTTATCACGTGTCTTTAGCAAGACCCATGAGACATCATACATAATTTTTATTCAAAGAGGCACATCAGCATCACTAGCTACATGTGTGTATGCGTATGTGATTGTATACAATGATACCTGTATTTAAATACGTACGTACTGCTTTTATTACATGGACGGCAAATTACCAAATTTAATCCACACACCTGAACATTTATTTTTACATGTTTTGAACTGATGAATATAAATACAAACTTATAAAATATGCCTTTTTTTTGTAACATGCAATAGTGGTTTCACAACATCTTAGCCATAAGCCATCTAATATCTCTTCTCCTTAAATTTATATGGCCAAATATCGGTTATGTGTGTGTGAACTTAATACTCTACTTAACAACTTTTTGGGGCCAAAATCACATTTCAAGCGAAACATTAGGATGGTCCCGAAACACAAAGCTTATGTTGCACACCGCAGTCATACAAAAGAGCGTTAGGAGATACTGTATAGCAGTATAGGTCACATCAGCAATTGCCTCTTCAGTATATTTGTTTATTACGTGCTAACATTATTTCTGGTTGCATTGCCTATATCATATTTATCACATAGAGACCGATGAGTTGAAGCTATATATAGTGTGGACACTTTAACTTTCTCAACTACTTTGTAAAAGGTTGAGAATCGGCATGGCTCGTGAACGAAGATTATATTGAACAAATACGTTGTTATCTACTTGGCTATATCAAAAAGATGAAAAGAAAATAAGGGTACAATGACAACATGCAAATTCGAGATATAATAGGTTTCCCCCAAGTTTTGTCGCGGGGTGAATAATCAATCGAATATTTTTTTAAATGAAGGGATAGTTTATAAATAGCACCTAAGATGGTGTGTTTGTAGTTCCAAAATCCAATGAACTAAAAAGATGACTTCAATTAGACATCACTGACACGTTACTTTACGTTTTTAACTCTAGAAGTACTTTGATTCTCGAGCCCAAACTCATGCGTTGTAACGCTTGGAACTTGTAAAAGTGGAGAGGAGAAGGATCTTTATGGATAATCTCAGGACTACTTTGTTGTTATAAACCCTAGTATATGAATACTTAATTACTAGGAGTACGATTGTCTTTTTTTTTTTCTTTTTTTTTTGTCGTCTAAAATATTATCTCTATAATATTATTTGAGAAGTTAGTTTCCTATGTGTCGCGCTCACGTTAACTCTCACGATGGTTGATTACGCTGATACCCTTAATGAATTAAAAAAAAATACATTTAGATACTATTATTGAAATTTTTATTTAGTTTCCTTTTAATTTTTTCCAAATAACATATATAATAAAAAGGAAACATTTATAAAGTTTTTTTAAAAAATTAAAAACGAAAATATATATTTATATAATATGATTTCATTAAAAAAAAAGAAATTTCACAAAATAGAAATATTCCATTTAAGACTATTTTAAATAACATAAAATATACTTTTGAAGTAATAAAATATTTATTTATATCTATATTTTCTTAGATGAAAATATATATTTGTATATAATGTGATTTCGTAATCTATAAATTATATTTTACTTATATAATATGATTTCTAAAATACAATCACAAAAAATTAAACTGTTTATTTTAAAGAGATATTAAAAATAAATTAAAATTAACTTTTGATCAAATAATTAAAATATTTTAAATTAACATAACACTATATAATTTAACAAGGTAGATATATTATATATTATCATTATTAAAAATGTTTTTTAATATTAAAATTTTATGTTTTATGTTTGTCACAGTTAATATAACCATAATCAAAATACCAATGCAAATCTGAATTCTCATTTTTAGGATTATTTGCATAAATTTCAGTTTACCATTTAATATATATAAGACATAAAATTATTTAAATATTTTAGTTATTGTAAATATTGATATGTGTTCATGAGCTTCCAAAAAGTATTAGTTATTTATGTAAGTAACTTCCAATTGATTATCGTTTTACTTTCTAATATTTTATTTTAAAAATCAACATATAGTTTAATTTTTGTAATTTGGAATCAAATATTTAGTTTATTTTTACTTCATTCTAAGCACAATATATCTTAAGTTATACATAATCTTCCTCAAATATATTTACATATCTAAGATAACAACCAAAGTAAAAGCAAATAATCATAATTTTCATATATTTAAAATAAAAAATATTAGTTGAATTTAGAGAAATTGATTGATGCAATCCAATATACCCAAATGATAACTTATTTAAAATCATATGTCTGATTAAAATAATATAATATTATTAGTATAAATTATGCATACAAATTATAAATTAATTCAAAATTAAAATTAAATAACAATCAACTATTGTAACATATTTAATTTATAAATATTTGTACCTGTGCATGAGCACGGGAAAATCACCTAGTTAATAACAAAGAACAGATTACAAGGCCCAAAACCCGGCCCAACCGACAACTACACAAGCCCATACAAAACGCACCGCAGCCCAAAAAAACCGAAGACCCAACGCGCAGTCCCCCACCTCAGCACCCACGTGTTGAAATGTCAACACCAACGGGTCACGTGTCAGCGGAAGATGCAACATCATCTCCACAGGCTGTCGGTCGTCGCCACCGGGGTCGCAACCGATACCACGCCGAATCGCGATTCACCCACTTCCTTCTCGGTCTGAAGTCGACGCTGGTTTATCGAAGCAGAACACTATCACCGGAATCACCGGGATGAGAACCACGACCCCCGCTTCCACCCCCAACGACAAATATTGGGGTAAAAGGAAACGAGGTCACTCAAACAAGGCCCGCCCTTCCAAGAGCTTCAATCGAAATCGCCGAAAGCTCCTCTGAAGTCGGCCACTACCCACCACATGAATCAACCCTAACCACAACTCGAACCCTTCCCCGAGAATCGAAAGCCGGCAACCACGACGGACGACGAACCGACGCGGCTCCAGAAACATACTCTGGCAAAGCACGGCGAAGAGATCACCGGTTCCCGAAAAACTGAAGGCGGACTACCACCAAAAAGAGACATGCATGGCCGCAAGCAAGAAAAAGAAACTTTTTTACAAAAACAGAGGAGAAATCGTGGCCGGACCGACGGCGGCGAAAGCCGAACCCGCCGGCCGGAAGCTACGTTCGCAGTGGTTGTTACCTTAGAGAGAAGTCAGAGGTTTTTTCTCTCTCTACAGGCCTACAAATTACTGTAACTACATAACTAGTGATGAAATATAGGAGTACGATTGTCAAAATCCCTACAAAATGTCTATATCGAATTTTTAATGTATAATGTAAGCAGTATATTTGACTCAACATCTAGAATATTCATGGTTACCAGCGAAAAATGCAATATATTTTTAACAAAATTGCAATTGTGCATTGTTAGATGTGTTGATGTGATAATCAGATTTGTATTACATATTTTTATACAAAACCATTAAATTTGTTGAGAAAAAATCTAAAACAAAAATATGAGAATTTAAAGATGCAAGCTGCCTTTAACCGATGTTCCAACATCCGCATGTAAGAATTCGTACGTATATCGATCCATACCTAACCTTAGAACCAAAATGTCCCAAACATTGTAATCATCGATCAGGTCGAAGATTCCGGTGTTTCCTACGTTTTGTAAAATCTCTTGTCAGTTTTAAAAGTTGATAATAATAGATCATCGTTAATTAACTAGACCTATATTAAAAAAAAAAAAAAAAAAAAAAAAAAAAAAAAAAAAAACTAGACCTATATAGTTGACAAAAAAAAAAAAAAACTAGACCTATATAGCATTCTTTTATCACGTGCCGACCATCGCTACTTTGCGGCGAAGCATTGCTCGGCTCCACCTCCACGTGCCAGCATCGGCGTCTTGAGTTCTAAACAAACCTAACCACACAGCGCAAATTGTTCCCCACATGTTCTTCTATGTAAAGCCCCTAATTTAATATCTCAAAATTTTACGAGGCTAGAAAAAAAAAAGTCAAAAGCTGAAGCTATAAGTGTAAAAAACTTGATTTGAGTTAGACCGCCAAATCCGGTTGTTAAATTGAACATCTCGATTGTTTCATCTAAAACGAGGTGTTCCTTATGTAACATCTCAGACTGTTTCAAAGGTTTCATGTAGTGTTTCAACAAATAAATCTATAATCTCATTATTAGAGTATTCAATTTGGTTAATCATGGATCAAATTAACCAAGTTCTTCGAATCATTTTAAGCAAAAACCACTTTATGTGAACTTAGAAATCGCATCATAAATGGTGATTACATTCCTTATCATCAAATCACCCCACCAATTATAGTCTGTGGATGTTCTTTTCATACAAGGCAAACATGGAGAGATCACATAAATAACTGCGACTAGAGAGCCTTTGAATTTATCTCACTGGAGAAGATTTTTGATGCAACAAATACATAGACAAAAAACAAAAGAATACGAATCTATTGTTTATTTTCATTACACTAAGCTTAAAACTTACTAGTCAAATGAATGTTAAAAGTATCATCACTACAGAGAAGAGTCAACTTGATCAGTCACAAATTCACAAAATAAATAAAGATTACAGAACGCAATTTATTTTCTCTGTTCTTGGCCAATCACAACATACATAGAAGATTGCAAACTAACATCTTCGACATCTTCAATCAAAATTCTGACGTAAATCTCTTCACAAGGATAACCACTATCGCTGGAAAGGAAAGTTCACAGAAAGAATTATTACATTGGCTTCTTAAAAGAAAACAACAGCGTCTGTAGTCCAACGGTTAGGATAATTGCCTTCCAAGCAATAGACCCGGGTTCGACTCCCGGCAGACGCATTTTTTTGTCAAACCCTTTTTCCTTTCGACAGAACCGGAAAACAAAAGCGTTGGTTGAGACATCCCCACGTGTGTGGTCTACAATCTCAATTCATTTCACAGCACAAACATCTCTGGATCAAATCTTCAGAGAGTAGTAACTGAGAAATGGAACTTTCTTCTTCTCTCAAGCTTTCATCGCCGTTATCTACTTCCATCGTCAACAACATTCAGGTTACTTAGTTTCTTTTGTTCAAAACTTATCTTATATTTCATCTGAAAATTCTGTAATGCAGTTTCAGGCTAGCGTGTTGTGTAACAAATCAAATTCGAATATATTTTTTTGCTATCACTGTTATGTTCACTTGGGGTTTGAAGTTTGTTATTTTTGCAGGGTTCTTCATCAAGTTATAAAGTAAAGTTCTCAAACAACACTTCATCACTTCCTAAACCGTTTCTTCAACTCGATGATAGAAGCAGACGTCTCCGTGACCAACAAGTTTCACATACCTCTGTCTATCTAAGATCATTTAGAAAACGGGTCACTGCGAAATCAGGATCACAAGGTTGGGACATTGGTAGATTCATCAAAACATTGTACTTCTTCAACGGACCACCCTCTCCTCTTAAGGTTTCTGATTCTCATTGAGCTTTTATGAACTTTTGAGGGTTATTATTGATTGTTTTCTGTTTTTCTTTTTTGGATTGTGAAGTTTGTTTCATCAGTGTTTGAGAAGCTTACCAACGGATCAACTGAGGAACCTGTTAACGAAATGGAGACTACTGAAATCATACTTGTGGCTGGAGCTACTGGTGGTGTTGGAAGAAGGGTTGTTGATATTTTGAGGAGTAGAGGGTTACCTGTTAAAGCATTGGTACTAATCTTTTAGATGGCTTTCTATTCATAAAAATGTGGGTGAAGTCTTGAACTTTGTTTGTGATATATATATTTATAGGTTAGAAACGAAGAGAAGGCTCGGAAAATGTTAGGACCCGACATTGATTTGGTGAGTAACTTTCCATATTTCCTTATTGATGTCTTTATAGTTCTAAGATCATTGATAGCTATTAGCTTATACTAAAACCTTTTGATGTTGCCAGATTGTGGCAGACATCACAAAGGAGAACACACTGGTTCCTGAGAAGTTTAAAGGAGTGAGGAAAGTGATCAATGCTGTGTCTGTTATAGTCGGTCCAAAGGAAGGAGATACACCCGAGAGAGAAAAATACAATCAGGTTGATGAAATTCTCCAGTATGAAGAAGTTCTCTTAAAGCTTTGAATTTTTTTTTTTATATTCTAGCTTTTGAGAAATGACTGGTTTATGGATATGGGGTTCTAATGCAGGGAGTCAGGTTCTTCGAGCCAGAGGTAATAAGACTCAGTGAAACACTTTGTTGAGCTTTTAGGAAAGTACTATTGCTCACTAAAAAAACTAAAGCTTATAGATTGTGTAATGGTGCACAGATAAAAGGAGACTCACCCGAGTTAGTGGAGTATGTTGGAATGAAGAACTTGATCAATGCTGTTAAAGATGGTGTGGGACTTGAGAATGGGAAGCTTCTTTTTGGTGCTGGGGGTAAGTTTAGCCAAGTAACTTGATTAGTCTCTTTTAACTTGACATGACTACTTTTAACCAAATGTAATTTGTATAGATAACACATTCAAAGATCTACCTTGGGGAGCCTTGGATGATGTTGTGATGGGAGGTGTCAGCGAAAGTAACTTCATCGTAGATCTAACCGGCGGTGAAAACGGTGGACCTACCGGCATTTTCAAAGGTTTGATTATATAACAACAACTCTATTTGCTGTTTTGTATTTTCGCTTTGGTTGTTAGTTACATAAACATAACATGTTTCTTTAGGAAATGTATCAACCACAAATAATGGCGGATTCACTAGTGTTAGAACCAAGGTAAAAGGGTATGACGTTAATATCACAGTGTTTGTTGTCTTATTGGGAAGCATATGAGTCATTTTTTTTTTTCTTAACACAGAACTTTTCAGAGGCAGAGGATCTCTCTGCATATGATGGTTTGGTGTTACGGCTAAAAGGAGATGGACTCCGTTACAAGCTTATCGTCCGGACAAACCAAGATTGGGACACTGTTGGTTACACTGCTAGTTTCGATACTTCACCAGGCCAATGGCAATCTGTAAGTACAACTACTTTTTTTCTTGATCTACTATTTATCTTGTATCAGTAGCAAACAATGTTACGTTTTTATTTTTTTCAAAATCGTAGGTGCGCTTACCTTTCTCGTCTTTAAAACCTGTGTTTCGTGCAAAGACAAAGTCAGATGCACCTCCTTTTAATCCAGCCAGTATCATTTCCCTACAGGTTTGGGTTTTGTCTTTCTGTTAGCATAAGTTAGTTACTATTTGACTAATCATACTTGTAACGTTTAATCCTAGTTGCATTTTTTTTTCTAATGTTCAGCTTATGTTTAGCAAATTTGAGTATGATGGTAAGCTTAACCCCACTTTCAAAGAAGGACTATTCGAGCTTCCTCTCTCGAGCATTCGAGCATACATTGAAGAGCCTCTAACTCCAAGGTTCAGTTTAGTTTCTTGCTCTTTACAAGACAGAACTCTCTTCTTAACTCTGAACTGAGATTGTGTTGGGTTACAACAGGTTTGTTCATGTTGGCTCTGCGGGTGTAACCAGACCAGAGAGACCTGGTTTGGACCTAAGCAAACAACCTCCTGCCGTGAGATTAAACAAGGAGCTTGATTTCATTCTCACCTACAAGCTAAAGGTTTGTCTGTCTCTCTCTTTATACTCTCTTGAGAAACTCATTTTTCACAAGATTTAATGCTCTCTTTTTTTTTCTGTGAACAGGGAGAGGATCTGATACGTGAAAGCGGGATACCATATGCGATTGTACGGCCATGCGCTTTGACAGAAGAACCTGCAGGAGCTGATCTCATTTTCGATCAAGGAGACAACATTACGGTATTTCATTTTTTTTTTTGCTACCATAACTCCTTTAAGATTTAATCTAAACATAACCACCAACCTTGGCTTTTATTATACAGGGGAAGGTCTCGAGAGACGAGGTAGCACGTATATGCATCGCTGCTTTAGAAAGCCCGCATGCTCTAAACAAGACATTCGAGGTTAGTTTTGATGTTTTGGGTTTGTTCTTCTTCAAGAAGATGTTTAATGTCTCATTTGAGCTTTATCTTTGTGTGTTTGTTTTTTCAGGTTAAAAGTACGGTTCCGTTTAGCGAACCGTTCACGGTAGATCCTGAGAATCCTCCACCAGAGAAAGACTACAATGAGTACTTCAAGAATCTGAAAGATGGAATCACTGGCAAAGAAGCTTTGGAACAGAGCACTGTCTCTGTTTAAAAAATCAGGTCTCTTTCTGTATGTTTCTGTTTTCTTTTTAACTACAAAACAAAATAAAGGTCGTATATTCCCATATGTATACGGTTTGGTACATTGAAGAGTGGATTTATACAAAGCTTTGCTTATTCAGCGACAACAATAGAAAAATTGCACATTTTGATCCGTTGAGGTTCTTGAAGTCTGTCATATCTTTGTCTCTGAGTATTGTTCCTTGGGATGCAAGAAAAGCAGTACGTTGAAACGGTGGAGACCAGAGTCCGCTTTTCTGGTAATCGAATTGGAACTCAGACACACGTGGAGGATGAGACATTGGTGTATTCTTGTAATAATTAAGAAGTTTGATGGAGACTTTTTATAGTAATGGCAAAGTAATGGATTTTCATCGAGAGGAAAGGAGCGAGCACACAACATTTGTCTTTCTCCTTTCTGTTTTGTTTCTTTTCTAATAGAAAGATGCTTTGTTTGTGGACGAAAGTACATACATAATCATAATATATTTCCGATTACAAAAAGTCAGAAAAAACGAAAATGAACCTGAAAACTTTAAAGTTCAAAAATGTTTAAATTTACCTATTAATAGTTTATTTTTGTTACTTTGCCAATTTTAGATAAACATAATGGATTTTGGCTTTGATGAAGTTTGTGTACTTTGAGTTTTTTGGATCTTAATTAAATACCTGAATCCGATCCAAACTTTCTATATACCAAAAATGATAAGTATTTTATAGATATTTTAGTAATAGACCTAAAAATATCCTTAACGGATATTGAATGGGAAGATATTCGATTCCGATCGTGTGATACTCGAAATATCTATCTATTTATAATGGCAATTCCAAATAATGTTGAAAGGTTGTGACTTTTCTGTTATGTGACTATTAAGACCAATTAATAATAAAAGTTGTGTTTTTTATTTATTTTTTCATCTTTAAAATATATTTAAAATCTCAAATAGTATGAAAGGTTGTGTTTTTCAATATGGAACTACTAGGTGATATCAACCTACAAAGACTGTATATTATTTTAATAGTCTTTGATTAGAGTGTGATTGAAAGTTAATCATATATTAAATGAAAATTTTGTCTTAGCTTGATTACACTTGAAGCCAAATTATGTGCCATTTAAAAAGCTAATTTAGCTAAATTTTGGTAAACTAATACGAACACATAAGTGGTGTTGCTCAAGTATATAAGACACCCACCTAATATCTGGAACTTTGAATTTTATCATTAAACACTGTTAAATTTACTAGCACTTTCAAAATTTTGCTGAGTTGGAAATCTAATGTCTTCAGTGCACAAGTTTTTCCCAGTATCAAAAATCATTTGTTGACAATGGTACTATCGAACTAATATATTGTTATGACGAAAACTAAAACTTATAATATTTTTAATCAGGAAATTGATTTAAACATACATGGCATATGATTCATTTTTAATATGATTATAAACTAAAGATTCATTTCTGTATAATGATCCAATTTTCTTAAGACATGTGTTAAACTATGAGATTATATACTTAAAATGTTATTAATACAAATTAATAGTTTAGTCGGATGAATTTAACACATACATAATGATGTTAATTAAGCCAACTTGAATTTAGATGTATAACGTTTTTTATTATGGGAAGGAAATCATCGAGGCAGACGAAGGGGCGTACCGTTTGCTGATTGAAACATACGAAATCCCTGATGAACCTTGTCTCAAAAGGCGTAAAGCCAATGCAGGAACTCTCTTTATCCTGCAGGAAACAAATGGCATGGAGTCGTCTCTGTCATGGGAACCACCTTGTCCAACGAACAGAATGGCTGGCTTATGTTCGTAGCTCCTTATGTTTACCTCTATTTTATGTTTTTGCTACTCTAAGAAAAACTCGAGGATACAGTGCAACATTAATGTGTTTTGGCGATCATTGAAACGTATTTCTAGCGATAATTTTCTAGCGATAAGTTACATGTTGTGGCAATGCCATTTTTTCCCAAATTAAAAGAGATTATATTGATTTTGTTGTTTGTATGTTGAGATTAAGTTGCAAGTGTCTGATATACCCTAGTTTCAGAGAGTAAATTGCCTTAATATATTTTCTCACACGGATCATAACAGTGATTGGTGTAATCGACCAGCTAGAAAGACTTTCTCACCCTAGTTTCCTTTAAAGTCGGTGTCTTTCTGTCGATGAAGAACGCCGTCGTTTGGAAAGAAAAACACTAGACCTTTCTTTTTTTCAAAAAGAATTACAAGTAGTTTTAGAGTCGTCAAACGGTAGGCAGTGTAAAGGAAATGTTTGGGCGTTGCGGTTGCAGAGCTTGATAGTGACAGACAGTGTGGGGTCCACATACGCTAACGGAATTGGATTTGCTCTAAGCTCAAAATTTTGCTGAGTTGGAAATCTAATGTTTTCAGTGCACAAGTTTTTCCCAGTATCAAAAATCATTTGTTGACAATGGTACTATCGAACTAATATATTGTTATGACGAAAACTAAAATTTATAATATTTTTAATCAGGAAATTGATTTAAACATATATGGCATATGATTCATTTTTAATATGATTATAAACTAAAGATTATTTCTGTATAGTGATCCAATTTTCTAAAGACATGTGTTAAACTATGAGATTATATACTTAAAATGTTATTAATACAAATTAATAGTTTAGTCGGATGAATTTAACACATACATAATGATGTTAATTAAGCCAATTTGAATTTAGATGTATAACGTTTTTTATTATGGGAAGGAAATCATCGAGACAGACCAAAAACACCGCTAATTGACCACGATATGGTTATAAAGATTACTGCTTATGCTGTGACTGGGAGAAATGCTCTAGTGATCATATCAAATGATCTCTACCTCTATACTACTTTTGCTAATAGGCTCAAGAAGCAGTTTAAAGGGCTTAAAGTTATAATTTTGCCTCCATCGGTTACATGCATGCAGGGCCGGCCTTGGGCCGGCCTTGGGCCAAGCCCATTGAAACATTTGTCTTAGGCCCCCATTTTCTGTAGGCCCCCATTTAAAAAAAAAATCCAATGTACATTAGATAAAAAAAAATATTTAACATAAGATACAAACTTGGCTATTGGGCTAAAGAAAATATTAATATAACAGCCCAATAAATCAAAAAGAACAAATATCCACAAAGTAAAAAAAAAAATGGAAACGTGTTTTCTTTTGTCGATTCCTGCCGTTTTTTTTTCTTTTCACAGAGACTCTTAAGCTTCTTCCTCTCTCCCTCCCTGTCGTGATTTGTAAACCTGCAAACCAAAACACACAATTTCTTTATTCTTTTCTCAATTGCTTGTGCTAAAATCAGAAGCAAAATCTTGCCATAAGCCATGACAGGTATTCAAAATTCTACTATTACAATTATTACAATTACAGTTTCTTTTTTTTGGTGTATGAAAACTTATATTTTATCAATGGTTTAGTACTTTGTATATGAAATTATGTTTATGAATTTGTTTTTGAGATATTTTTATTATGTAATGTATTGGCCCCCAAATTTCATTTTGTTTCAAGCCCCCAAATTCTCAGGGCCGGCCCTGCATGCATGATCCCGGTAGACATGTACGTGAAAAAGGTAAATGATTTAAATAAAACATTTTTAAAAAACATTTTTAAAATTAGATTGTTTAATAATATTTTTTTCCTATTGTTTTGGCTCGTGATGTTAGGCAACGCAACGTTCAGAGGGGTGCATGCAACGTTCAGAGCGGTGGGGACTAGCTGGCTTATGGTTTTATTGAATCAAATAGAAAAAGTGTTGGTTATATGGTTTTAGTTGCAACCACAACCGGAAACATGCTTTCCTATTATATTCAGAAACCCTTCTGAAAATGTTTAATAAACAACATAAAGGCAATACGAAATTGTGTTTCTGAATTCGATCTCTTGATTTGTATACCGGTTGTGTCTTTAGAAGACAAACTCTTTACAGTTATAGTCCACCTTCTAAACCATGAATGCTGCCACAATCTTCTTACTCGTTTTGTTTCTGCAATCTTTAATCTAGGAGACCTAGACAGCTAGTCAACTACGATGAGTACAAGAGATCAATGCTCATTGCACAAACAAGCTTTGAGAAAACGTTAATTTGTTCTATATGCGATTTTCATTGACTCTACTCTTACGGAGAATGGTGGCGTTCCTGACTCTGTTAACCCTTCAACACTCATCAAATAAGCTATTCATGTCATTAGCTGTGGATACAAAGAGAAAAAACCGAATGGGGAAAAGAAGTAAACGTTCTTAAACTATACTATTCACATTTACAACTTTACTATATATCTTGAATATTTATGTTTTTTGAAGACTGGATGGATATATGGATCAATCACAGAGGATATTTTGACGGGTTTCAAGATGTGTTGCCGTGGATGGACCTGGAAACTTTAAAGTTCAAAAATGTTTAAATTTAACTACTAATAATTTATTTCGGTTACTTTGCCAAATTTTAGATGAATATCATGGATTTTGCTTTGATGAAGTTTGTGTATTTTGAGTCTTTTTGGATCTTAATTAAATATTCGAATCTGATCCAAATTTTCCATGGACCAAAAAATTACAAGTATTTTATAGGTATTTTAATTAAATATATGAACTAATCTGATATATAAAAATATCCGAACGAATATTGAATTAGAGAAGATTCAATATTCGAATCCGATCGTGTGATACTCGAAATATCCGAAAATATCTATTAATAATAGCAATTCCAAATAATGTTGAAAAGTTGTGACTTTTCGGATATATGACAATTAAACCCAATTAATGATAAAAGTTGTGTTTTTTATTTATTTTTTCATTCTTAAAATATATTTGAAATCTCAAATAATATGAAGGTTGTCTTTTTCAATATGGAACTACTAGGTGATATATATATATATATATATATATATATATATATATATATATATATCTGCTCTCATAACATTTATTTGTGTACTTTTATGTTATTTAGTTAAGATTGTTATTTGTAAGTTTATGAGTTGAGATGTTTTAACTACATGATTTTGCAGAACCTTTAACTTAGTGATGATATTTGTTTCAGAAATTATAATTTTGTTTTAAGTTTAGTATAGATGGTTAATTATGGTTCGTATGGTTGTTTATGACCGTAATTTTATACTTTGACTATATTTCTTTATTATTTTGGAGTCTATTCTGAATTTTTGAAAACTTACTAATCATTTGCAAGTTCATAAACTAATGAACAATAATTTGAGTTACATATTTATTAGTTGTTAATTTACATTGGTGTAATATAGATTTCGATTGTACTTTTATAAACGTCTAACACTAAAATTGTTTTATTATGTCCGCCGAACAAAGAAAGATTTGAAATCAATACAATTAAAACAGCAGTTTTTATTTTGACATCACCTTGATGTTTCAAAGAATTAACAAGAATGTCATTCCTATTTTTAAGGATAGTTATTTTAATTATTTTTAACTTATCCATTAAACTTCATATATTGTAATATATTTTCAAAACTGATTTATCATTAACTTCTTATCTAAAAATATGGGTGTACAGATTTGAAACATATATTATTATTAAATATGGTTATGCACTAATAGTAAAGCTCAATGTAAAATTTGACACATACAAGATTTGATTCTACTCAAATAAAATATTTGATAGGTTATTCCATTAAAAATAAAAAGTTAAATGCAAATCAATTTTACTAAAAAAATAAAAATAGGAATTGTGCAATCTTGCCTAGATTGACGATCTAACAAATATAAACTCATTCAATTTTCAAATAATCATATAAATTTTCTAATTATTTCTCTATATTTAATATTTCTAAAACTATTGTAACAAAGGACATCTCTAAAACAAGGTAGCTATAAAATTATTTTGACTTTTAATAGTTTTATGCTACAAACTAATATTAGTACACACTATTTCCTTTATAATTGATCATTTTTCTGTTTACTATTAAAATATCTGTTTCATAAACAATACAAAATCATGTATGTCAAAAAGTAAAAAAATTATATAGAAGCACAAAAATGACAATAGATTGAAAATATTGAACTCAACCATCACAAAATCTGGTGAATCTATATCAAAATCTTGAGCGGGCTTTGTGGTCCAGTGGGTGGACGGGTCTTGGATGTAAACACATTTGGGTTCAATCCTCCTGTTGCGGAAATTAAGTCGCATTGTTCTGCTCAGCTGGTACTTACCATATATTAATAAAATTTTATTTTTTTCTCTTTATTTTTTTATTATATTAGCAGTTTTGGTATTAATTATCCTTTCTTATAAATATATATATATATATATATAATATTTGTGTTTTTGACATATTTTAGAACATATATTTTTAAAAAATATTGTAACATTAATTTTTCAAAGAGTTACTATATGTATCAAATTAATTCCTATTTAATAATTTTCTCTTTTTATTTACATTAAGGAAATACATTTGATTTTAAAATTTTGATATTTAGAAAATAGTAAATTAATAATAATGGTTTGGACTATTTTTGATGGTGTACTAAATTATATTTGAACATTTTGAATAACACATGATTTCTGTTGTAAAAGAAACTTGTGCACAAATTTTTTTTGTTACTCTTTGATGTTTAAATTTTCAATGAGTTAGTATAAATATCAAATTTTAGTTCTAAACATTTTTTTTTTATATTTGTTCATATGCCTTTATATTGATTTGTAAAATATTTGTATATTTTAAATTTATTTTAATGATTTTCCTTTGTTTAATTATCTTATCTGATATTGATTTTCATTTTGTTGGAAATAATAATTGATTAAAAATTTAATACCGAAAAAATTAAGATGGTGATATTATAAATTCTATATGAACATTTTCAATATTATATAGTCAAAACTTTTAAAACCATGTGTGTTAAGTCATATAACACAATTTTGTATTAATTCTATAAATTTTATTTTCCTTTCTTATCAGTTAACTGCTAATGTTAATTTTCTAAATATTTAAGTGTCGATATCAGTTTAATTATTGTTAGTTATTTTCTATTTTGTAATTTAACATATTTTCTATTAGTTTCCATTTTATTTTGAAAGACTCAATTTTTTTTAGAGTTATTGACATTTTAAAATTTAATAACCTTTTTGTAAACAAGACTAATGAGCATAAATCATGCACAAAATATCGTTTGGATGCCCTATATGAAACGCTTATAAATAAAGCAAAGCAATCCGGCTTGTTCGTAAATAAAACCTTAATTTTAGTTGTCGTGTCGTTTAAGAAATCAGAAGAAGAGTATTATGATTTCCGATCTTCCCCAAGAGTTGGAATCAGAAAATACTCTCTAGGGTTCCGTCCAAGTCTCTCGCAAAACTACAAACTACTTGCAAACGATGGTACGCTTTATTCAAAGATCCAAAGTTCGTGATGAAGAACAACAACTTGAGTAAAGCATCGAAAGAGGTGATGCTACTTTTAGACTATAGGGCTTACTCGATTAACGTTAGCAGAGTCGATGCATCCATGGAGTTTACAGGTAAACTTACCCGTCTAAAAGATTCAAAAGACGTAAAGTTATCTCGAATCTGGCACTGCAACGGATTGATATTGTGCTGCACGAAGGATATCAAAAGACTCGTGGTTTGGAACCCATGCACCGGTGAAACCAGGAGCATCAAACCCAGCAAGTTTTACCGGAGGACTGATAGTTATGCTTTTGGATGTGGAAACAGTTCTTGCCACGATTACAAAATCTTGAGGTGTAGCAGTTATGGCAGTTGTGTCGATTTTCACCATCAAGTTGTTCTCAATTTTGAGATGTATGAATTTAGCACTGATTCATGGAGGGTTCTTTACGGTGTCACTGATAAATGGAGGTTACATTGTTCTGACGATGTTGTGTCGTTGAAAGGAAATGCTTACTGGATTCATTTCGATAGAGGAGCTGAGCATGATTGGAATGTCCTACTCAGTTTTAATTTCACAACGGAGGTATTTGTGTCTTTGCCTCTTCCGGATTATCAGAAGCAGCATTGTGAGTATAGAGATTTGCTTATATCGGTTGTTAGAGAAGAACACCTCGCCGTGTTACATCACGTTGTTGGAACATTCTTGACAGAGATGAATGTATGGTTAAGCAATAAGATCACTGAAGGCAAAGAAGTGTCTTGGAGCAAATTGTTAGTATTCAGTTTTGATAAACTTAGTTTACCACGACGTTACTCGGATGAGATGACATTCTGGGTGGACGAGGAGAATAAAGTGGTAGTCTCTTGTGTAAGAGACATGGAAGGTGGTGATCACTTTTACATTGTTGGAGAGGGTTTACATAAGCAAGTTTATGAAGTTACAGAGGCATCTTGGATTTGGCCATGTCTCCTGGGTTATGTACCAAGTTTGTGTCATATCCCCAAGGCAAAAGAAGAAGAAAACCGAATCGGGAACATAACCATATAGTAAATGGATAAAAGATAGTTTTTGTTGTCTCTCTCCTTTTTGTTGTCTGAACATAACACATGTTGAAGCTTTTAGCCACAGCTTATAACCATAGCCTATACATATACAAAAAGAGAAAATAATTTTAATGGAGAAATTACTTCAAATGGTTGATATCTATATGTTCCAACTAGTCTATGCCAAAGTCTTACAGAGCAACTCTCATCTCTCTTCTTTTAAAGTTTTGGAGTTCTCACAACATAGAAACACTATAGACAAACGGTACCTGCTGGACCGACCACCAACAAGTTCATTTATGTAGAAACATACTTGAAAGTCATATGCGCTTTGAAAATAGCACGTATTCAACATCCCAAGTTCCCAACCCATTGGGTGGTTTCCTTACAATACCAAGTCCATACAGCTACAAATACAAAGTCTACAGAGCTACAAATATTTCATCTTTTTATCAGATCATCACTCTATATTACATTTTTTTAGCATTTTGCCAAAAAAAAATTCAAAATGAAAAGAGATTATATTGGTTTATGTTTGTTTTGTATGTTGCTTCAACTATGACCAACGTTGAAATTTTGTTCATTCGTCTACGCCAACATTCTGCTATTAATTGTATCGATCGATCAGTTGCAGATTGTAAAAAGAAAAAAAAAGTACTTTCAAATCGTTTATGTTTTCCATTGACATATAACGATTAACGAACATGGTCACTATCGCCGTTTTCCAATGTAAACATGACTACCACCGCTTTATGATATTTTCAAGAAAATGAAAAACATTAAGCTGCAAATGTCGGATATACCCCTAGTTTCAGAGAGTAAAAAGCCACACAGATCAGACGAACATTCAGGTATTTTAGTAATTTCCTTATTAAATTCTTCATACAGATCATAACAGTGATTGGTGTAATAGACCAGACCAGCTAGAAAGACACAAGTCTTACCTTGTTGTTAAAAAGAAAAAGAGACACAAGTCTTACCCTGGTTGTTCAAAGTCTCTTACTTTCTGTCGAAATCTGAGAACTTTTATTTGAATCCAAAGAGAAAAAAAAAAAACAGAAAGCTTTTTTTTTTTGCGTGCGTGTTGAATGGCGGGTTACAAAGCAGATGATGATTACGATTACCTATTCAAGGTAGTTCTAATCGGCGATTCAGGTGTTGGAAAGTCCAATTTGCTTTCTCGATTCACGAGGAACGAGTTTAGCCTCGAGTCCAAGTCCACCATCGGCGTCGAGTTCGCCACTCGTAGCTTGACTGTTAACGACAAAGTCATCAAAGCCCAGATTTGGGATACCGCTGGTCAAGAAAGGTTTGTTCTTTACTTCTTGTCCGATCCTCTATAACTGAATTGAAAGTTTTAATCTTTTTGCTGTAGATTGGGTAGATAAACTCTGAACATTCTTCATGTGTTTGTTATTCTGTCTGAAGAGCTAAAACAAGCTTTAGATCTGTCCTTGTAGATCTTTCAGAACAACAAGTTTTTCATTTAATCAGAAACGACGTCGTTTTTTCGAGTGTTACTTATTTGCTTTGAAGTCTCTGTTTTAGTTGGTTCTGGTTTTGTTTTATTTCATAGGTACCGAGCGATCACTAGTGCATACTACCGAGGAGCTGTTGGTGCGCTTCTTGTCTACGATGTTACTCGACACTCCACGTTCGAAAACGTTGAGAGATGGCTAAGGGAGCTTCGTGACCATACCGATCCAAACATAGTCGTGATGCTCGTGGGAAACAAATCTGATCTTCGTCATCTTATTGCGGTTCAAACCGAAGATGCCAAGTCTTTTGCGGAGAAAGAATCAGTCTACTTCATGGAAACCTCAGCTCTCGAGTCTACTAACGTCGAGAACGCGTTTTCTGAAGTACTCACTCAGATTCACCAAGTTGTGAGCAAGAAAGCAATGGAGGCTGGTGGTGGTGACGATTCGAATTCGGGTAATGTTCCTTCTAAAGGAGAGAAGATTGATATTGATGTATCGGCTGTGAAGAAAACTGGTTGCTGCTCGAGCTAAAAAACACTCGTTAGTCTCTTGCAGATTGTTACGGATTTGGTCTGTTTCCTTGATCGTTCTTTTATACATTCAAAATTCTTTTGAAGATGTCTGTCTTTTTTTTTTATAATTAGGAAACAAGCAATGTTATGCTTTGCTTGAAAACTGCTTTGCTGTGGTTCTGGTTCTGGTTCTGTACTGGTTAAGCAATTTTGTAATTTAACTTGTTTTGGTCTATGGTTTATTCACCTTGTCTTCTATTCAGTATTCAATAAAAAAGAGCCAGAGAGGCCCATGAGCAAGTGATGTGTGAAAGTTTCCGATCATATTTGCGTAAAAAGAACTCTAAATGTGTGAAAGTTTCCATTCGCCTACGAATAACCTACTAGTCGAATTAAACCAAATCATACAAAATGAATAAAAATACTAAACGCTTAATAAACAAAATATGAAAAAGCTTGTTTAAATTCAATAATCGAAATAAGTCGAACTGAAAATTCGAATTAACCGAAAGAAAACCAATCCGAAATGACACCAAACCATGCAAATTCCAACTACTCAGCGGACTCACCTGAAAAAAAAGAGTGAAAACATGGGAGTGACTTAGTGAGGAGGGCTGCTACACCCGCAAAGTGGACATAACACTACAACATGATGTTGCAAATACGGCACCTAATGTTCTAAAGCATAGTGCAAGCAATGCATCCACAATCTCCCCATATATGATATATGATATAATATATAACTATACGTTGATAGTACACAAATTCGTCTTTGCACTCTTGCAATCTCATCTTATGCGTACATTTACTAGTTTTAACTAAATCTTGAATTTGTTTAGATTCAACTTAGAGCCGTTTACTAGTACTGACTAAAAGGTTTACACTTCCTTTGATATAGATTTTGTAGGGTGTCTTGTCTATATATGCAAATCTGTTCTGTTTTATTCGAAACTGTGATAAGATATCATAAGACAGATTTGAAAAGAAAAAAAATGCAAATGCTTCAAAACTAATAAGAAGTAGAGTCACATGAGAGGGGTTTGAGGCAAAACGTAGTGGCAAACGTGCAACAACTTAGTTGTAAAGAGGGATGAAGAGCCAAACTAAGACTCACCATATATTGTTTTTCTTGAAATATTTCTCTATGTACATAAGATAGATGTCCTGAAGCTGATCCTCTTCTGTTGCAAATTCGCGGTCAACCTGCATGAAATCCAAAAAATACACGCACAACACAAAATGTTAGAATGAAATTAAAAAGAAGAAAAGGAAGCAGATGGGGTTAGGGGTTCTTGATTTAATCTTTACCGTAGACATTATGCATTTCTTATGAAATTTTTTCTTGCAGTGCTCGCATGAGTAAATCATATTAGTCTTGCATTTTGATCCACATAGAGAACAACTATTCTTATCTGAGTCATTAGGACAGCAACCGTGATTAGTTTCTGGACAGGTTTCCTAACATTTAAATAATAAAAGAAGAAGAAGAAACGTAGGAGAGTAGGGGAAAAAAGATGTGAGACCTAAATTAAAGTTTTAAAGTTTTTACTTTTAATCATATTGATATTATATGTTGAGAGTTGAGAAACTTACGGATGCCAGTGCTCATAGTTAGCTTGACTGTATGTTGATGACGTTGATTCTTTACATTATCTGGAAACCCAATACACTCTACATGGGCGCTGAAGTTACATTCGATACATCCATAGAATGACGTACCGCAGCCTCTTGCACAAACACTACAGACTCGAGTTGAATGCTTTTCCCAAAAGTTATAGAGGCAGTGAAAATGTGACTTCACTGACTTGGTCTTTTTTGATATACCAACTGCTTCGACGCATTTCAAGTGGAAACTAACTTCGCATTCGCCACAAGTATAGCCATACTTTGTAATTTTCAGTTTGCAGAAAATGCAGTTGGATCCACTTACATTCAAAAATCTAAGATCGTGATCACGGTGAAGTGGATGACGGCATAGTTTTTCTCTTTTTTTCCTATCTGTAATGCACCAAGGATGATATACGTCTCCGCAATCTCTACATGACACGATTTTTCCACACAGCCTCTCTTCACAGATAGTGCAAGTGGTCAGATATGAGCTTGAAACAGTAACTCCAAACGTGGGATGGTTCTCGATGAAACATCCCTGTTTGTTTCTAACCATGAGTTTCAGCCCTCTGGGTAACCATGAGAGGCACTTAACATGGATGTTAAATCTGCATGTGCGACAGAAGAGATTAAACCCAGTTATTGGTTTAAGGCAAATGTCGCAATCCACAGTACTAAACTCAGCAACAAGGAAATCGGGTAGGAGTGTCAAAGGGTGGCTTGAATGAAACTGACGCATTCTTGATTTCCCTAGCTCCGCACAGAAATCATGTGTCTGGAATTTACAGGTCTCGCATTTACATGCTTTATCATCTATTTTTCCACGACATATACCGCAATCTACACGTTTACCAAGCTCGCTCAAAGGGATGGATCTTAGCACATGAGTGTGCCCGACAACCTTAACCTGAAAATATAACTAGTGTTATTTTGAAACAGATAACATGGGTGTTGTGGTGTATCAAATTACCAACTGTAATAATAATTAGAAGCCATACCACATGTTTGTTTTCGAAGTGGATGGTTTTGCTGTCATCTTGATCAGTGATGTCTAGGTTACAAGAATACAAATCTTTCAAGTACAATGGAGAAGGTGCTGCTCCCTGGTTATTATCAGTAAGAGTGAGTAACTCATGAATCTGAAATCAGTATTTCAACCCAAAAAGAAAAAAAAAACACTATTACTAATTAGTTACCTTGTTTAGAATGCATTCAATATGGCTAAGGAAATCACATGTTTCACAGCAATAAGCATGGTTTCCTGCATGTACTACCATTTCGCATACGCCACAATACTCAAGAGAATCGTCAAGGAAGACTTTACTGACTAGTGGATGAATGTGAAAAGATTTATCGACCACAGATCTGGGTATCTTAAGACACTTCCAGTGAAATCTTAATTTACATTCGATGCAGTAATAGAAAGGTCTCTCACAATTTTCCTTGCATATTTGACATTTACGTTCCCCCAAACGAATAGCACCAGAAGTATTTGCATAAATCAATCTGTGCTCATGAGAGTCATGCATCAGACCTCGCAACAACGCATCTGCACACCTTAGGTGTAGCTTGAAATTACATTCTACGCAACCAAACGGTACACTGAGTATCCTCCCTCCGCACGCGTCACATTGTGTTTGACGAGCACCACAGTTTTGTATGTAGTCAAAGCGTTTGAGAGGGTGTGACGGATGCACAGGATGTTGAATCATCGTAGGAATTTCCTTTTAACCAAGCGAGCATGGTTGTCAATTGTCATGATGAAGCGGTAGTTCCTTGGCGTCCCAACCTCTGAAGATGTTCTCCATGAGCGCACAACCCATATCCAAGTAGATCTCACACTCTTTACACTCGTAGAAGCATCCGGAAGACATGTTCCCGCACCCACTGCAGATGATGTATCTAGGTTTCTGATCATTTTGGCGTAGAAAAAACTCTAGAGGATGCTCCATGTGAAAATCATGTGACACTTTAAGGGGTAGATTGGAGCAAGCTTTGCAGAGATCGAAGTTACACGGCTCACAGGCGTATTCCACAGGTTCGTCTTTGTAGCAGATGTTGCAGATGCCGTTTTCTACCATCTTAGGCACGGTCAACGCACATTCGTGGGAGAAATGCTTGAGCTCAGCCATGGATCACAGAGAGTCTAAAAGTCAACTTGAAGAGGGGAACAAAAGAGCAAGATAGATCCAAAAATGTAATAATCAGGTTATTTATATATGTACTAGTAGGACGAAAACAGGTTTGCCCGAAACCCGGTTCGTAAATAAACCAATTACAGTCTAAGCCGCATTACTATGGGTTTTAGACTTTTAGTTTATAACAAAAAAAAGAAATGTGAACACTATTTGTTGTCGATGATTGTTCTTGCAAAATTCCTCCACCGAAGTGTCATCAAGGACCAGAGTCTGTTTTTGAGCTTCAAAGGAACACATTGTTACATAACATGTAAACGTAAACTCAAACAAAGTATCTTATCTGAGGTCTTATTGGCAAGACTGGTGGAAAAATTGACAGAAAAGGACGGTGATGTCCGCCATAAAAATCAGTCAATAGGAAACAAAAACTGAAATAGAAAAAAAAAATCCAATGCAAATTAGATTCCATGAACAAAGGCATCAATGTCAGGCTGAGGAAGGTCATCAAGCAACGAGTCAATGCTACATCCTTCCTCAAGCAGCTTCTCATTGAATCCAAAGTCATCAGTAAACACACATTCAGGCACAATCCTGTCTTGTCCGTAAAACTCCTCTTCCTTCTCCTCAACAGCCACAACATCCTTCTTCTTGTTACTCACTTTGCGTCTACCTCTTGCTGGAACAGAGGAAGACGACAAAACTCCCACATCTAGACTCTTTATGTAATCCTGCAACAGAGAAGATCTTGGATACTTCGACCTACACTTTCTCTTAGAGAATTGTCTTCGTTTTGTGGCGTTCCAGTGGTTCTTGATCGAGTTCTCTGTTCGTCCAGGAAGCCTTTTGGCAATCTCTGCCCATTTGTTTCCAATCTCTTTATGAAACTCTATCAGCACTCGGTCTTCTTCTTCACTCCACGTTTCTTTCTGCAACATATATTTAGTCTTAAGTTTCTATAAGCATCATTACATGAATCTTAGTTACTCGTTAATACCTTAATGTCGGGTCTCAAATGGTTATGCCATCTCTCTCTACATTGCTTCCCGATCCTTCCTGGTAACACTTGCGCAATATGGGACCATTTTCGAAGTCCGTATTTCTCCACAAGTTGAATCAATATCCTATTATTCAAGAAAACATGGTTTCGATTGGTAACATTTCTTTTTTTTTAATAGAACGTCAAAATCATTAAACTAGAAACAATTATTCTAACTAATAGCTTTCACGAGCACCTCGTTTTATGTCAATTATGTTTTACCAATTTAACTAATTTCTGAATCAGGCTTTAGCTTCAATATAATTATTGTTGGCAAAAATATATATATTAACTAATAACCTACAAAAGGGGAAAATTTATCTAAGATTTGTTAGTACTGTTGGTTATGCAATATATAACCATCAATAATCTTGGTTATGCAGTATTGATCTTAAGCTTTATTATGGTAATGAAAAACCTGTCTTCTTCAGCAGTCCATTGTCCTTTGACTAATGTTGTTTTCTTTTTTCCTTTCCATGATGAGGACGACGAGGATGAAGACAACTTTCTTGTCAGCAAAGGTTTGGTCTTGTTGAAGCTCATCGCTCTATAAGAATTATTATCTGCAGAAACACATGAAACTTCATCTGGCATCACGAAGTTCATAGGCTTGTTGATGGTCTCTATAGGAGGGTAATCAAAAGGGATCATCCTCATCATCATCATGTTGTTCTGTTCCAAGTTCATAGGATCATTATCATCGACCAAATTGATCTCTTGATGATGATTACGAGTGAAGTAAGAATTCTCTGCAGCTTGGAAATGATGATTCATCAATTGTGGCTTAGTTTCATAAAAATCGACCATGTTTTCTTGGTAAGAACAATGCTGGTAAGGAGCATTATTGGCACATGACGACGTCATTTGGATACCGAACAAAGGATTTGAAGATGTAGAGCCGTGGTATTGATGATGATGATCAAACTGGTTATCATGATCAAGATGGTGGAAGTCTTGAAGAAAGCTTGTGGGCTTTGATTGATCAACAACTTCGAATGGAAAATCTTCTTCTTTCATATGGTCTTGATCACGTATGAAGATGGTTTGGTTTAGAGGAGCAAAGCCACTCTCGTTGACGTAATTCTCCATATTTTTTGGAAAGAGGAGAAAAAAACTAATTAATTAGTAAAAAAACAAGTTAAGTGTTTTGCGTTTGTGTGTTTCCTTTGTTCTTTCTCGTATTTGTAAGTAGGAGAAGAAAGAAAGATATTTAATGTGTGTTTTTACTATACCTATTAATTTGTTACTAAATTTCTAACGTTTAGAGTTTGTTGGTAGCATTAATTTTACTTAACTTAATTAATTAATTCTCAAATGCTTAACCATTTTTATTCATGTCTTAACATGAATAAAATGTAAGGAAAAAAATAAGTAAATCAATTTCAATTTGAGAATTAGTATATATATTCACTTTTAGAGTAGTAAATATAGTTCCAGACACTTGAAGTTTACTTTTTCCTTTTAATTTTTTTAAGCTGTATAATTTTGTTGTAAATTTAAACAGATTGAAATTCAAATAAAGAAAATACTTTATGAGAAAAAAAAAACACTTTAATGAGATAAAGCTTCTCTGACGTTACACACACAGGGTGTTGTTGAATTTGGGGTAAACATAGTTGAATGTTTCCGAAAACGCTAATATGAATTTAATCTAGCTTTTAATGTGTTAATAATTCATTTATTGTAAATTCATTTAGTTGTCTTTAGTTATTTTCTCACGAAAAGGTATTAATTGAGTCAGCAAAAAATGTAATAACCATTTAATGCTAAGAAGTGTTTTGACCATTTAGCTAATTAATGGATTCAAGAATAGAAATATCTTCATCTGACGTAAAATTCATTTTCATTTAGCTAATTAATGGATTCAAGAATAGAAATATCTTCATCCGACGTAAAATTCAAAAATGAATAGCATCTTCTATGCTAGATTTTGCATTTTCAGTTTGTTCTGCAGAATATAATCATTTGATAATTTAATTGATGGGATTATAACCTAAAACATGGGTCTCATGCCCCAGAAACCTAGACCACATGGTTGCTTTGGGTGCAAGTTAACAATTGTTATCTTCTGACCGCATCAGAACAGGAAACAAATGCATCCGACCCACCGGCGGAAAAATACATGGACATTGGAGGTAAACACAATATGAGGATTTATACACAGAAAGCATATATAGCTTATATTAATGAGTACGGGCAACTAGATTTTGTCGAGAAGATCAAACGTTTTAATATCTATATTTTTAGATCCCAATGTTTTGATTTCCAATGTTTTAATTGAAGTATACCTAAAATAGGTATGTACTACGATTATTGAAACTCATTATTGATTTATATTTATATAGTTTTGTTGAAAATTAGGAACTTACTATAGTCTCTCACTCTTCAAAACTCTTCATTGACCGCTGAGCATAACTTTGTCCAAACTGTTCCTTTAGAGTTTTGTGTCTGTTCAATCTCTTTGTTATCAATAACTTTGAAAAAAATTGGACATTGGACATATACTCGAGATGAGAATTTATATATTCAAAGCATACCTTGTATCAAAGCGAATAACAAATACATGAACCTAAAACCATATTCACGAACCTGAGACAGTCTACGATATATGTGTATAAACTGGTCAGTTGGGCCTCTGTATAAAACCTAAATTAAGTGAGATTGCTTAAACCTTACAAGAACTGTTTGTAATTTGCTTATATCAACATCAATGGAGACGCCAATAGTCAATCTGTTAACATATGTTGCATCAACCACTTACCTTTCAAATAAGTTCAAAGTTTAGGGGAAAACAACAAAAGTTAGCCTAATAGTGAAAAACGATGAATTGTTATATTGGATTTTAGTTAGTTATCTGATTTTTCATCTCTGATACATTTACAACTCAGCAGAGTTTATGCATAATTGATTGTTTACCGGAAATTTAAGTAAGAATTAATGTTTTAGAGAATTTTCCCAAAATCATAAGTTTTCTTGTAATTTTGGAATCTCAAAGTTGTTAATGATAGTTTTAGAAAAGAAGCACAAGGTGTGACATTTTCAGATTTGACCATATTAGATATATTAAATTTAGTTTCTTCATTTTTCTGTTTTTAGTATCAAACCACTGATAAATTGTTTCAGAAAAGTTTGTTGTTTCTGTTTTTAGTATCAAACCACTGATAAATTGTTTCAGAAAAGTTTGTTGCCACCAAACGTATTTAATTAGTAATGCATTATCTTTGAGAATTCTTTTTGTTAGTTTCAGCTTTTTAATTAACCTTCATATACTATATAAATATAGGATATTCATTTACCTTTCTTCATAAATTTGAGTTATGTACCAAAACTTCTACAAGAACTTTATTTATTCATGTATTGGGTTTACAAAAATAAAAAGATGATTCCTATGATATTCTTCTTGTCTCCACTCAATGTATAAGGACTGGACTGGTGCTAGTATCGATGAACTTTACAAAAGTAAAATCAATAGACTTAAAAGTTACATGATCCCAGTCCAGTGCATAAAATAGACTATTAGGTTGTATCGCATTTGGAGGTAACGGCCAACGGGTGTAGAACCTTATATTCTTTTCTTATGTCCGAGCGTTTACAAAAGAAACAGAAAAGATGCAAAGCAAGTAGAAAATTATGGTTTGTAATGGTTTTTACAAGTTTATTTCCTATCATACTTTAACAAAACTTTCAAAATTTTAATAATTTTATTTCTCATCCACATTTTCAGAATTATAACTTTTTTGTTGATAATGATTTTTTTCTTTACAAAATCAGTGGTCATTCTACACTTTTACTCTCTTGTTTTTTTTAAATGTACCGCAAATAATCTTTTGCTTTTTTTTCCAGATTCTCCCGGTTTACATTTGTCAGAATTCTCAATATGGTAACACACATCACAACAAAAGAATCACTATCTCTTTTTGGAACTTTTTTTATCAAGAAAATCATCACTATCTAAAACAATAGTTCTACACTAATGCTGTCATGCAACCAAAAAAATAAGAGAAATTTGGATGTGTACCAAAGACATCTTCGGTATTTAGCGCAAGACCAAAAGTCACCTTTTTGATTAATGTTTATAATATCTTTGGACTCTGCTGCCCCTATATTACTAATTTGGATTGTGTATAGAAAATCGAGAAAAAAAATATGAAGTACTGAATTAAGGATTTTGTCAGAAAGAAAATCTAAAGATATAATAATAGATTTACCAAATCCTCATTGTTAAAGCAAAAGTGACTTCTACGGAAAATCAGTTTCCTTCTCTCCATCGACTCACTCTCTGTTCTCATTATCCCCAAATTCATCTCAAAAAACATTTTTCCACCGAAACCTCGCACAAAATGAAAACTGACGATCAATCAGCTCCACCTCTTCGCATTTCAGATCGGATTTTTGCTTTGGGGCATGAACCTGTCGGAGTTAGGGGTCACGCCATACCACAAACCAAACGCAATCAAGGAAATAAACAGACCTCAGATCACCAGCTGAAATCCGGATGATAATAAAAATAATGATATTACTTACACGAATTATGAATGGCAAAACTGTAATGTAAATTATGTTACACGGCTACAATAATATTTTTGAAGAACTAGATGTACCCCAATATAGGGTCAAACCAATTGCCCGATTAATATTTACAGTGACAGCCAATGCGAAAATTATCCGGTTAAAGCATACATAATAACTTTACCACTAAGTGAAAAAGGAGAGGTTAGCCGGTTATGAAAATATCCGACTGTTAATAAATAAATTTTATGTATAACTTATTTACACTGACGTTCAGCTGTTATGGTACGGTTATAAATAATAGTATATGGTTTAAGGTATAATAATTTATATTTTAAATCAAGTAATTTGTTTACGGGGGTAAGGGTTAATATTTTAGTATTTACTCTTTAACCTTTGGGTTCCGGAGTTCCTATTGGGTTTAGGGTTTAGCATTTTGTGTTTAGGGGTTACGTTTAGGGTTTAGGGTTTAAATGTGTCCACTCTTTCTACTTGAAATTGTTGAAGCATTAGACGTACACGCAATATAAGATCAAACCAATTGTCTGGTTAATATTTACAGGTGACAGCCAATGCGAAAATTGTCCGGCTAAAGTTACGTAATAACTTTACCGCTAAGTGAAAAATGCGAGGTTAGCCGGTTATGCAAATACATGGCTGTTTAATAAATAATTTTTATGTATAACTTGTTTACACTGACGTTCAACTGTTCTGGTACGTTTGTGAATAAGAATATATGGTTTAGGACATAATAATTTATATTTTTAATCAAATAATATGTTTACGGGGTAAGGGTTAAGATTTTAGTGTTTACTTTTTACTCTTTGGGTTCTCAGGTTCCTATTGGGTTTAGGGTTTAGCATTTTGTTTTTAGGGTTTAGATTTAGGGTTTAGGGTTTAGATGTGTCCACTCTTTCTGCAGATGTACCCGCAATATAGAGTCAAACCAATTGCCCGGTTAATATTTACAGATGACAGCCAATGCGAAAACTATCCGGCTAAAGCATACGTAATAACTTTGGTACATCGTAACAAACCAAAAGTAATAGACAGTTTCATAATTTATTATATGGGATAATTGACATTGTTAGCCGGCTAACAAAATATAAGAACATATTAAAAACTAAATTGTTAGTAAATATGTAATTTTTTTTCCAATTCATAGAAATCTCATTGTGTACTATGGTAAGAATGAATCTATAATTATTGGTTACTTAAATAATAGACGGTAACATAATTTATTAGATGGTTATATAATTTAGCATAACAATAGGTACTTAACCGGCCATTATATTAGTTAGCTGTTACAATTATTATTAACATATCTTATATTCATATTAACCGGCTAAAGATTATGCGTATATATAATCATATTTTCTCATATTAACTTGAATTATGCAATACAAATATGTTTTTCTTTGTGATGAACAACAGCATAAGATCTTTTCTCTATTTGGACGAAAACTCGTTCTGAGGTATGTAGTGTGGTCTTGATCGTCTAAGGTATGAATGTAGAAATCTTTAACGAAAGAGGAACGAACTCCGCAAGAGGGCATGATCTTCATTTTGAGTCTGTGTTGATGAATAATTGATTGTAATCAGCTGATTATGTAGATTATTATGATGGAACATATACTTCGATTTTGTTTGGATTTGTTAGGAAATTAAAAAAAAAAAACAGAAGAAGAAGATAGAGAAAGAAGACGATGACAGGAAAAAAATAGTATTTTTTATTTTTTTAAATTCAAAATATATCTTAACCAAAATCTTCATAATATTTTTGAAATCTTTTTAAGATTCTCTGACAGATACTAGTAATCGAAGTTCAACGGATAAGTAGATGTTTCTTCCATATCGAGAGGTACCATCGTCATTTTGCATATACTTTATTTATGACAATTGACAAAATTGTACTGTTATTGGTATTTAGTTAATATCGCTGTCTTTTATGGTTTTCTAGCAAATTACCCCAAAAAATAATCCAAAAATCATGAAAGAAAGAAAGAGCAGATGAAGGTCAAATTGTAATTAAACCAAAACAGAAGTCTAAACTATAAAGGTCCCAACTGTCACATGACCCATCTTTGAAAAATCCAATCTTTCTCTTCTTCTTCTCTTCTCTGTCTTTTTACTTTCTGACACTCCCCTTCCTCATTTCTCTCTCTCTCTTCACCATGAAACTTCCGTTACCATTACTCATTCTCCTCCTCCTCCTCTTCTCAGCCACTATCTACGCCGCTCCTTCCCTCTCCCCCACTCCTTCTCCAACCATCTCCCCAGTCCCACGCACCTCCCCCACTCCCCACACATCCTCCTCTTCCCCACTAGACCCAAAACAGCTCAAAGCCCTCGAATCCCTCAACATCCCCACCCTCAAAAACCCCTGCGACCAACACCGCCCATCCTCCAAAAAACCCCCCACCACCGTCGTAACCTGCGACGCCTCCTCCCCATTCCGCCTCGTCACCTCCCTCTCCTTCTCAAACTGCTCCTCCGATCTCTCCATCTCCTCAACCGCACTCAAAGCCCTCTCCCCATCCCTCACCTCCCTCTCTTTCCACAACTGCCCTTCCCTCTCCCCGCCGCCTCACCTCCCCGACTCCCTCCGCTCCTTCTCCGCCGTCTCCTCCTTCCCACGTCTCTCCGGACTCTCCCTAGCTCGCCTCGTCAACCTCACCGACCTCACCGTCTCCTCCGTCCCCGTCTCCACCTCGGGCCTCTTCGTCATCCTCGGAAACATGCACGACGTCGTCTCCCTCACCGTCTCCCACGCCAATCTCTCCGGGAACATCCCCAAATCGTTCCACTCGAATCTCACACTCATCGATTTATCAGACAATCTCATCAAAGGCTCCATACCCACTTCCATCACTCTCCTCTCCAGCCTCAAAGCTCTAAACTTGTCGTCGAACTCGATCTCCGGCGAGATACCCGACAGCATCGGCGACCTAATCTCGCTAAAGAACTTGTCTTTATCCTCCAACAAGCTGTCGGGACCGATCCCTGACTCGATCTCCTCGATTCCGGAACTTACTCACTTAGATCTGAGCGGAAACCAGCTAAACGGCACCGTTCCGAGGTTCATTGCCAAGATGAAGAGTCTCAAGTACTTGAACTTAGCTAACAATGCCTTCCACGGAGTCCTTCCTTTCAATGCCACCTTCCTGAAGAAGCTTGAGGTGTTCAAAGTGGGTGGAAACAGTGATCTCTGTTACAACCACACTGTGTTGTCGTCGAAGATGAAGTTGGGTATTGCTCCGTGTGATAAGCACGGTTTGCCTTTGTCACCGCCGCCGCAGAAGGGAGACTCCTCGAGTTCGGATTATGATTACAGTGAAGATGATAGTAGTGAGAAGAAGAAGGAAGAGCATCATGGTCCTAATAAGGTTGTGCTTGGTGTTGCCATTGGACTTTCTTCGCTTGTGTTCTTGATCATCTTCATGATCCTTCTCGCAAAATGGTGTGGTTAATTCAAAAGGAGATGAGTTTGTTATCTTTGTCTTTCTCATTTATTACTGATACAGAAAAAGTATAGTAAAAAAGATTTTACTCTCTGAGAGTGATTTAGAGTTGGAAGAAGAAGAGGATAGTGATTCTTTGGAGAATAACCGATCCGGTTCTCCAGCACCAATCCCGGTTTAGTTTAATCTATTCTTTTTTTTTTTTGCTATTTTACTTTGATGTCACATTTTGAGTTGTATGATGTAAAAGGATTATTTTGTAACGAGTATTGAATTATTTCTTCAACCAACATTGTTGTTTTGTTGTTTCACTAGTTTTGTTTATACAATGCTGCACATGCGGCTGAACATGGTTCAGCTGATCAAAATCAAAATTTGAACTTGTCGTTGGTTGGTTCTTACCATATTATATAAATAATTGAGAAATTGAATAAAGTAATAACCGAATCGAGCAAATAAAATAACATGGTTATGTTTTCCTTTGAATCAATGATACTATCATGAACAAGTATGGCTCCAACCAAAGATCCAGCCTGTTCATGTTCTATTGCTTCAGTTTTTTCAATGATTAAATCAACACCGGTCCAACCATAAACCGTCTCCGTAACTACAACTTATTATTACATAAAGCAGTTCAGTTTTTTTACCAGAAACCTCTGCAAGAACAATGTCCATCTTTAAAATGATGGAACCGGTTTGAATCTCTTAAGACAATCTCCCTTCCGGTTAACTTAGACATGAACTTGGCCATTTCATGACAGTCTCCACACACTCTTAGATTCTTAGTAACTCTTATGATCTTTCCATGTCCAGAGGTTAGTATCCCCAACGCCATTGCTAGCTTCTCACTGTGACCACACAAAGCTTCTTCCTTCTCCATCTCTTCCGCATCTATCAACGCGTACTTAGTCAGCGGCGAGTACCCTTCTTCTCTCATTCTAGCTCTTACCCTCCTCAAAAGAGCTTCAATGTTTTCTGTTTCTGGATGTGAACTATCTCCAGCTACAAAAATGTTAACTCTGCCCTTTATCTCTATCCAGCTGCATCCTGGATTCTTTCTCAACCCTCGTTGGCCTATCCTCTTTCTCAGCCTCTTCACTTCTTCCCATATCTCAGCTTCAGCGTAGATATTCGCCATTAGCACATAGTACCCTGTGTTCTCTGGTTCGAGCTCAAAGACTCTCTCTGCAACTTTCTCAGCCAACTTAACATCGTGATGTATCCTGCATCCACACAGCAACGCTCCCCATATAGTAGCATCTGGCGGAATCGGCATGTTCTCTATGAACCGATAAGCTTTTAACAAGTCTCCGGTTCTTGCAAGCATGTCGACAATACAAGCGTAATGTTCTAGCGTTGGCTCAATCTTGCATTCGTGTCTCATGATGTTAAAGAATCTCCATCCTTCATCCACTAGTCCTGAATGGCTACAAGCGTAAAGCACAGAGACGAATGAGATTTCGTCAGGCTCTATACCCGCTTGTCTCTTTTGATTAAAAAGAGCGATCGCTTTTTTCCCAAACCCGTGCATCCCATATCCAGCAATCATCACAGTCCAAGAGACAAGATCCTTGGAAGCAATCTCGTCAAAGAGCAAACGCGCGAGCAACAACGCTCCACATTTAGCGTACATGTCCACAAGGGAATTAGCAACGTGCCTATCCGAGAAGTACCCGTTTCTCATGATGTAACCGTGGATCTCTCTGCCTTTGTCAAAAGCAGAGAGACTTGCACAAGCCGGAAGAACACACACAACGGTTCTCTCATCAGGAACAAACCGTTTTTCTTCCAAGAGCAGATTAAACAGGCTTAGAGCTTCGTTGGCGTAACAGTTCTTTGAGTAGCCACCAATGATAGTGTTCCACGAGATAATATCCCTCGCAGGCATCTCAGAGAAAACTAACTCAGCCTCTTGCATGCTTCCACATTTGGCGTACATATCCATCAGAGCGTTTGATAAAAAGATATCAAACCCCATATCGTTTTCCTTTATCCACTCATGGACTCGCTTACCTTCGTCCAATAACCGATTACGAGCACAACAGTTCAAAACCGCAGTGACGGTATACACATCAGGACTAATACCTTCTTCCTCTTCCATCTCTGCAAATAGCTTCACAGCTTCACCAGCCAAACCTTCCCTAGCGTAACCAGCAATCATGGAAGTATAAGACACAACACTTGTATCACTCATCTCAGTAAACACAGCTTTAGCAGAGTCTAGATCACCGCATTTCGAATACATATCAAGCAACGTATTACAAAACCGGTCTTCTCCACACATACAAGCTTTCACCCCAAGACCATGGACAGCTCTACCTAACGACACCAAACAAGAATCAGCACAGCCAGCGAAAACGCTGACAACGGTAGCTAAATCAAACTCCATCCCCGAACACAACATCTCCACAAACACACATAACCCCTCTTCCGTCAACCCGTTTGACACATACCCATTAATCATAGAATTCCAAGAAATAACATCTCTCTCAGTCATTTCATCGAACACCTTCCGCGCGCTTCCAACTCTCCCATTCTTCAAATAAAACGCCAACAACGAGTTCCCCACGGAGTTACACTCTCCAAACCCTAGTTTCAGAACATACCCATGAAGCTGCTCCCCTCCGTCAACGCTTCTCAAAGACGAAAAGCTCTTGGAAACGCAAGAAAACGTATACCCATCCATCGCAACACCAGACCCCATCATCTTCTCGAACAGCTCAATGCTCCCGCTAAAGTCGCCAGCTTTAGCGAGCTCGTTCATCAACACGTTCCAGAACAGAGCCTTCTCGATCTCGACTTGATCGAACACTCGTCTCGCCTCTCTCAAATCCCCGCAGTTCGTGTACATGAGCGCGAGTTTCGAGCCCATGTTGGAGTCCACCGCGAACCCGTTGCGACGGATAAAGGAATCGACTTCTCTGCCATGTTCGAGCGATCTCGTGTCCGCACAGAGCTGGAGAACAGAGCACAGCGTTCTCGGGTCGATGTCCCGTTTTCCGGATACGCGGAAGAGGAGTTTCACGGCGCTGTCTAGGTCGCCTGATTCGCAGAGTCTACGTAATCGAGTGTTCGCGTCTGTTAAGGTTTGACGATCTCTGTGTTCGATAGAGACTGTTCTCAAAGATGCTTTGCTAAAAATCGAATCTTTTCGAAGTCTGGTGACGGTCGCGGTCTCTTTATTGGTTTGGGAGCTGCGAGAGGAAAAGAAAGAGAAGAAGCTTGAGGAAGAAAAATTCGCCGACAACATCGCCATGTCTTATCTTTCTCTGCTCATCAGACGAGAAAACGCGGGAAAGTTGGTCTGATATATACTAATACGCTTCTGTAAGAAAGAGGTTACTCTTCAGTCTTCTTCAGTAATAAAGTTTTGAGTTTTAAGTGAAAAGTGATGTTTTAAAAACCTCAGCTTTTACGGTCCACATATTTCTGATGAGCTGTCATTGGATTCGACATATAAAGGTTTTGGCTTGTTGTGAAGATTTGAAGCCAAAGAGGGAATCGAGAGGAGAGACTACGATTCACTTACGAGAAGATTTCTCACAGGGAAAGAAGCTATGGACTTGGCTCTTCATTTTCCTTCGTTGATCAAACAAGGATTCACCAGAGCCAATCATCTTCCTGTTCGAGGTAATCGACTCTACTTTACAATATATCATTACAGTAGAAATATGAGCCATTGCAATGCCGGCTGTTGAAGCTATCTTAAAGAGAGAACAACATTAGGAGCTGAGAGAGGGCCAATTTTTTCCTATGCAGCATAACTGAATTTAGACAGATTTGCAGATTCTCTTTCAACAAGCATTGGGCAGAGTTTTTCGAGAACAGCGTTTGATGGTGATAGAAGAAGCTGGCCTGGAGAGAAGGCTTGGTGGTCTTCCTCCCTAACTAGGAGATCCAAGAAAGGATCTGTTGTTTGTTGCAAGAATCCGTCTGATGAACAGAGCTCAGACTCGAGTAAATCGAAGCAAGAGGAGATCATTGCTCTCTTAAGTCGGATTCAAGCTTCAATCTCCAAAGGAGAGTCTCAGGGAGCTGATGAGAAGAACAGCAATGACTCTTGTGGGAATGGGTCGCTGAGTAAAGCTATTCTTGACGTTCTTGAGAAACCAAGAGAGAAAACTGAAGGTAATCAAAACGGTTCTGTGTTGATTCACAAATCACTGTTCTTGCAGTTAAGTTAATATAACCGACTTCTGCAAAATGTAGGAGATGCTGGTCTAAGGAAAGAGCCACCTAAGAGACAAGTAGCTCGGCCACCGTCTAGTTTTGCCAAGAGAGCTCCTACTAGACCATCTGCTTCAGATCCAAGAGGTAAGCTTCCAATAACAAAGAGCAGTATGGAAGAAACAGAGAAGGAAGAGAAACCTCCATTGATTGAAACTATGAAACTTGCAGAGCTCAAAGAAGTTGCAAAGAACAGAGGGCTCAAAGGATACTCAAAGCTAAAGAAGAGTGAGATTCTGGAGCTAATCAGATCCTCCTGAATTTAAATCTCAGTCCACATTCTCTCTGCTATGTAAATTAGAGAAACACAGATATGGCTTGGAGTTGTTTTTCAAAATAGATAAAGAGTTCTAAAATTGAAAACGATAACCTCCAAAAATTGTTCATATCTCGAGAGTACTTAAAAGGATTCTACCACAACAAGAAAGCCTTATCATCCAGAATCGCAAATTATAACAACTTGAAACAGAGCCAAAACACGACAAAACAAAACAAAACTCTTCAACCAGTGATGTTCTGAGACTTGTTGAGGATAACACCTTCATACTTAACTTGGAACCACTTCATGGCATCATCCTTTGTAACTCTATGTTGAATCCCAACGCGAGTCTTGCACCTACGGCGACGTGCAACACGGTATCCAGGACGCTCAAGAACAACATAGAAGTCCATTCCATAGATACCCGTAGAAGGATCGTACCTGAGATACAAGTAAAAAAATAATAAGAACATCCCTCTATTCCAAAAGAAACAAAGGGACTTTAGACCACAAAAGAAAACATTTACTTGATTCCGAGATCAATGTGCTCCTGGATACCGAATCCAAAACAGCCAGTGTCACTGAAGTTCCTCCTCAAAAGCTCGTACTCCTTCACTTTCAAACCACTCTCAAGAAGCTGCATTGCCTTGTCTCCTCTCACGGTGACGTAGCACGCAATCTTTTCGTTACGCCTAATACCGAACGACCTCACAGTGTACCTTGCTGTTTACACCATTCTAGACTCTCAGAAAATAAAAACAAAACATACAAGAGACTCTAAAGAGAATATGTTCAGACATACCCTTGGAGAAGACAGGGGTTTGACCACTGAGCTGTTCCAACACCTACACGAATAAACCAAACGATACAAATTTCAAGGCTTTATATCATTTGCTATGACTCTCACTCAATCCATTTCAGTGAAAGTCTTAAAATCCACCACAGTTGTAAAGTATTCTACTTAGTGTATCTAATGGGGGAAGCAAAAGAAGGAGAGAGGGACCTTGGAGGCACGGGTGAGACGATCACCACTCTCACCAACAGAGATGTTAAGGACGAGCTTCTGAACCTTGATATCCCTCATTGGGTTCGACAGCTTCTTCTCTGACGCCTGCCATCACGTCAAACAGAGTTATTAAAACCTCAAAAGAAAAAAAAAATGAAATCTTTTCATATAGAAACATTAAGCAGGAAGCAAATCTAAGGTACCAACCATCTCAGGATTCAGGGGATGCGAGAAAAACGAGGGAGCTGAGCAAAGAGTGTGGCAGACTAATAACGGCCGGTTGCGAGTGGCAATTATAAGAAGCGATTTAGGGTTTTACTTTGACGACCTTACCCTTAGCCTAGGTCAAAAATTATTTTGATTCGAAAAAAAAAGACTCCGTTGCCGGGACTCGAACCCGGGTCTCTCGGGTGAGAGCCGAGTATCCTGACCAGCTAGACTACAACGGATTTGTTATTTGCTCAAGCTCGGAAAATAATAACAAACAAACATAATGTAACTCCTTGACAACAATTCTTCCCTTCTTATAAGTCATAATTCAGAAAGAGAAGTCTTCAGATTTGCCATTGTAAGAAAGTGAGACATAAAGCAACCCATTTCATAAAATTTGGTAATAACAACAACAACAACATAGAAGAAGACAAAACATTCAAAAGGATACAGTAAACCAAAAAGAAAAAAATACAGAGCAACTACAGAAACTCCAGTCTTCCTCTTCTGGTAGACTTTTGGGGATCTCTTTGAGTAAAACATTCTTTTCACCTTCTGCTCAAACTTTACTATATAAAAATCTCTGACTAAACTCATTTACAGATGCAGAAAGAATGCAAACAAAAGAGGAGATTTTTGTTTCTTAACTTGAAAAAAAAAAGTAGTGAGAAAAATACAACTGAATAGCTTTCCTTGCAGATTTTGGGGAACAATGTTTACATAGAAGCTCTGTCTGTTTTGACCATCAAACTCGTCTTTAAGAAAGAACGTTCTTGGAACCGAGTCTGATAACTTCTAACTGTGTCCTCCACGTTTGCCTTCAACTACCTTCTGGCTCTGAGTAATGGTACATTTGTATATTAAAAATAAGGTTCTAGTTCTTTTGATCGTTTTTAAGTTCCAGACTGATTCACGAAACTTAGACCCAACTGTCTCTTGATATGGTCTGGAATCAGCTTGTTGACCAGCTCAGGTGAGGCACCAGCTACCTCTTGTTTGAAGTTGAAGAGTGGTGGGAAAGGACGTCCATTTGGTAAACGAGCATTTGGTTCTCTTAGCTCATCAAAGAAGGGATGTGCACAAGCTTCAAGCTGATATTAGCAGAAACAAAAAAAAGTTATTTAGAATTTCAGTTAGATTCTTAGAGAAAAGAAGAGAGATTAAAAGAGAAACAACACTCACCGCTGTGCATCTAAGACTTGGAGAGTACTGAAGCAGCCTTGATGCAAAATCAATGGCTTCTGGAGGCATCCTTTTGTGGAAAATCTAAAAAAAAAATCAAAAAAAAATGATTGATTAATATGGTTATGTTTGATGTATGATGTGCAAACAAACTGAGACAAAAAGAACAAACCTTGTGCCAAGGATGTGCCTTTATCTGCGGAAACCTAAAGTCTGTGTAATGTGGATTCATACAACGGATCTCTTCTCTAGTTGGTGTACCAAGAACCTGTTTTCAATAATAATCTTTATACAGTGAGGGTTTTGTAGCCTATGAATTCAAATTTTGCAAAACATCATTTATTAGAGAGATAGATACTTACTTTGATGATTTCAACGAGCTGATCCACAGCATTTTCTCCAGGGAACAGTGGCTGCACTCATAAGAACATGAAACCATTAAAATGAGTTTTAACAAGGGAAACAAAAGAGGGTGTGATTGGTGAAAAAAAAAAAAGAAAAAAAGCTGTTTACCTGACCAAGAAGAAGCTCAGCAAGAACACAACCAGCAGACCAGATATCGATGGAAGTTGTGTACTCCGTGGCACCGAATATGAGTTCAGGTGCACGGTAAAATCGCGAACATATGTAAGAAATGTTGGCTTCACCTTTAACCTGAACCCAAAAGATGTTTACATCATCAGTATCAACAATGTACAAATACTGCAAAAGTCTAAAGAGTTTTATTATATGTCTTTGGAAAGTAAGTCTTACAAGCTGTTTAGCACTTCCAAAGTCACAGATCTTGACTTGATGAGTAAGAGGATCAACCTGTAGTATAAAGACAAAGATTAGCAAAGAAAAGAAAAACTTAGAGAAGTATAACAAAAGTTCAAAATCTTAACATACCAGAAGATTTTGAGGCTTTAGATCTCTGTGACAGACTCCAGCAACATTGTGAACATAGGCGAGACCTCGGAAGATCTGGTACATATAGAGTTTAACGTAGACAAGAGGCATCCTCTGGTTAGCAGTGCTGTAATGTTTAAGAACACGGTACAAGCTCTCAGGGACATACTCCATGACCAGATTGAGGAACAGCTCGTCTTTACTCGTGGTCGAAAAGAAGCAATGCTTCAAACAGACGACGTTGGGATGGTCCATCACGCGCATCAGCTGAAGCTCTCGGTTCTTGTACCTCCTGTCTTGCAGAACCTTCTTTATCGCCACTGTCTCTCCTGTCTCCAGACACTTGGCCTGGAAAACTATCCCGAAGGAGCCCGTGCCGACGACTCGCTCCGCCATGTAACTTATCGTCTGTTTTGGTTCTCCGTTTTTGCCGCCGATGGTGGTGGAGATTATGTGACCGGTGACTTGATCGTGTCCTCCTCCGTCAACTACAGCAGCCGGCATCTCCTGTTAAGACACAAAGCTTGTAAGGGTCAGCAATTTAAAAAAAAAATAAAAAATAAAAATTGGCTCCACTTGAGAATCCAACAGACAAAAGCTATTAAAAGAAAAGCATAATGCTTGGTCTGAGAATCAAAAGAATAAAACTTTAACTAGTCAAAAAGATTGGTTAAGGAATTAGCCGTTACGCATAAAAAAAGAAAGATATATTGTACTACTTTTGGTCACGCGAGAAGAATGGTAAACAAAAGGAGAAACGCATCATAATAATAACAAAACAAGAATGAATATATTGTTCGATTATTATGGATCTAGGGACTAGAGTACAAACTGTGGATTCAAGGTCACAGATCGAGATCGATAGCCAATGAATCAAACAAAGTAAAATTTACAGAAAAGATTGCTTAATTTTACAAATCTCAGGAGATTACCAAATCACTCTCTTTTTTTCCTATTTAAGTAAAAAAGCTAAAGAAGAGTTTAGCTTGTCCAGAAACAAACACTTATTAAAGCAAACATTTGTAGAGATCTCAGAGTAACTCAAAACAAAAAAAAAAAGAAATGAACTTTTGGCAAACCCAGAACTCAAAAACCCTTTCATGCTTCAAGACAAACTAACTACAGATTCCTTAATCCCCAAAAAGACAAAAAAAAAACTATAAGAACAAGTTTCTCCGACCAAAGCTCTTTGCGCAAAGACCACTAACTAACTGTACAAAACAAAACAGAAAACAGGATCTTCCCAGAAAGACAAGAGACAGAGGAAAGAAAAAAGTAAACTTACCCTATCGTCAGCCATGTCGTTAGAGGCACAGAGAAGAGAAGAGAAGAGAAGAGAAGAGAAGAGAAGAGAGTGTGAGAGAGAGAGAATAGGGTTTGAGAGAACAAATGGATTTCAATTAGTTTGGTTGGTGATGATCATGGTGGAGAGAGAAGAGGGAGATGAGATGAGATGAGAGAAGAGAAGAGAAGAACAAGGCCATGTGAATCCAGCTCTATCTCTCTTTTTATTTCTCTCTCTCTCTACGCTTTCCGTTTTCTTCGCCATCTTCTTTCGTTTACAAAAAAAAATTGTTTATTAGAGAAAGTTACGTAAACACCCTCGAGTTTGCTGTCTAATTACGCAGACAAAGGACTATTCTGTTTGTGGAAATTTCGTGATCAAAGACATCAATGTTGTTGTCGGTCAAATTTCGTTAGTTAAGTTCTAACTTGGTATTTTTATTAATAATGCAAATTAAAAATGTTCTGCTAGAATTGTCAATTGTCACATTTTCATCTGAATTTTTATAAGACTGAAATTAATAAAATAAATCACTTTTAACTGTAAAACTATCTAGATTTTTTTATTGGCTATCATAGGAATAAAAATCTCGTCGAAATGTGATAGCAATAATCATGCATTTTATACAAAATTGTATGTATGTGCCAGGTAAGTGGTCTAAAACATCTATATGTACAGATAAATTCGAAGTTTAACAAAAACATGTAAGATAATAAATAAATAAAAGTTAGAGCATATGATGAACCGGAACAAAATTGTCAAAGATCCAAGTTTTGACCATTTGGCGGGAATTAGACATTGATGCAAGAAAATGGCATTTATGTTTCGTTGGTCTTTAGCTTTTTAATGTTTTCTAATTTTATAACTAAATTTTGGACTTGTAATGTCTTTCGTTATTGTGTAGCTTTACTTATTGTGTTTTGTTTTTTCTTTATATTTGTTTCTGGAAATATCAATATAAAAACCAATGATGATAATGATAGCACTACTAGCATTTGTACAAGACAACAACAAAAAAATACTAATTTAATTTTCTTTTTGATCAATTATGCATGGGACATACATGCTTTTGGCGGTATAGATTTACATTACAAGTTTGTGTATTTTCTTTAGGCACAATAATTCATATGTTAGTGTATTTATATTATCCAATCCCAGCAACCAGTTTAAATGCTCATATACATTCGGTTTTAGATGCATATTTCTGTATATAACTTGTTAAGTACTCGTATGGATTCTTCTTAAACATGAATGAGCTTTGCAAAATAGTGAAATTATTTTGATGATATAACTTTATATATTAATTATAAATTTTTAAAGAATTATCATGGCTTATGTCTTTCATTGCACTATTTTCAGTGTGACGAAAATACAGACACCTAATATATATACGATGTAACGATGCTGTTATCTTATTGTACTACTATTGGATCATAGAAAAAATGAATTGGAACAAAAGCAGTCTCACTAGATAAGCTTTTGGGTTGTTTTTAGTAGATAACATATTTTATATGAATAACGGGATAAACAATGTTTAGATAAAAAATGATTACTATGTTCTGTTTTAAAATCTTAAATTATAAAGCTTTTTTTTAGCAACACTTAAATTATATAGCTAATACTCTTATGATACGGGAAAGCACGATAACGTGCACCATGTGACAGGGGTTCTGGAGCCGAGGTAGAGAACGAAGAACTAATAATTTGCATAACATTATTTGACTATATTTACTTAAGGAATAATAAGATTACATAAAATGAGAGGCATAGTTAAGTATAATTATTATTTTTTTAAAGAATGATAATTGGCTCAAATGAAAGGTTAGGTAACACAAAAACCTAAAATCAAGTTTCTTTTTTTTTCTTAGCTAACAGATAACCGTTGGCAAAAGACAAGAAAAAAATATTACTAATAAGTAACACCTTCGCAGCCTCTTCAAGCTAGCATATTACTTGCCATTTCTTCAAGCATCCCAAGCTGTTTTCATAATATCTCCATTAATCTGAAGTTTTGTTTCTACATATTAAGCTATGTACAGGTTTTATATCATTTTAAAATTGTATTCCGAGTGAATATACTTTCAGAAATTTATCAAATATGAAATGATAGGATTAGTAGGCGTTGAAACTCGGTGTATATAGATTATGAAAATGGCGAAGACAGAAGGATTTGACTGGTGGGCTGGCAGTCGGTGGAATGGAGATGGGGCTGGTCAAAGCTTCAAACTTATTTTAGTCAAACTTCTTACTTCTCAGCAGCAACCACTTTGCCTCTCTGTCATTTTTATTAGTATTAAAAACCAGTGACTGTTTCTGCTGTTATCGAGCGTAAAGCCCTTACAGTGAACTCGTCACTATCATATGAATAAACACAGAAGCCCATTATGACCCTTGTTTTATATAACTCGTTGATAATGGGCTTTTAATACGGGTCCATTTATTATATACAAATACAGCAGAAAGATAGAGGATAAATGGCCGAGATTTGTGCAGATGGATTGGGATTTGCCTAGTCGTAACACCAAATAAATCTTGTTCGGCGGTGATAATGAAGTGATCATACTATTTGGTACATCATATATGTATTTGATATTTTGTTATCATGGTCCATAATATCGTGTTGCAATCTTCAGGCTCTTCCAAACAAACCCATTGAATGTTTGGTTCGGTGAATCCAATATTCTTTTCTGGAAACAGGATATTTTTCCCGGCTTGCTTCAGTATAGTTACAACAAATCATAATCCACATGTTGCAGTAGGGGTGTAAACTGATAGCATTTTCTTTATTCAAGAAAACATGTTCAAACGAAACGTAATTAATTTTAGACATGTAACATTTATAGGCCCTTTTCTACAATGTTGCCATGTGTGGTCAACGTGTACTATGTTGTTTTCATTGGGTTAATCGGTACCACTCTAGACCCAGTTGGGTTTATAATGAAATGTTGACAAAAAAAGAGGTATCTAACTTCAGAATTCAGATATCTAAACTCCAGCCCAAACCCAAGTGGGACTTCTGGGAGTTCACGGACTTTCTGCCGTTAGCGTAAAAACACGATCCACTTCCGTAATAAAATCTTTAACGTTTTGAGGTCAATTATATAAATATTATTAAGTAATTAAGCTGTCTATTTATTGGTTTACGATTGTTACATCATGGAAACATGAGTTAATATATTGTTGACCAACCACCACTTGTATCGTCTTAACCTATCAGATTCAAGGGGATATAACTATTAACTACGTTATCATTTCCATCATTATCGTACCAAATGGACTATCTAACCTTTTCATATATATACACATGACTTGCTTATAATAAACTCTTAACCAGACCGACCATTACGTACATCGACCTACGGGGGCCACCGACTCTCTTCAACAACAGTTTCCGAAAATTTGACTTTCGCTTAGAAGAAACTAATTAGTTAGATTTTTTTGATTAAACCATTTAAAATAGTTGAATTAATTTTCGTTACTAGTATTCGATAAGCAGTTTGGCGTATAATCACTTGCTAATTTCACGCTTATTGTTTTCTGTCAACGCTATAGCTGGATTACGTAATTTTCGTGTGCGTTCCATGTAAAGACAACCACAAAACGTTTCATGTGGCAATCCAACGGCTCTGATTTAACTCACAGCTGTTCTATTCAAAGTACGTGGGGCCCAAATACAGACCAGATAGAAAAGTAACTCGACACCACTTAAAATAAAGCAATCGTTAAGAATCTGACACGTGTAGGCAAATCTAGTAACCATCGCTTTGAAATTGAATTAACAGCCGCAAAAGAAAATGATGTCAGCTCTTCACTACGTGGGTCATGTTGTGTGGTAGAAAATGATATGTTTACATGCATTAGTAAATCTACGATCTAGATTCGTCTCGAGACCACCAATTTGGCCCACTCAAATAGCGGTGCTAATTGTCTTTCCCTACGATTAATCAAAGTTTAAAAACTTTTAACAACATTTTGCTGTATTCTACTAGTAGTTGGATATTTTTATTCCTTACGGGTAATTAACAATTAAAATGATGAGTTCGTAATACTCCTTCAGTTTTAAAAGATCTATATTCTAGAATTTTTACATATATTAAGAAAACATATTAAATTTGTATAGTTTTTATGATTTTTTTTTCAAAGTTTTAAGCCAATAAAAATCCAATAAATAATTTTTTTTGAAATTTACAATTATTTAATAAATATGCATTGGAAATACAAAAAAATAGATCTTGTAGAAACAATTTTTTTTTATAGAATATGGATCTTTTAGAAATGGAGGAAATACAATTTTAACAAAATTATTTGTAAATACAAATCCAAATAAATATTGTTTTAAGCTTCTAGTTGCTATGAATCAACCAATTATATTGTGATTTGGATTTAACATCACTTTAAAAGCCTTAAATGCAGGGTGTAGTTTTTAAATAATTAAAACAAATCAGTTTTAAAGAAAAAGAATAGATGTACCACCGTCACTTATCTCTTAGACTATATTTGTGAAGTGATTTTGTCATATGTCATATGTACAATCAGTTTCACAAAACAAATATGACATAGCTATTAAAATTGATGACATGGTTTCCAAAAAATATGACATGGATAATTTTATTTAATGTTGATTTATATTTTTGGCAAACTTATTAGAATATGGTAATAATTCATATATTACATTTAGTATTGATATCTTTTTGTAAACTTTTTTAAAATATGGTAATAGCTCATACATTATATATAAAATAAATATATTCATATATAACATTTCAAATTTCGAAATATTATTATTTTGTATAATTACACAATTTGTATTACTAAAACTTTCAAAATTTCTACAATTTTTAAAAAAATTAAATATCTAATCGTAAAATTATTAGTTTCTTATATATCAACAATTTTTATAAATATTGTTTAGGCTAAATTTTTTATAATTATACAATTTATATCATTTTTATTAGTTTTATACAAATTGATTTAATATATATCAAATATATTAAATATTAGTAAGAAAATAATAAAATCTATAAAATTTAATAAAATTTATTTTAAATGTAAGTTAGATTTAAAAAATTAGTAAGAAAATAATACTCCCTCTGTTTTTTAAAGATAGATGTTTTAGAAAAATAAATTATTTCATAAAGATGTATTTTTTATGTTTTCTATACAAAAATTGCAAATTTCAATAAAATTGATTGAATTTATTGAAAGACTGTTGGTTAAAATGCATTGGAATTTGATAATTTCTAAAAATGATGTATAGTTAATGTGTTTTATTAATATGTGTGAAAACACTAAAACATACATCTTTAAAAAACAGAGGGAGTAAAATCTATAATATTTAATAAAATTTATTTTAAATGTAAGTTAGATTTAAAAAATTTCTTACTGCACATCATGTGTTTTGACAGTTCTATTTTATCACTCAACAATTTTGTTGCGTGATTGTTTGACATTAATGGTTCTAAAAATGAACATTATTAGCAAAACATAGCTATGATAATGACATTTTGTTTGTTGGTTGGAATATAAGATTTTGTTAACCATGATAATGACATGTTTTCGTATTGAAGTATTCGTAGCAAACAAGTGGTGGTATTCTGGTGAAGAAGCATGACACACAACATTTTGAATAAGTGCAGCAACTAATATCACAAAAATTATAAACAACCTTTTCCTTTTGAATAAGTGCAGCAAAATATCACAACAATTGTAAACAAAGAACTAAAATAAGAAAATAATTTAAATACAGGTTGTAATAGTTAAACATTGACATAATTAAAAACTGGTTTTTGTTCACGAGAATGATGATCTCACACTTACTCAAAAATGCTCATCGCGTCTAAAATTTGCAACAAGAATATATTCGCCGGCTTCCAATAAATATTTTAAAATGGCAAGTTGAGATTTTTCTGAAACACGTTATAATGTTAATCTTTGCTTTTTCTCTAAACCGAAACAAATTATTTCTTTTGGGAAATGATTAGTAATTATTGTAAACGCATTAATCAAGACGATACAGTACTTTAAAAGAATCATTAACATGCATAAACCCAAAAATTAAAATTCAAAAAAGTTTAATTACAAAGCTATACAGATACAAGTCGATGTCGCAAGTAGTCGACTTATAATAAAGAAAGAAAAATAATTTATTATAAGTTTTGTCTTTATGGGAAACACTCATAAGTCATAAGCATATTCCCTAATATATACGGTAACGATGCAAAACAGAGCCAATGCTATTTCTAGTGAACCCCTAAAAACAGAGATAGAGAGAGAGAGAACATCTTCTTCTTCAACATCTCGAAAAAACCCACAAACCAGAGAGAATCAACGAATCCACAGGTGAGGAATTCGAAATCCAAGCGAGGCCCCGAACTCGCTCAGATTCTCGGTTTCTCCACCGACTCGATCTTCGTAAAAGACGAGATTTTTATTTCACACAGAACAGAACCCATCATAAAGGTTTCAACTTTCTCCATCCCCATGTCGGAACCAACGAAAGAAACATCTCTCCCCAAGGAGAGAAGCAGCCCCCAACCACAAGCTCTGATCCTGGGCCGCTACGAAATGGGGAAGCTCCTGGGCCACGGGACCTTCGCCAAGGTCTACCTCGCGCGGAACGTGAAAACAGGGGAGAGCGTCGCCATCAAAGTCATCGACAAGGAGAAGATCCTCAAAGGCGGTTTAATCGCCCACATCAAACGCGAGATCTCCATCCTCCGCCGCGTCCGCCACCCGAACATCGTCCAGCTCTTCGAGGTCATGGCCACCAAGTCCAAGATCTACTTCGTCATGGAGTACGTCAGGGGAGGCGAGCTCTTCAACAAGGTCGCTAAAGGGCGGCTCAAGGAGGAGGTCGCCCGACGGTACTTCCAGCAGCTAATCTCCGCCGTCACGTTCTGCCACGCCCGCGGCGTCTACCACCGCGACATCAAGCCCGAGAACCTCCTCCTCGACGAGAACGGGAACCTCAAAGTCTCCGACTTTGGTCTCTCCGCGGTGTCGGACCAGATCCGGCAAGACGGGCTTTTCCACACCTTCTGCGGAACCCCTGCTTACGTGGCGCCAGAGGTTTTGGCTAGGAAAGGTTACGACGCTGCTAAGGTTGATATCTGGTCTTGCGGTGTTGTCTTGTTCGTGTTGATGGCTGGTTACCTCCCGTTTCATGATCGTAACGTGATGGCCATGTATAAGAAGATATACAGAGGTGAGTTTAGGTGTCCCAGGTGGTTCTCTCCCGAGCTCACGAGGCTTTGTTCTCGTCTTCTCGAGACGAACCCGGAGAAACGGTTTACGTTCCCTGAGATTATGGAGAACTCTTGGTTCAAGAAAGGGTTTAAGCATGTTAAGTTCTACGTGGAAGATGACAAGCTTTGCAACGTTGTTGATGATGATGATATTGATGATGGGTTGGAGACTGGCTCCGTGGAGTCTGATCGGTCTTCCACCGTCTCTGAATCGGATGTTGAGTATTTCAAGCCCGCGAGGAGGGTTGGAGCCTTGCCTAGGCCTGCGAGTTTGAATGCTTTTGATATCATATCGTTCTCGCAAGGGTTTGATTTGTCTGGTCTGTTTGATGATGATGGTGAAGGGTCTAGGTTTGTCTCGGGAGCTCCGGTTTCGAAGATTATATCGAAGCTGGAGGAGATTGCGAAAGTTGTGAGCTTTACGGTGAGGAAGAAGGATTGTAGGGTGAGTCTTGAAGGTTCGAGACAAGGAGTGAAAGGTCCTTTGACTATCGCTGCTGAGATATTCGAGTTGACGCCGTCTTTGGTTGTTGTGGAAGTTAAGAAGAAAGGAGGAGATAAGACTGAGTATGAAGAGTTTTGTAACAAGGAGTTGAAACCGAAGTTGCAGAACTTGACGGCTGATGATGATGAGCCTGTGGCGGCGGCTTCAGCCGTTGATGAAACCGCGTCTGCAATCGCGGCGAATTCTCCGCCGGTTTGTTTCTTGCCTTCTGACACAGAGTAGAAGATGAGATCATGAGGGTTTTTGTTAACTGTACTGATGATGGGAAAAAAGCTGCTTAGGGTTGGTGAAATGTAGAGCCAAAGTACGTGACGTTATGTGTTATGTTGTTTTACAGTTGGAGAGATCGTTAGAGAAATGAGATACAAGACTTTGAGTTATGTTTTTTTACTAACCTTTTAGCAGTTTTTTTTTGTGTTCTTGTGTTGTGTGTGTTGGAGAGTTTGTAAACAGTTTCGTATCAGATCTCTTAATATGTATAAAACAAATCAAATAAAGGAACTTGTTTTCTTCTTCTTAAGAGTCCTTTTTTTTGTTATCTAATAATGGTTTCTATGTGTAGAAGGTTGGTTCTGTTTGTGGTTTGTCTTTTATTTGCTTAAAATGGGTAATGAAACAACAAGAGAAAGACGTTCTTGTTCTTCTTCTTTTTTTTTGTTGACTCTTGAAGATTTGAATGGTGGAAAGTTCAGATAGTGAGTATTCAGGAGTTTTAACTATTTGTGGGTTAAGAAATTGACATGTACCATGTGGAGTGTTTTTGTCACTGTGTTAAAAGCAAGTTGGTTTTGGGAAGGATGAAAGCAATTTGTCACGGCTTGGCTTTTTCTAGTAAATTATTATATACTGTATGTATGATTTGATTTGATTTGACAATCACAGATACGAAAAGGTTTTGTTTTTTGCTTGATGTGGCCAAGCTTGCTCGATTCTACATGTGAGTGTAAAGCATATATGTTTGTGATGCTGATATGAATGATGCATTAATGATGCAAATTTCTTTCGGAGCTTTTGTTTGAATGTGATTATTGATAATCTGTTTTATTCTTTTCCCTCTATTGTTTGAAAAGATGGTATCTGGCAATACTATCAGCGAGGATTAGTTTTATGTAAATGATGAACATAATAACCTGCTGAGGAAAAAAGGAAACAGAAGTTTTACTCTAAATTTAGAAAGCCACAAGTTCAGATCTTCCTTGTCTCTTCTTCATGTAAATAATGGTTCTTGCAAGTGGTGTCTGTGACCCAATTTATCAGAACCAACCACATGCTCCTATTAAAGCCCATTTGAAAATGTCTTTTAGTTCTTTTTTATAGGAAACTTCTAAATTGCATATAAATAATAGTGGTACAAATCTTTATAAGATAACTGGACAATGTATATTTAATAAAATAATTTAAAAGTTTGTGTAGAAAAGAAATTTTTGATATTAAATGGAATTTTGAAAACATAATACGTTTGATACAGCATCTGTTAGAAACTGTTGACAAAAAAAAAGACATCTGTTAGAAAGTTAGAAACTCGTTAATACTGAATTGTCAGCCTTAATTATGTACAGTATAATTTTTGTTAACACTGAATTTAATTTATTTGAAATGACCCAACATAAGACAATATAACAAAACATTAAAACAACAAAAGAGTCATAACCTTGAGACCACAGTTATGACTGGAATGATACCAAAAGATACCAATAGGTATCATCAAATGACCCAACATAACCTCGAGATTTCTCTCCCAGGCACTACTTCCAAGGCGAGGAGCTCTTTGAAGACCAACGGATATTAGCTTGAAAGTGACTACTCACTTTCTTTCCTCAGAAGGCAAGAATTCACTGGATACTTCCAAACCTCTCGCAAGAAAACCCTAGTTTTTAACCCGAACTAGCATCCTCCAAGAACTCGATCTAACTCCACAACATTCGCAAAATCTCGATTCCAAAGCAACTCCTTCGTCTGCAATCTGTTTTCTCAAGATCTGCAACAGAAACGGCCCTCAACCATCAATCTCTCCCACACTACAAAGATCTCAGGTCCCACCTACTTTCAATCCAACAAGCCAGAGTGTCTTACCATAGTAAGCGTGTGTTAGGAGTCGACAAAAACTCCTCCAGCAGCGATTACTACTACAACTCCATGGCGTTCAGATACACTGAGAAAGAGAAAGGCAAGCAACAACTGAGAGATGGAAACAAAAACAAGGTCCCCAGAATCAAGGCTCCGAGCATCGATACCTCTGCTCTAATAAAAGACAATGCTCTCACACTCATAGGGAGGATCACTAACCCGCAAGAACAGAAGATCTGGGCCCTAATCCCAGGTCTACCACGCAAATGGGACCTTCAAGGAAAAGCAGTTGGTTCAGACTTGGGGAATAACTGTTTCCAATTTCGCTTTGAAAGAGAAGAAGACTTGAGGAGGGTCCTCGACAACAGACCGTATCACTTCGCATACTGGATGGTCATCCTTCAGAGGTGGGAACCAGTGATATCTAACTCATTTCCTTCAATGATTCCCTTCTGGATCAGAATCAAAGGGATTCCTCTTCACTACTGGCAAGACGACATGGTATGCAGAGTGGGGAAAGAAGTGGGCATCCTGATGAACCACGAGTTAACAAAGACAACAGCAAGAGTACAAGTGTCAGTGGATGGTCTAAAGCCTTTGATAAAAGAGCTAATAATCGAATTTGACTCGGGGGAAGAGACCTCCATTACCCTAGAGTATGAGAGGCTGGAATATCACTGCACTCACTGCTACTCGCTATCACACGCGAGGAGAGACTGCCCACAGAGACTAGAAGAAGACTCAGCCTGGAACCAAATCCATAAGACAACTTCAGAAGGCTTTATCGAAAACCCAAACACCTCAAGAGTAAGGCCTCTACAAGTAGTTGAAAAGGAAAGAGAACAGAGCAAGGAAAGGACAGAACCTGTCCTCCACGCTTTCAGAGCAAGGGTAGACAGACACGGGAACCCATATGGGGAGAGAGTGAGCACGAAGCAGACTCGAGCACCCCCACCACCACCCAGCAAGAGATCTGACAATCCCTCTCAGCCTTTGGGGAACCAGAAATCTATGCAAGAAAGATCTCAACACCTACTCTCCCCACCCTTCACTCATCATAGACAGAGCAGCTACAGAGAGACGTCGAGAGGACGCAACCTCTTCCCCCAACGAAGCCAAGGGCAGTGGAGGGCTAAACAGCTGACAGGCCCAGAAGAGGAGCACACAAGAGATACAGAACCAGCTAACCCTCCACCTAGAGAAAGCCTCCTACCTGCAAACCCCCAGTCAATCGTAGCTGAACCAGGCATTAGAACAATGGATGAAGTACTAGAGGAGCTACATGAAACAACGAGACAATACCTGAATTGCCCTGACCCAGTCGAAGCAGCAGCAAGGAGACAAAGGGTCCTACAAGGAGATGCCTTGGGACAGACGGAAGAAGTGGCAGCTTCTATCATTGCTGCAGAGACTCGTAGGCACTACTTCTTCTCCCAAGGGGGAGGATCTGCAAGCAATCCTAATACTCCACCACCAATTCAAGCACCCTCTATTAACGGTCTTCCTCTCCCAGGATTCTCAAGTGCTAACGACCTACAGGACACTGTAGTAATCAACGTGGAAGAAAGAGACCATGGTGTGCATCCTGTCACCAGAGAAATGGACGTGACACCAAAGAGAGCTTCGGGAGGACCCGCGAAGTTGAAATCGATTGTCATTAGCCCTGTCTTCGAACCAGAGATTGCACCAGGGAGTCCCTATGAGCTCTCTGAACAGCCAATGGAAGAGGAAACTCTTAAAGAAGTCCAAAGCAAAATAAAAAAGAAAGGAAGAAGACCAATACAAACGAGAGTACCGGGGAACAGTCCTAACATCTTAAGGGGAGCTAGCTCAAAGAAAAGGAAGATCTCACAGATCCAAAACTCACCAGCTAGAAGAGTAGACTCCTCTAAAGGTACATCACCTACAACACAAGCAAGAGCAACCAAAAGTAAGACAACAGCAGGAGCATCGAGAAGCCAAAGAAATCAGGATTCAAACCCACCAATTAATCTCATTCCAGCAAGGACTAAGAGAAGCTCGGATTTTCGGGCCTCTCCACACCCGGCTCCTTAGTCGTAGCTAGCTGGAATTGTAATGGGTTGGGGAATCCCATTACAATCCAGCGCTTGAAGGAGATTAACCGGCGTAATGCTCCTGATATCTTCTTCCTCATGGAAACCAAAAATCCCACTGATGTAGTCTTGGAAAAAATGGATTGGCTACACCCTGACCAACACTACGTGGTCCCACCAGAGACGCCAGGAAGTGGAGGTCTCTTCTTGACATGGAAACCTGACATCAAGCTCACAGTGTTAAACGCAACAAAGAACTTCATAGATACAAAAATCATCTATAAGGGAGTCAGTTTCCATGCTACTTTCGTGTATGGTGAGCCTGATCAGACAAAACGTCACGCAGTATGGAATGAGATAACTAATCTACAAGTTACTCAAGGAGAGCCATGGCTACTGACAGGCGATTTCAACGAAATCATAGATAATAGCGAAAAATGTGGCGGACCAGAAAGAGCCGAAGGCACGTTCTGTGCATTTCGATCATTTCTATCTCACAATGACCTATTTGACCTAAAACACTCAGGCAGCTTCCTATCGTGGAGAGGTCAAAGACATACACACCTGGTTCAGTGTAGACTCGACAGGGCAATCAGCAACAGTGAGTGGATAGAACTCTTCCCTTCCTGCAGAAGCAACTATCTGAAGTACGAGGGGTCAGACCATCGTCCTCTAATCTCCTACCTGGATGCGACAAAGAAAAAAGGCAGCAAACTTTTCAGATACGATAGGAGACTCAGAGAAAACATGGAGGTGAAACAAATAATCAATGAAGTTTGGTTGCAGTCACAGTCACTCCAAGTTGAAGAAAGACTTATCTTGTGTCGAAGAGCAATTGTGAAATGGAGTAAAGCCCACCAGGAGAGTAGCAGAAAGGCAATGGATCTTCTTAAGGCACAACTGGAGAACGCTATGGCAAACCCAATAGCAGATGAGGTACTAATCCATGAAATCAACAAGAAACTCCTCCTCGCTTACAAGTCTGAAGAAGATTTTTGGAAACAAAGAAGCAGACAAATGTGGTTAACTTTGGGAGATTCAAACACTGGGTATTTTCACTCTGTCACTAAAGGGAGAAAAGCACGAAACAGAATGACAGTAGTGGAAGATGGGAATGGATTACCTGTTTACGAAGAAACACAGATAGCGAAAGTGATCTGCCACTTCTATACTGATCTCTTCAAATCAAACAATTTGGATGGCAAAGACACGGTAGATGATGCTCTCCAACCCTGCATCACACAAGACCAAAATGAGAAGCTTATAGAAATCCCCTCCTTTAATGAGATAAGAGAGGCTACCTTTGCTATCCATCCTGACAAGGCCCCAGGCCCGGATGGCTTCTCTGCTTCTTTCTTTCAATCCAATTGGGAGATAGTGGGAGATGCAGTGGCAAAGGAAATCCAACTGTTCTTCATCACCGGGTACCTAAATCCATCAATGAACAAAACTTTTGTTAGACTGATCCCGAAGACAACTACAGCTGCAAAGATAGAGGAATATCGACCTATAGCTCTGTGCAACGTCTATTTCAAGATCATATCAAAGCTGCTGTCTCTACGACTTAAACCAGTCCTAAGCTCGATCATCTCTGAACATCAATCAGCGTTTATCCCAGATAGGGCAATCACAGACAACGTTTTGATCACCCACGAGGTACTACATTTCCTAAAAGCATCTAAGGCAGAGAAGAGGTGCACAATGGCAGTCAAAACTGACATGTCAAAGGCCTACGATAGAGTGGAGTGGAGTTTCCTAGCTAATGTCCTAAAAAGACTCGGTTTCCATGATATTTGGACGAATTGGATAATGCAGTGTGTTACTACTGTAACCTATGCCTACCTAGTAAACGAGGAAAGCTATGGAGAAGTTCAACCAGAGAGAGGGATTAGGCAGGGAGACCCACTGTCCCCTTACCTTTTTATCCTCTGCGGAGAGGTGCTGTCGGGACTCTGCAAGAAAGCGGCAGCTGATGGCTCTCTCCAAGGCATAAGAGTAGCAAGAGGATGTCCACGCATCAATCATCTGCTCTTTGCAGATGATACTATGTTCTTCACCCAAGCATCTGCAACGAGCTGCAATACATTAGTGAAGATTCTCTCCAGATACGGGGAAGCGTCAGGGCAACAAATTAATAGAGCTAAATCATCCATCACCTTCTCATCCAAAACACCTGCGATAATCAAAGAGGAAGCAAAATCAATTCTGGGAATAAGTAAAGAAGGAGGAGTGGGGAAGTACTTAGGCTTACCTGAACATTTTGGGAGAAGAAAGCGAGACCTCTTCACGTCTATAGTGGATAGAATCCGCCAGAGAGCCCTAAGCCTCTCAACAAGGTTTCTGTCGAAGGCTGGGAAACTGACAATGCTAAAATCCGTCCTCACTGCAATACCAACTTATCCTATGTCTTGCTTCTTGCTTCCCGTCAGCCTGTGCAAGAGAATACAGTCAGTACTAACTAGATTCTGGTGGGATGGACCGCAAGGGCAAAGAAAGATGTGTTGGGTGTCTTGGGATAAGCTAACTCAACCTAAAGGTAATGGAGGTTTAGGGTTCAGAGATATACAACTCTTCAATCTAGCACTCCTTGCAAAAATCTCATGGAGAATCCTAACGGCCCCTAATTGTTTACTCGCACGAGTTCTACTGGGGAAATACTGCCATAAGCAAAGTTTCCTAAAGGTATCACCAACTGGGTCCTGCTCTCACGGCTGGAGGGGGATACTAGCAGGAAGAGATCTACTACAAGGCAACTTAGGAAAGGCCATAGGGAACGGAAATACTACACACGTTTGGAGAGACTCGTGGATATCTACCGACACATCCCTAAAACCCTATGGACCGATCCAAGAAACAGTGCAAGACTTAATGGTGGCAGACCTATTAACCTCAGAACTAGAGTGGAATAAAGCAAGATTGGAGGAGCTTTTACCTGACTTCGCTTCCCAAATCCAATGCATCCACCCAAGTAAGAGCAGAGCGGAAGACTCAGTCATCTGGCTCCCACTGCCATCGGGGGTTTACTCCACACGCTCAGGATATAACTCTGTTGCAACACCAGCTACATCTACTGCAGTACAAGCAACCCAAGGGGGCTTTGACTGGGTGAAGGACGTATGGAGCGGCTCTTTCTCACCCAAGATGAAGATGTTTGTGTGGTCTATACTACGAGACGCCCTGCCGTTAGGGGAAAACCTACAAAAGCGAGGAATGGGACCGGATGTCAAATGTATCAGATGCCAAGAAAAGGAAACAAAAACCCACATTTTTTTTACCTGCCCCTACGCCAAGGAAGTGTGGGAATCCATTCCTCTGTTTCGAGCAGTTCACATAGCTGATAATGAAAGCTTCGAAAACGCTATCATCAAATTCCGCAAAGCGATTTGTCTCCCCCCATCAGGAATCAGTGGCAATATACTACCCTGGATCTGTTGGGCGATTTGGACCTCGAGAAACACCCTGGTTTTTGAGAATAGAACCTTCAATCCTGCAGAGACAGCAACAAAAGGGTTAATAGCAGCTAAAGAATGGAACTTGGCTCAATACAAAACCCAAGCGCCTACCGTCCATTCGCACACCGATAGAGAGCCAACAACGTCGACAACAACAATCATCGCAGCCACATGCAACACAGACGCGGCTTGGGATAAGGAGCAAAAGAAAGCGGGACTGGCATGGACTATCTCGGATCCCTCTTCGTCTATCGCAGTGGAAGAAACAACCACCGCAGGCTTCGTCGGATCACCGCTACTGGCTGAAGCCCTCGCGGTTCGAACAGCAGTAGCAAGGGCAGTAGAACTAGGGATCTCCAATCTCAAAGTCTACACCGATTGCACAACGCTCCTTGGAGCTATCAACGGCAAATCGCAGCGAAAGGAAATTATTGGTGTTGTCTCTGACATCAGATCAATCTCCTCTGCTTTCGCCTCTATCCTCTTCTTTCATGTTTCTAGATCAAAAAACTCTCGTTGTGATCGATTAGCGAAAACGACTCTGCATCAGGATGTAACAAACTTGGGCTAAGGCCCATTGGGTTTTAGCTTCTATTTCTTAATAGAATTTCCGTGACAAAAAAAAAGGTATCATCAAATGTTCGTGTAGAACACTCCAAAAAAGAAAGCAAATCTTACGAGTGCGAGCAGAAGCATGAATGGAAAGAATGCCCGTTAAACATGCAGGTAGAAGCTTAAACAAGAGTCATAACCTTGAGACCACTGCATGCTTAATCTGAATGTAAGGGTTAAATGAAAATCCATGAGGTAAAACTCTGAGAACTGCAAGCTCTACTTTTATCTACATTAACGGCTTGAGAAAAACACAATATGATCCAAAGTCCGATCCCAAATGATGAACCCTAGTCCCTACTCAGATCAGTGACAACCTTATACATCGGCATTATAGAAACAGAACGACGAGAGATCACTGCAACAACCACACCAAGAAGAGAGTACTGCAACAGAACTGTCAAACTCCAACCACCAAGACTGAGACGCACTGCAACTAACAGACCACTAAACGCTAAAAAACGATTAACATACATAAGAAGAAGGAATTAAAAGGAACACCAGAACCAAATTCCAGTACCAACACCGACACCGTCCTTAGAGACCAACCGAAGAATATGACTGCATCAATTGGGAACAGGGCTTGAATAGGACCACGCACGCTCCAACCGATTTGTATATATCTATTGTCATAGAGTCATAGTACATACCCTTGTGTTTTTTTAACTATGGATACGGAATCTAAAAGAAGGAATATTCCAATGTTACAAAGATTCAACAGCCACTCACTTAATTTCCACAACTTACCACTTCCCACTAGTTTAATTTAGGGCTTATATGTATTTACATGAAACAATACAAATATTTTATTAAAGTTGGTCATTTTTGTAATGCTTTTCCATTTTGAACAACCAAGAGTATTGATCAAAGAAAAAAAAAGAACAACCAGAGTAAAACACGATACTCAATATGTCTAAACACATTATATAGAACTTTTTTTTTCTTTTTCTGAAACATTCACATGGCGAAAACAATAAAAGGGGGAAAATAGTTCAACTTGGGAAATAGTAAACAAAATAAAACTTGACGTTTGTATTCATATACTCAATATGTCTTCTTCACGTTTTACAGCTTTTGTCCTTATATAACACAAATTAGGAAAAAGTTTAAGCATCTCATAACTACGTCTCACTCTCCCACGCTCACATAAAGACACAGGATCTCATCTCTACTTGACCAGCTATTACACAAGATTATATGCTAAAAGCCTTACAAAACTCACACTCCCATATCAATAATTAGTGGCTGGTCTCTTTGACTTCCAAGCTCCACCTCTAGCGGCTGCATCCTCCGCACGTGCACACCTAAGAAGAGGCTCTTCGCTAATTCTCCCCTATTCATGCAACGAGATGTGTAATCTTTTTCCCGGCGAACAAAACATCCGCCGCTTGAACCGGAGTCAAAACCACCACTATCCTCCTAAGTGTCTCTCTCGCCTCAACTTATCAGCCTTCCATTCATAGAAGACCATTCTCTAGAGAAGAATTCCACGCTGGTGCAAAGTAGGTAGAGCAGCTTTGGTCTGATAGCTCCGATCATTTTCAGGCGTATTTTGAAAGTCACTGACGATTTTACCAACGAGGTCTTCGAGTTTGTGATGATTCTCGGCGTTGGATCGGTCAAACATGAGCACGTCTTTGAGACAAAATTATGTGTTTAGCTTGTAAACTTGTCCACTCATTCATAGTAACATTCTTCTCTAATTTTCCCAATCCCAGAACTCAAAGTAGCCCTATTGTAGGAAAAAAACAGTAGTCCTAGTACTACTCGCCATCTTTTTTGGTTGGTTGCACTCGTGAGTTTTGTTAAATGTTACTATTTTGTGCACTTGTTACTATTATATTCACTGGATTAGTACTGCCGACAAAAAGTTTATATTACATATAGGGGAAAATCCCATGAAAAACCTTATAAGTGGCAAGCACTTCCACTTTAAACCTCCAAATTTTATGTTTCCATAATAAACTTTGAAATTGAAGATATTTTCAACAAAAACCTTCAAAATGGTTAACATGTTTTATGTGATGTTAAGATAAACAGAATAATAAACTCTATTAATGTTGTTATTAACTCTGTCTCCTTTCGATAAAACATGTGACTTATTGTAATTACTTATATTTTTAACAAACTATTTTTTATTTTATTCATGAGTCATCATAAGTGTTTGTGAAAGAAAATAATAGAAAATCTAAGAAAAAAATTTATAAGTGAAAAAGAAATAACACAACATGGAGTAAGATAGTTCTAATATTTTGAATCTTCTTATTCTAGATTTTCGAGTCCATGGAGTAAGATAGTACTTCAAAGAGATCATTCGAAGGTGATGTTGCTTTTCTTCGGAATTTCCTTGAAATCTAGAAGGAACCTACGTCCAATGCTTCTCGTCTCTTCATCCTATGGTTTTCTTTTTGCTTCTCTTCATCTTGTGCTCTGGCAAAAACCGATGATGAAATTGCAATACCGTAGGCGAAAATGATGAACAGATACATCAGAGACTTCAAAGAAGCTATCTTCTTCGTCGTCGTTTCTAAGAAACATAAAACACGTTAGTTATCTTAACATCACATAAAACACGTTAGTCATTTTGAAGGTTTTTGTTAAGAATATCTTTAATTTCAAGGTTTATTATGGAAACATAAATTTTGGAGGTTTAAAGTGGAAGTACTTGCCACTTTGAAGGTTTTTCATGGGATTTTCCCTTACATATAGTATGTGCCTTAAGAATCTTAAGATGGCCGTTTTTGGCCTAATCCTTATTTAACTTTTTATTAATCGGATGTTTTCTCCTGCTGAAACTTTTTTTTAATTGTATTTGTATCCATTGCAATTTGAACCAAAATACATATATCCATAATTTTATGAAAAAAAAAATTAATATACAATATCCGTAAGAAACAAAAAAAATCACAAATTTTAATATTTTTAAGATGATCTGGTAAGTGTATATAACAAAAAATCACAAATCTTAACATTTTTAGGATGAGTAAAAATGTTAAAATGAATTAGTTCCTTTGGTTCAGTTTATATGAACTCAATTTTTTCGTAACCTTGTTTAATTCAGTTTATTATTATATAAAATTTAATATTAAATTCAAACTTAATCATAATTAAAAAAAACATTTCTGAGAATCGAATCCTAACTTAATTAATTTAAAAAAAAATCTTAATCAGTTGGTTATAGTACTTCCACATATACACTTGTTTTAGATGTAAGATTTCATATGTATCTCTGAAGCTTTAATGATTGAATTTACGGAGTAAAATTTTGTAAGAAGTAAAAATATTAAACATCTAGAATCACATAATAAACTATATAAATTCATATTTTAAAATATTAGAAATAACATCAACGGTAAACCTCTGCCTTATCTCTTAATAAGAAAGCTCTGCCGTGATTCCCGTCTCCGGTCGACGTGGTGGGCTACCATAGTCACCGTCGGTCCGGTTGTTAAGTTTGTTTTTTTCTTTTCTCTTTTGTCTTGTAGCTCTAGCGGCTCGTTTTAATCCGATGTTTTTTTGACTCCGGCGACGCGCTTGTCTCACGGTAGTCGTCCGGCTTCGATTCTGGCGTCACCACCTTTTCTCTGGTGTGGACGGCCGGCTTTCGGTGGTTCTCAGGCGTTCCCAAATTCGTGTATCTAGGAGGAGATCTCGATTTTGTCTTGATCGATTCTCTGCGCTGGAAGTGGTGAAGTTGGCTGCGATTTCATGCAGGCCAAGGTGTGGGCCGGCGAAGCATCGCTCGTCTAGCGGTAGTCTTCGGCCGGAAATGACTCGCTGAGGAACCCCTTACCTCCAATATTGTCGTTGGAGGTGGGTTGTCGGCAGCAAAGATGACGGAGAAGAAGTCTCCGATTGGGTTTGGTGGGAAGTCGAGAACCGGCGACCGGAAGTCTACACCGGCGGTTTCGGTGCGATGTGAAGCAGAGGTGACACGTGTTGCATGTGTTGGAGATGACGGACACGTGGAACGCTTACCATCGCTCTCAGACGCGTGTTTAGGTTGGCACCGTTTCGATCTATCGGTTTGGGCTTGGGCCCTTTTGTGTTTTTATGCCTCCTCGGGCTTTTACTTTGTTGTCGGGTTTTTGCCTTAGTTTGTAACGGTTATAGACTTTTTTTTTGGGCAATTTTGGAAAAAAAAAAACCCACAGCACTAGGTTTTTAATATTATCTCAATCTAATATAGAGCAAATTTTAGACTGTATACTGTGGGCCATGTCGTTTTAAGACTATTCCGACATAAGTACAGTTAATTGTTGAAAAGTTTAAATGGCTTTAGGACACCTCAGAAGAAAATGAATGCACGTGACTTTCAAGTTTCACCTAATTCATTTAACTTTACTGTCAGACATTATCACAACCGTAAAATACAAAGCCCAACTGCATTTAATTTGATGGGCTTAAAAACAAGAATGATAATCCATGTCAAAGCGAACAAAAACGTTGATCACTGAAACTATTTTGTTTTCGGGTTTGATTTAACATTCCGATTCAAATTTTCTAACTATATCGGACGTTGATCATTAAAACTATTAGTAGTTGTATTGGAATTGTTAATGATCAGAAGTTACTGCCAAGTGCCTAGAGGAATGCAATTTGTCTTTAATCCATGCTTTAGTGTTGACTCAAATTCTTTAAACAATTGTATAATTCATAACGTATATAATCATTCATGTGATCAGTTCAAAAAAAGGTCACTAAAAGTCGATCTTACATTTATTAAAATGTTATGAATTATATGGACACATTATTTAATAATTCATCTTGCTTTTCAAAGTGTAATAAAATAAGAGTGTACAGAGAGAGTATATGCGTGTAGTGCTGAGCTGTGAAAGACCTGTCTCTCTATCTCTCTAATAATTCACACTGTTGTTTTTTAACTTCTTGTCTTCATTTTACTCTTTGGCATCGTTCAAATCTCTCACTATCTGCCATTCTACTCAAATGTATGGTTCTTTGAAGCAATGAAGACGAAGAAGATGGCTCAGATCTACGTCCTTTTTGTTCTTCATTTTGCCTTCTTGTTTTTCACTAGTCTCTCTCACTCTTATTCTTCCAACAGCGATCTTTCAGACAAAGAAGTCCATCTGATCCGACAGCGACAGCTTCTCTATTACCGCGACGACTTTGGCGACCGTGGCGAGAATGTCGTCGTCGACCCATCTCTCGTCTTCGAGAATCCACGTCTTCGAAGTGCTTACATAGCTCTTCAAGCTTGGAAACAAGCCATTCTCTCTGATCCAAACAACTTCACCACCAACTGGATCGGCTCCGACGTCTGCAGTTACACCGGAGTCTACTGTGCTCCGGCGCTGGATAATCCACGGATCCGTACAGTCGCCGGGATAGATCTCAACCACGCTGACATTGCCGGATACTTGCCTCAAGAGCTTGGTTTGTTGACGGATCTTGCTCTGTTCCATGTTAACTCGAACCGGATTTGTGGAACCGTACCGCATCGGTTCAACCGGCTCAAGCTTCTTTTCGAACTAGATCTCAGCAATAACCGGTTAGCCGGTATATTTCCCGCGGTTGTCCTCCAGTTACCGTCGTTGAAGTTTCTGGATCTACGGTTTAACGAGTTCGAAGGACCTGTACCGAGAGAGCTCTTCAGTAAAGATCTAGATGCGATTTTCATTAACCATAACCGGTTCCGGTTCGAGTTACCGGATAACCTTGGAGATTCACCGGTTTCCGTCATCGTCGTGGCGAACAACCAGTTCCACGGTTGCATTCCGACAAGCTTGGGCGATATGAGGAACTTAGAGGAGATCATCTTCATGAACAATGGGTTCAACTCTTGCTTGCCGTCGGAGATCGGACGGTTGAAAAACGTCACCGTGTTTGATTTCAGTATCAACGAGCTGGTGGGGTCGTTACCGGCGAGTACCGGCGGGATGGTTTCGTTGGAGCAGTTAAACGTGGCGCATAATAGATTCTCCGGGAAGATTCCGGCCAGTATTTGTCAGTTGCCGAGACTGGAGAACTTTAACTTCAGCTACAATTTCTTCACCGGAGAGCCGCCGGTGTGTATCGGTTCTCCTGGGGTCGATGATCGGCGTAACTGTATACCGGCGAGACCTGCGCAGAGATCTCCGGGGCAATGTGCGGCTTTCTTGTCTCTGCCGCCGGTGAATTGTGCGTCGTTTGGATGTGGGCGTTCAGTTACTCCTAGTCCTCGGCCTCCGGTTGTAGTTCCTTCACCGCCGACAACACCGTCTCCTGGTGGCTCTCCTCCTTCGCCGTCTATCTCGCCAGCTAGTCCTCCGATAGTGGTGCCTCCGTCTCCGATTTCTCCAATTCCTGGTCCTATTACGCCATCTAGTCCTCCTCCAAGCATTGGTCCGTCTCCTCCGTTAACTCCACCCTCACCGGGTTCTCAGTCACCGCCTGGTTCCCCTAGTCCTCCGGGTGTAGTACCATTTCCTCCTCCCACTCCGGTTTACTCTCCGCCATCACCACCGCCGTCGACAGGGTTTTCTCCTCCATCACCACCACCGTCGACAGGTCACTCTCCACCATCACCACCACCATCAACAGGTCACTCTCCACCATCGCCATCACCGTCAACAGGTCACTCTCCACCATCGCCACCACCTTCAACTGGTTACTCTCCACCATCACCACCGCCATCGACAGGTCACTCTCCACCATCACCACCGCCATCGACAGGTCACTCTCCACCATCACCGCCGCCATCGACTGGTTACTCTCCTCCATCGCCACCGCCATCGACAGGTCACTCTCCCCCACCACCACCGTCGTCGACAGGTTACTCTCCTCCATCACCACCGCCATCAACAGGATATTCTCCTCCATCACCTCCACCGTCGGGAGGTCACTGTCCTCCATCACCTCCACCGTCGACAGGACACTCTCCTCCATCACCACCACCACCGCCGCCGACATACTACCCACCGCAGCCATCTCCATCACCTCCTCACTCTCCGTCGCCACCCCAATTTTCAACCCCACCGCCAGCTCCTTACTATTACAGCTCACCACCACCGCCGCCACATTACTCGTTACCTCCACCACCGCACTCACCACCACCACCGGTTTATCACTATCTATCCCCACCACCTCCACCAACGCCAGTATTTTCTCCTCTGCCACCTTGCATAGAACACTCTCCGCCTCCACCTCCGGCCGTACATTACACTCCTCCGCCGTCACCTGTTTACCACAACTCACCTCCACCACCACCACCGGCCGTCCACTATACTCCGCCGCCATCTTCGCCACCTCCGCCGGTGATTCACCAAAGCCCACCACCGCCACCTCCTGGTTACGAGGGACCACTACCGCCGATTCCCGGAGTATCATATGCTTCTCCTCCACCGCCTCCCTTCTATTGATTCTTTTCAGGCTTTTTCTCACTACGGGTCCCGTCCATTATGCTAAAACCCGAAACCGAAACGTTGTCGTCTCACATCGAAGTTAGAATACGGCGTCGTTTACAACATTTATTTCAGAGGTATGTGTAGTGTGGACTGGTGAGAGATTCTCTGAAAGATATATATATTCGCCAGGAGGAAAATTATTAAGAAGATAAATTTGGCGTTGCGAGGAAATATTATGTATAAGAGAAATTATTAAAAAGTGGAGCAACTCATCTTTATGCTCCTTGTATCTTTCATTAGTCTTGTTTAGCTTATAAAATAAAAAGCATTGTTGCTTAAATTGTTTTGTAATTTTGTCTTATAAATTAAACTCCTCTTGAAATTTTGTTTTCATATGTTTTGTATTTCGCATTTCTATTTAAAAGCATTTTTAAGACTTGTCAACTTATCGTTTACATATCTATTATATTACATATGATGATTTTAATTGCGTGAAGCTTGTGTGTGATTAAATTCAGTCTAAGAGTATTCCCCAAACGGTACTTTAAACTTTACTTTATACTTTTATGTATTAATTTATAAAATTAGCATAATTATATATAATTATATAGAATTTTCATAATTAATTTCTGTTGTCCAACTATGTTTCCAATCTTTTTATTTACTTTTAAAATATTATTTTATCGCTCAAAAACTTAGATCATAATTAACTCCTGTTTTTTAACTGGGGTTTTTAGTTTCGAAACAATTTTTAATTTTTTTAAAAAATTTAACTAAAAAATTTAAAATTATTTTTTAGCTAAAAATATAAAAAATAAAAAGATGTTAAATCATGAATTAAAAACTCTCCATGTTTCCAACTATGCCAAACTTCTAAAACATGTTACTGCCACGTGCTACCATGACTAGTACGTTTTGTTCGTCATGTATCATCTATCCCAGTATCAGAATGTTCTCGCCGGGGTATCAGAATGTTCTCGCCACCATTCGCAACGTCGACATAAATTTGATATAGTAGCAATGTAACGTATTACACCACACGTGTATGGGTACAGAGTATCCGAGTCATAACCAAATTTGTAGCGTAAACATAACCTAATAGCATCCTATTCATATATATTTCGCTCATAAACAAGACAAAAAACAATCTACCTTTTATCATCCTCTAATCTACGTATTAAAATATTCTAGTAGCTAGTAACTAGTAACTACAAACAAAGTAAGGGTTCAAAAACGAATATTAAAAATATTATTGTCCCGATGTCCTCTATTTCGTATTTGATAACGTCCGATCTACAACGATTACTCTCCGGAATCTCCACCCGGTTCACCACCGCAAGCTTCAAGCCGGCGACGTTCTCTCAGTCTTCCCCACTCATGCATCGACAAGTGAAGTTTCTTCCCGGCGAGAAGAAAATCCGCCGCTTGGACAGCCGTTAAAATCTCAACGATTTTAGTCAACGTGGTTAACCTCAGCTTATCCGCTTCAGCTAGTATACGAGCCATTTCCTCTTCGTATTTATCAAGCGCACGCTCCACCTCCACGTCGGCTTCTCCGATCCTTTCTTTGTAGAACGCCGCGACGGCGATAGGCATATCCGCCGTGTCTTCTTGTAAAGTAGCCGATTGCTTAGTCAGCTTGTTCTCTTCTTGCACCGTTTTCATATGTAGCTCGTTGATCTTGAATAATTGCTCAGCCGTTAGATCACTCATCGACTCGCCTCCTACGTCGATCCTGCCATGTGTCTCATCCAGAGCCATGCTAAGACCTACGGATGACAAGTTTTAAAACTACTTTTGCTATGATATTAGGGAAATAAGAACTATGACAATTATTCAAACATTATATATGACAGTCTTTTTAAGATAAACAATATAACTTCAAATCATTAAAATAGAAAACTATAAATATAGCTTGTATTCCACTAAACTGTATTCCTGTAAAATATGTTGACAAAAAAAGTATTCCTGTAAAGTATGTTGGCAAAAAAAGTATTCCTGTAAAATATAGCATTATTTAGTTTTAGAAGAATGCTTTGAATTGAAGTAATACCTACATTTTTATAGCCTCTATTTTAGAAGAAACAAACAGAAATGAGTTTAAAATGCTCTACGGAGCATGTACACCCATAATAATATTAATACTTATAGTTACGTGTCATAAATTTTGTAAATCTATCCACTAGCTAGTGCATCCATCAAATAAATCTTCTAGGTTCGTCCTTGTTAACAGCTGAGTTTCGAACTATACATCAGGATCCTTATCTTTTAAAACGCAATTTGAGTTTTAAAATTCAAAGAAAAATGGTCTCCTACCTTGAATTATACAAGAAAATTATTTTTGGGACTTCAAGGAAGTAGATCATTTCGTTTGAATATAAACAAGACCATCCTAGAATATTTTTTAAACTACGTACACTCCGAACTATACATCCTAGTCCAGTAGTCCCTATGCAACCAATCTTTAATCAGCAAATTTTAAGAGAATAATAACATTTATGAAACCCTAAGAACATATTAATCAGTAGCTTTTTGTTCTTGTACTAATTAACAAGGTCGCGCGTGTGACCTTACCGATGATGTTGTCGTTATGGAGGAAGTTAGCAAGACGGAGCTCGGTTTGAGACCCACACATGGCGTATACGAGTCGTATAAACGAAGAAGGACGACAACCGCCCATCCAAAGAAGTGCGTTTTCAAGACAAGTGTTCCATGTCGGAGCAAAATAGTTTGAGCTAAAACGACGAGAATGTTCCGAACGTTTACCGGCGTAGTCTTCAAAATCTTCAATCACCGTCCGTATCAATTCTCGAAGCTCGCCTTCGTTTTTTTCACCGTTGGTTAACGCTCGTTTAAGATCAGTCATGCGTTTGGCTTGTAAACACATCCACTCATTATAACAATCTTGTTGAAGCTTTTCTATGTTTGATGAGCTCGGATTCTCCATTAGTTTTTGTTTTTCTCTTGGGGGCGGGGTTGTATTCTCTTTTTTTTTTTTTGGATTCGTGGGGTTTTATTATATAGTGCCAAATTATGCACCAGTACTAAATCTACAATTTAATTTGTTAAAATATTACTTTTAACGTATATGTGTTTAGAGGATGTGAGAAGAAAGTGAGTGGTTTGAGGGTGTGAAGTGTGAACAAACAAAATAGTGCATGGATATGTAGAACCATGGTTACGGAGGATTTAACGTTTTCCAAACATTAAAGAATATATTTATTTTGGCACTGTTTTTTTTTCTTTTTCTTAGTGAAAATTTTATAAATTCTAACTCAAAGTCGGAAAATGTTTCGGTTACAAGTCTGATTCGAACAGAATAAAATATACAAATCTATAAAACTTTTAATTTTTACTTAGATCCATGTTTCTGGTATTATTTTAGTTGGTTTTGAAATTTGTTTATATATTTTACTGTATTTGTTTTTTAAATAAAATAAATATTTCTTCTATTTCATGATATACGATATTATGGACGAAAGCATAAATGTTAAATAAAATTTATATTTTTAATTAAATACTACTCATTCGTTTCGAATTATATGTCGTTTTAGAACAAAATTTTTGTTTCAAAATAAATGTCGTTTTATGATTTCAAAGCAAAATTTATTGACTTTTTATTTTAATCTATTTTTTTATTGGTTGAAATTTGGTTAGGTGTATTGGTAATAATGTTTTTTCATAGTAAATATATAAAACTAAATGTTTTATTAATCTGTGTGTCGAAATTTAGAATGACAAATAAAATGAAATGGAGGGAATATTAAAACTGCAAATAAAAAATAGTTTAGTTAATTATTAAAAACTATGAAATTTAATTGGTTAAACAGTTTCTAATAAGTTAAAAATTATATAATATATCTATTTCGAAACAATACAAATATTTTAGAAACATCTAGTATTAAACGGAAAGAGCATTTGTTTATATGTATGTTCTTCTCTCGCTGCAAGTGGTCATTATTGTAGGCGGAAAAGAGTAAGCATCTTCCTCAAATTACTGAAAATTTATCTTCAGTTTGATGAAAAATAGAAGAGAAAGGACAGAAAGATAGCGACAAATATTAATTCAGAAGATACATGAAGGGGCTCTAACTACCAAAGACTAGATGTATACTGAACGAAAAATGTCATCGATATATACAGAGCTCTTAAAAATAAGGGGTTAAACCAATTAGCATAAAAAGATCTCCTAAAAATCATTCCATAAATCTAGGGTTTAGAGAGCATCACTGATAAAATCATAATCGAAGGTCATGCTCATTAAGTGAAGGATAGATATGTGCTGTAAATTCGGACAAAAAGATGTGTTTGTAACTTTGTAAAATGAAACAAAATGATTCTTTTAATTCCTTACGTAAATAATACCTTAATGAAAAAGCCCTTTGTCAAATATAATAATAATACAGTAATGAAAACAGTAATATGTGTAGTCTTTAATTGTATAAAAGTTAACACAGAGATAATCTAAATGTTTGCTAAAAAAGATAATTTAAATGTAAGAAGATAGTTTAGCTGGTCGAGAGGATTTATTTAGCTAGTTATATCATTAACCGAGATTACTTTGTTCATCAACATAATTACCTATATGTAAACGAATAACGATGATAAATCAACAAAATAGTGCAAGTGTATGCTAATATACTTCCACTACTATTTAAACAAAACACCCTTCAATTTTTGTGTTTGTTTATTAAATTTTCATCGAACTTTAAGCATACTCACAGAGCCAACCAATACAATATATATTATTATAACATTGCGAAATTGTAGTAAAAGTATGAAATTTCAAATTTAAAATTTTGAATAGTAATACTTTATATTTGAAATTTCATTACTCAAAATTTTAAATTTATTTATTTTGAGTAAAAAACTAAGTTATATAATGTTTTTTAGCAAAAAAAAAAAAAAAAAAAACATTGCGAAATTTAACATCTATTCCATTAATTTTGCAGTTTGCCCTATTGATATATATTGGGTCCAATAAATATAAAACAAATTAAACAATCTGTACAACCATAATCACCTTCTAATAATCGATGCCTATTTTATAACTTCCACTCCAATATTTTCGGCACCACTTCTTTCTTTTACATATATTAACCTGACAGTTATATATATTATATACAATAACAATTATTCATTTCTTTTCCTTTTGGGTTTATACCAAAATTGTGATCGGTAATCTATGTTTATTTATTAAAATATCAATGTGATATTATCATGTATTCGGTTACATTTTCTTTTTGTCAGTATTCCACCTAAATTAGTTTCTTTAGTTTTTACATATTTCTTTTTCATTTGACATACAAAATATCAAACATAGTTTAGAGTATTTAAATTATTTTTGGAACAAATTAAGATTTATAACATCTAACAAATATTATCAAGACTTAAAAATCATAAATATTTATATGTGTAATGTGAATAACAAATTAAATTTCAAATTCAAAGTAAATCAAAAATAAAACATTATTAATATATTAACTGAAACAAAACTGAAAAACCTAACTTATTTAATAAAAACTATACAAAACAGATTTTAGAAACATAATTAAGAACTAAAGGAAAAAGGTAAAAGTAAAATTTATCTATTAGTTCAACCAATGGTTTAATCGATAATTGGTTTCTGGGGTTTAACGAGTTTTAGCGGGTTTTATTAGGTTTTTAAATATTAGTTTTTCTTCACAAAATCCAAACTTTATTTATCTTGGATCACCGGATTTATCAGTTCAATCGTGGGTCCGTATCAGTTTTCAAAACACTGAGTATGAAACTTTGGTTTTTGGTCGATTCCGAGTCGGGTCTTTTTGAGTACGAATATTCTTAACTAATTATGTTAAGTAACTACTAAGAAATATAATATGTTGTAAATTTTATGAATAAAATTTAAAAAATTTAAAATGGTTTCTGAAATGCATATGGCATAGGTGTATAATTATACAGCTTGACATATTTAATATAGATACTAAAAAGATATTAAATTAAATTAATATATTACAAATATAATTTAAAAACACACACACAAATTTAAAACTTAAGTTTCTAAAAAAAACAAAAAATATACCCGTCTTTTAAAAAGGCGGGTCATAATCAATACTATTAAAATATGAAGATGTCCTGTTGATAATAGTTAGGTCCAATAAAAAAAATATCATTGCTATATATAACTGCTTATGTGTGTATATAACGTTATCTGGAAAAAAAAATAATTGTTCACGGTTACAAAACGTAAGATACAATAACTAACAATTTTTCTAACTGCTTCTACATTCTATCATTCCTACTTTTTTGGTAAAATCTAGAAAAAAAATATATAACTCTTTTATATACACACGCATATAAATAACAAAAATATTTTCATAACCACTAATATCCTATTTTTTAAGCAATACGTACATAACAAATTCTATTTTCACAAAACCAAATATATCCTACTAAATTCTGATAGTATTGCTTATTGAGATTATATTTACAAAATCAATTTGCGGGTGCAGGTTATAAGTATTTTATGCGGGGTTGAGAATGGGTTGGTGGATTTTGGATCGCGGCTACCCGTCGATCCGTAAAGTATTTAAAAAATAATAATTAAAAAGTAAATATTTTTTAAAATACAGGAATTTGAAAATAATAATTTAAAATTTAAATCATGTATAAATTTTTTAATATAAATATATTTTTTATAATAACTAAATTAAATAATAATTTTTAAAATATATATAACCCGCAGATAACCATAAAATTAAGCGGAGCGGGTAAGGATACAAAATTATTTGTTTGCGGATTGTGCGAGTCATATTTTTTAACCAAAACAAAATTGAAAATCCGCGGGTTGGCGGGTCAGCGCGGCGAGTTTGACCCGTAACCCAGTGTTAACTGTGCATATATCAGATCAATTTTTAAATTGCTATTATTTAATAAAATATATTTTGATTAAAATTTATAAACAAATATAATTACGAAAAATACAAATATAATCAGAAATAAAAACAAATATCAAAAATTAAATTTAAAACAAAAAAGTACCCGCCCTTTTAAGGGCGGGTGAAAATCTAGTAGGTTCATTAAAGTTAGTGTGGAGGTACGCTACAGAGCATCTTCATTGTTCTCTCTTGTCTTGTTCTCATTTCTCACCTTTCTCTACTAATCGAGGCCGAGTCATGGGCTTTCCGCTACATTTTAGAATTTCTTTTATATTATTGACAAATTGTTCATATAAAAAAAAAAAGAAAGGCCAAAAACAATTTTGCTTTAATATATCCGAACATAGATATGCTTAGAACTTTTAGATTATTAATTAGTTGATGTTTTAGAAAAAATATGCTGAAACCACCACCGATCCAATACGAATCCACACGAAAATGAAATCTCAACTAACATGAAAGCAAAAAAGAGGAAGCAAATATTTGGATATATTTTTCTAAAAATATATATTTAGATACCCAAAACCTTAAATTTATCCTTTTTACAGTTATTCGTTCATAAAATCGCTACGGAAAAGTTGTTTCTATTTATAGTTTCTAATTTAACTATTAAGAGTTTCTATTTACAGACTTACAGTTGTGAATCTAGACACATATTTACTAATATAAATTTGATCAAAAAAATTACTAATATAACTTTTCGTGTAGGCTCGTCGACACCTCTCAGACGCCTCCTGTTTCCAGTATATATATTTTTGCTATGTATATAATATTATTTCAAAAAATGAAGATAAAGTATTACAATAGATAATTGACAAATTGTAAAATCTAATTAACTGATTCCTCAGCAAAAGAAAAAAAAACAAAAAAGAGCATAGAGAAAACATCTTCAGTGAATGATAGATATTAATGAACCATCACATGGTGGTCCAGTGGTAAGCGCCAAAGAGGAAGTGTCCTGGGTTTATGCGGTGGCCACCGAGGCTAGTGTTAAATCGCAAGAATACGTGGATTGCCGTCGGCCTCGTGGGATTAGTCTGGGCGAAGTCTGGGACTCCCACGATTATAAAAAAAAAAATGATAGAGACTAATGGGTAAAAAAAGATAATAAATGGTAAAAGTACGTGGAAAAAGGAAAGAAAAAATGACAAACCACCACCGATCCAATACGAATCCACGCGAAAATGAAATCTCAACTAACATGAAAGCAAAAAAGAGGAAGAAAATATATTTGGATATATTTTTTATCCTAAAAAAAATGACAAACCGGTAAGACAAAAAGAAGATATTTCATCTCGAAATCTTTTCACTTTCAGGACTAAATACCAAGGCAGTACTAACAGAATTTAATAGTAGGAGTTCGCTCGCGAAGCCAAACTGTATATCGATTCTTAAATACTACAGTGTTCGATAGCAATAGCTCGAACAGAGATAAGCCGCATCTCCACCTCGAAAAACAAAGCAAAAGGAATTTAATAGCGGGGGGAGTCCATTAGCAAATTAAAGACGAGTCATATTTCCACTTTTTTTTTGTCTTTTAGAATTTTATTATCATGAACCCGAACGGGGACTAAAACACCGAAACATAAAATTTAAAGACCAAACTAAGCCGGCGATCAAAACACACACCAATCCCGGAGCCACTAGCTGGCGGTTAAAAGATTACAACCCCAGAGAAAAACAACTAAAAATACCATATACTAAAAACCCTAGATGTTAAACAATACCAATCGAAAGAAAAGAAACCGGTCTGTTAGCCATACACAACCGTCGCTGTAGCTTATTCTCCAGTTTCCAGATCCAACTTAAACTCGACATTAACCTCTGATAAGACTCTTTATGCGCCTCAGACGCGCCTCCACACTTTGGCAAGGCCAAACGAAGCCATCCGAACCCGAACCCCTTCAATACAGCCAGTAACCGTTGACTAACACCACACATCATAGATCTGACGAGATCTGTGTCGGTGGATTCCGATTTCATCTTCCCGCTCAATCCATAGACCAGATTTGAGTACATCTAGAGAAGAGAAAGAACTTAAACTATGGAAAACAGAAGCCCACCTTTTCACAGTACAAACGACACCAACATTGTCGACCGGAAAAGGTGTACAGACGACAACCCTTTTTTTTCTCTCGTTCTCAAGTTTTTTTTTCCCACTCTAAAACGTTATTTTTCTCGAAAACTTAAGCAGAGATGCAAGTAAGTGCAACTAGTAAAACGTGAGCATCCCCAAAAAAAACATTATATAACTTAGTTTTTTACTCAAAATAAATAAATTTAAAATTTTGAGTAATGAAATTTCAAATATAAAGTATCACTATTCAAAATTTTAAATTTGAAATTTCATACTTTTACTACATTTTGATCTTTATATTTATATATTATATTTATGATTTTTTAAATATTTTGTCTTTTAATCTTTTAATCCTTCAAAAAATAAAGTTAAATAGAAAATGTTAATTTTTTTTAAACTAGATTTAGATAACAACAACATTAGAAAAAAACTAACAAATACACCAATTGATCATATATGAAAGTATTACGAAAATAGTTTTATAGAATAATGTAATATTTTAATTATAATTTAATATTTAGTTATGTATTTCTATGTAAAATTATATTTTACTGTATCATTTTGTTAATTAATATTCCTATAGCATTTTTATACATGTGCTATCTATTATAATGTTTTATAAATTTAAATTAAATATCATAAATATAAAACCATAATAAATTATAATTTTTTTTTGAAGTTATGTTTGAAGTTTTATTTTTAAAGAACTAATTTAAAATTTCATATTTGAAGTTTTACAAATTTTAAATAAGAAATTTTGCAAACTTCAAATAAAGTGTTTTTCTCCAAAATTGAACCTAAAATACTCCAAATATAAAAAGCATCGGGAGACCTAAAAAAAAACACGTCAACCTTGAAAATAAAGAGCTATTAGCCAAATAGCCACACTGATGTCATTATGATGCAGTAACTCGGAAAGAGTGGAGAACAAAGAGAAATATATGTAAATATCATAATCAAAAATCAAATATATAAAAATATAAATGTCGGCCAAATAGCCACACTGATGTCATTATGATGCAGCAACTCCGAAACAGTGGAGAACAAAGAGAAATATGTAAATATTAAAATAAAACATCAAATATATAAAAATATAAACGTATGAATAGTAAATTAATGTATTTAATTTATTATCATGAAAATATTTAATAACATCATATATAATATATAAGTAACGCCCTTTGTAATATTTATTATTACATATTGTAAACTTTTAAATGATATAGAAAAATAAGCAACAAATTTATGTAAATTCAGCTTTTAGGCACCGTTTATACTTTATACAGTCACCTAAAACACTTTTTTAAAACGCTGCTAAAACCAATTTGTCATGCACTGCAGTAGCGTGATCTTTTAGTATCCAAATAGAAACCAAATCATCTTTCCTCCTCTTCTTCAACTCAAATAAGTTAAAAATGAAAAAAAAGTTGATCTCTAAAACTATTAACTAAATCATAAAGCAATTTGGGCTAGGCCTGTAGACAAAAACCTATTTGGGCTAGGGATTATACATTTACTAAATATCAAAAGCAAAAACAAACAAAAAACAAAAAAACAAACAAAATCCAATAATAATTCCAAAGTTCACAACAATGTGGTTGATTTTCTAGAGGCTTTCGATTTTATTTTATGAAATGTCTAACGAAAGGAATTTCTCTACGTCCATTTGGGGCAAGCAAATCATTATTATAATGATGAAAATAAAACATGAATGAAAAAGAGTTTGAGCTTCGAAAAATAATTCTAGGGTTTATGTTGATCTGGTTTCTTTTTTTTTTCCACTTAAAATTTCCGTTTTTATTAATAAAAGAAAATTACAGACAAAACAGCAAATAAAACAAAAAAACTACAGACTCTGAAAACAGACACGAATAGAAGAAGCCCCAACCCCTTACCTATCGAAGAGGCGATACCAGGAGGATAAGAACGTAACAGTCGACGGAAGGTTCCATTGCTCTCTAGTCAGGATGTCCATCTTGGCTCGAAGGAGGCACTGAATCTCCTGAATAAGAGAAGCTGCAGGTCTGGACGATTGAGTATGTATACGAGAGTTCCTTTCTTTCCAGATCACATAGAGGGAGACTTGATAAGCCAACTTTAGGATCAAATTGATGTTACTGTCTCGAGTTGGAGCTCTGATCCAATGGATAGTATCCATAATCAAAGGAGGAGGGGAGAGATGAGCCGAGGAAAAGAAGTAATCACAGATCTCTCTACTGTAATCACACTCAGAGAAAAGGTGTTGACGAGTCTCGTCCGCCAAACCACAAAGAACACAAGTAGGAGTGACCGATATCCCCTAACTCCGCATTCTGTCTTTTGTAGATAGCCTATTTAGCACAATCAACCAAGAGAGGAAGGCGTGTTTTGGGATCCTACCTTTAAACCAAATGGATTTATGCCAAGTGACTTCAGGAAGCCTATCATATAGGTGATTCCAAGTGAGGGAGGAAGAGAAGCTCGCTACCGGAGGCGCATCACCAGTTTGCCAAAGGAAGCAATCATCCACTTCTGAAGTAACTATTGCTTGGGGATCAGGTAAGCAGTTCTTGAGTAAGCTAATAACCGGGTTCCTTGATCTAAAAGAGTGAATCCACCAGTTGTTGTTCACAATAGTGTCCTTAACTACTGCATCAATCGGTAGACCCGAAGTCCTCGGTCCTTGTTCTCCTGTAAGAAGAAGCAGAAATCCCAAAGAAGTCCAGTTTTCATGCCAAAAGCTTGCCGTGATTCGAGAACCAATATCGCAAACGACGAATGGCCTAGCTAGCTGTCTGAGTTTGCACAAAGATTGCCAAAACCATGTTGATCTGGTTTCTTCTCTGTTAGATTCCAAAATAATTTTTAAATGCTGGTATGTTTGCTAGCTTTAAGAGATTTTAGTTTATTGTTGGGAACAATTTCTTTTTATGTTTAGTACTTTGGATATAATATATTCGTAAATAAGAAATTTTGAGATATGTTGAAATTTATTTTTAGTAAAAATATATTATATAGTATGAATTATAGCATGTTCCAAAAGTGGATAATTTTTTTTTCTTTTACATATTTTATTTATATTAATTGTATTACAGAAAAAAACTCTATACTTTCTATCAACTAAATAGAGAGAGTGAGTTTCTAATTGCAATATAAACCATGCGGAATTCAGTATTTTAATTATATATTTTTTATCATCAACTTTGACGGGGTCATATGAAAATCTGCAAACTAAACATGTAATTTTGTATCTATATAAATAATAAATGATAAATATTTTTTGACATTACATATTAATCTATCATCCTTAAATTATGTGTTCACGGTATATGAATAGGCTATGAGCTATGAATTTTTTTTTCAAAATTTGATCTTTCCCAAATAATATGTAAAGTACATATATTCTTCTATTTCTAAAACTATTTTTATCAATTGAGAACAATTCGTTAGGAATTATAATAGTAAACTGACGTGAATTTTTTATACAGTATAACCTCTTTAAATTAATACTCGATCAATTAATATATACTAATTTTTTTTTATAAATTAATATAATTTTATAGTTCCAAATTGAGTTTTTGATTCAATTAGTATATTGATAAATTAATATTTTCTATAAATTAATAAAAAATTATAGTTTTGGTATAATCCTAACATTATTAATTTATAGAGATTTCACTGTTCAGTGACAAAAAATAATAATAGAGATTTCACTGTTTTCGATTGGAATGGTGTGATTGGCTGGCTCTGCTAATCTTTACTCCTGTTAAACCATCATAATATTATTACCATCTTCATCTTGAATAATCTTTTTGGTCTTTTCATAATGCATCAGTAAAATATCATCTTTTCATGTTCGGCAAAGTTTTTTTTTTTTTGAAAAGGATGTTCTGCAAAGTTGCTTCTCGGTATTTTATGTCTTGCTTTGTCAAATCTTCTGCTCTATAACTTTCCACATAACATGTATTTTCGTTACATTGATTTCTTATGTTAAACTATTTAGAGAAAAGCTATTTTATAGAACCTACACAAATCCTATACTTTTCAGAAATGGTTTCGGTCATTATGTTTAAATCTCTTTTCTGGAATTAGTATAAATATTTAATATTAATGATGCTGAGCTTTTAGTAGATTTCAAGAGGTACATAAGCAGATGTATATATACTGATATACAGATATACCGGGATATATATATACAATTTACACATTAGTAAATGTTGACTGGCAACTTACGTGGGAGCTATGTTCCACGTTGACGATAAAGATGGCTAAAGATCGACACGTGGATCCACGTGAGCCATCTGTTCCTCTGTGTAATCCGCCGTTTCAGTTCACTCAGAGGCCAAAACTGCGTATGCAATTTTCCAATTCTTCTTCACACTGAAGAAAGATCATTTTTATAGTAGTAACAATCATATTGATTTTGCCGATACATCATTTTCTGTAGCTGCTGAATATATGCATAAACATCCTCATCGCTTTAAAAAATATCGTAGAAGTGATTTACTAAGAATGGTATGAGTATTAGTATTTAAATTCACTATTATAAAAAGTAGGTAGAATAATGCAATTTGACAGAATATTAATTAATTTTGCAAAGCGTCACACATTTGCAGTCGGCGTGCGATGCGCGTAAGCCATGCAACTGTGATAATCTCTATTTCTCTTCCATCTATTACGTCTTACCTTGAAAGATTTTGTTTTTTTTTTTTTTTTTACCATCTGAAATATATATATTAAAAGAGTAAATTACACAGACCCAAACCCAGACCCAAAATACCAAACTACAAGCCCACGAGACAAAGCAAACTTCAAGCCTAAAAGAAAAATCCGAGCCCAACAAGCACCGCTCAGCCCACCTCATCCCCACGTGGAGAAACCACAGATCCGCGGGGAGACGCGTGTCAGACGCCGGAGCCTTGTCGTCTCGATCGGCTAGAGCTTACCGTCGGGTCCGCAACCGCACCTTCACCGGATTCAAATCACCAACTCCAACCCAACGAAGATCGACGCTGACGTAAACGGAACCAAACCACCGGAATCACCGGGAGAACACCAAAGGCCTCCGATTCCACCTCCAACGACAAATATTAGAGGTAAAAGAATCATCGGCATGCAACCTGGACTCGATCTTCAGAGAGTTATCACCGGCGCCGCCGAGAACTCCTCCGAATTCAGCCCCCAACCACCGTAACAAATCACCTCACTCTCAGCCCGAACACATCCTTGGGAGACAGAAGCCGGCGACCAATACCAAAGGTGGGAACGGTACGGTCTCAGAGGCATACGCCGGCGACAAACGGAGCGTGAGCTTCCGTGTCCCGGGAAACCGACGGCGGACCACCATCTAAGAAGAGGGGACATGGCCGCAAACGAAGATAAGACAAAGAAATAGAAAAAAAAAGAAAAAACTAAAGCTAAGGCCGGACCGGCGGTGGCTAGAGAAGCCGGAAACGAAACTGTCGCGGCTGAAACTTCTAGAGAGAAGGCAGAGAAAAAAACAAGAGAGAGAAACTTTTTATCTTAAAACTTTTTAGCTTGAAAGATTTTGATTTTTCTTCCATAAGAAAATCTTTAGTTAATTATTAATTTAAAAAATATACACGTATACATATATCTGTACATATCATTTTCATTTATATATATTAATTGATTTGTAACGTATACACTTAAAACAGACAGATAATTAAACCAAGAAAAAAAAACAGATAGAAATACTTTCATATCTTGCATGCCTCGAGGTCATATTTTTGGTCAATGTAACTAGCTTAATTCAATATATACTAGATTAGGACATGCCCTAAAGGGCGGAAATTGATTTGTCAAATTTCAATTAATAATATATGGTATATATAATATGTGTATATAATATTATATATATTTTGTATAACATTTATATATATATATATACATATTAGACATATATATAATATTTTATTAAATATATATAGAATTTAATAGTATTATAATTTGTGTTGTACTTGTTATTAGTTTGTATTTAATCTTCTTTCATTTTTAGTATAATAATTTGCCTTGTCACACTTTTTACCTTTTAACTTATACACATAGTTATGCACTTTTTCAAAAAAAAAAAAACTTATACACATAGTCTCGTAAAATGTAATATATAAAAAACATATTTAAAAAATCTACTGACCATATGCCACCATTATTTGGTTGTTTGAACAAAAAAAAAGCATGTTCTTGCAGAACTGTGTATGTTGTGATATGATGTAGGTGAAGAGTAAATATATGGAAGTAAAGTTAGTGATACGAACATGAGCCTATATATGTTGGTCTATGCCATAATTATTTGGTTTTTGGAAGATCAATGAGCATAAGTATACACGGTCTTTGTATACTTACGTTGTAAATGAGTCGGATATTTTTTTTCTTATGTCTGGAATGATATGGAACTCGTTGATTTAAAGTGGTTCAGTTTTATATGATCTAATTATATTAAGAGACTAACCAAAAATATATAAAAGTGTTACTGGTTAGGTTTAACTAATCTATGTTGGTTAAGATTTGGTTTAATTTAAGTTGGTAGGTTGCATTGTATAGGAGGCATGATATATTCTAGCAACAACTATAAAAGAGTCCAAAATTTAAATGAGAATTTCAAATAGTAGATAATCCCTAAATTAATAGATTAGATGACTTCTCCAAGTTTAGTTATATTGTCAAACATTTTCATAGTGACAACATTCAAATATTACTAGGTTTTCTTAGTAACCAACATAGTGTATCGTAGTTTGAATTTGACTACTCTTCAACTTTTCTCACTAGTCTACTATAGAAAAGTGTAGCTAACATATATAACATAGTTTGACTACTCTTCAACTTTTCTCACTAGTCTCATACACAAGTACAAAATGGTAATGTGTGTTGATCGTTTATATGTTCAAAAGTGTACGAAAGTGCACTACAAGAAAACAACACTTTGGCGAGGAAAATTAACGAGGAAATATGATCCTCGTAAATTTACGACGAGTTTACGAGGAAATTACAAAGAAAAAACAAAACGTCGTTATTTCCTCGTAAAGTAACGAAGAAAAAAATTCGTCGTAAAATCATCGTAACATTACGTGGTTTTAACGAGGAAATACACTTTCCTCGTAAACACCACGTAAACCTTGCATTATCTTTACGAGGAAATGAGAAAATATACTATCCTCGTAAAACCCACGTAAATTCGCGTCTTCTTTACGAGGAAATACTTTACGTGAACTTAACGAGGAATTTTAAAACATGTTTTTTTTTTGCTACTTACCTTTTCCTCGCAAATTCATCGCAAAACTTCAACTACCAGATTCGAAAATTTTCTATAAATATGGAAGTTTCAACATCATTTTAAACACACCAACAAGAACAAAAAAAAGTGAAAAAAAAAAAATGTCAGGCCCGGGAATGTCTACGAGTTGCGGAGCTGGATGTATATGCATAGAGATGCTAACGGGAGAGTGACGAAAGAATACGTTGCGGGACTGGAGACATTTATGCATCAAACAGATTCCACACCGCTCGCCCTAGAAAGCGGTAAGATGTTCTGTCCATGTCGGAAATGCAACAATCAAATCGTGAAAATGTTTGGAAGCATTTAATAAATAGAGGTTTCACGCCAAATTACTATATCTGATTTCAACATGGAGAAGGTTATAATAATTATGATCAGAATGAAGCTAGTAGTAGTAATAGCAATTTTCAGGAAAAACCGGTTGCTCATCATTTGCATAATGAACATAGTTACCATCAGGAGGAGCAGATGGTAGATTTTGATAGGGTTCATGATATGGTAACTGATGCATTCGTAGCTCATGATGAAGATGAAGAACCTAACATAGATGCAAAAAAGTTTTATGAAATGTTAAATGCGGCGAATCAACCACTTTACAGTGGTTGTAGAGAAGGTCTCTCTAAATTGTCGTTGGCTGCTAGAATGATGAATATTAAAACTGATCACAATCTACCTGAAAGTTGCATGAATGAATGGGCAGACTTGTTTAAAGAGTATTTGCCGGAAGACAATGTGTCTGCTGATTCTTATTATGAGATTCAGAAACTGGTTTATAGTCTTGGGTTGCCTTCAGAGATGATAGATGTTTGCATCGACAACTGCATGATCTACTGGAGAAATGATGAGAAGTTAGAAGAATGTCGATTCTGCAAGAAACCACGATTCAAGCCGGTAGGACGGGGACGTAATAGGGTACCGTACCAAAGGATGTGGTACCTACCAATTACAGACAGATTGAAAAGATTGTACCAATCAGAGCAGACTGCCGGAAAGATGAGATGGCATGCCGAGCATACTCAGACGGATGGTGAGATGACACATCCATCAGATGCAAGAGCCTGGAAACATTTTAACAAAGTATATCCGGAATTCGCTAGCAATATCCGGAATGTGTATCTCGGATTACGCACAGATGGATTTAGTTCATTCGGAATGTCAGGGAGACAATATTCATTGTGGCCAGTCTTTCTTACGCCATACAACCTGCCACCAGAGATGTGCACGCAACGGGAGTTGCTATTCTTGACCATATTAATACCTGGTCCAAAACATCCTAAAAGGTCGTTGGATGTTTTCCTGCAACCCCTGATAAAAGAGTTGAAGGATTTGTGGTCAACTGGGGTGAGGATGTATGACTGCTCAACGAAGACGAATTTCACGATGCGAGCGATGCTTTTGTGGACCATAAGTGACTTTCCTGCCTATGGGATGTTGTCGGGATAGACTACACATGGGAGATTAGCTTGTCCATATTGTAATGGAGCGACAGATGCATTTCAACTGAAGAATGGAAGGAAGACAAGTTGGTTCGATTGTCATCGTCGATTTCTTCCCATTGGCCATCCGTACCGAAGAAACAAGACATTGTTTAGGCACAAAAAGGTTGTGAGAGACACTCCTCCTCCATATTTAACTGGAGAAGAAACTGAAAAGCAACTCGATTACTATGGAGCTTTGGAAATAGTTCCTCGTGGTGGTAATTGGCATGTCCCCCCTAATATGCATGATTCTTACGGTGTTCATCACAACTGGCATAAGAAGAGTATATTTTGGGAGTTGCCATATTGGAAGGATCTTCTTCTGCGCCACAACCTCGATGTGATGCATATAGAGAAGAATTTCTTTGAGAACATCATGAATACAATATTGAATGTCCCGGGGAAGACAAAAGACAACATAAAATCGAGGTTAGACTTGCCGGATATTTGCTCAAGAAGCGAGTTACATATAAACAGTAATGGGCAAGTTCCTGTTCCGATATTCAGATTGTCTTCAGAAAAAAAGTCGGTGTTGTTCAACTGGGTAGCATCAGAAGTGAAATTCCCCGATGGGTATGTTTCAAATCTGTCTAGATGCGTTGAAAAGGGTCAAAAGTTCTCCGGGATGAAGAGTCATGACTGTCATGTCTTTATGCAACGACTACTTCCCTTTGCTTTTGCGGAGCTACTTCTACAAACGTACATGAAGCACTTGCAGGTACTATATTATATATTGCAGTTATTTTATATATAATGATTTAGTTTGAAATATATATAACTAATATGTGTATAATTGTTTTTGGAATATACAAGGCATTGGAGCATTTTTCAGGGATCTGAGCACCCGCACCCTTAAAGTAGAAGTCGTGGAACAGCTTCAAGAGAACATTCCCATCTTATTGTGCAACTTGGAGAAGATATTTCCTCCTGGGTTTTTTGACGTAATGGAGCATCTAGCTGTCCACCTCCCATATGAGGCATTGCTTCGTGGACCTGTACATTACGGATGGATGTATCAGTATGAGCGAGCCATGAAATATTTGAAGGGAAAAGCAAAGAACCTTGCAAAGGTTGAAGGTTCTATAATTGCTGGAAGTTTGACGGAAGAAACTTCTCACTTCACATCGTACTACTTTGCGTCAAAAGTACGTACTCGGAAAAAAGCTCCAAGGAGATATGATGATGGTGGTGTCGCGCCAACATACGCAGTTGCTGGTGTTCCAGACATCTTTAGCCAGATTGGGCGACTGGGTGGGAAATCAAAAGAGGCTTTCTGTTTTTTTTTTGTTTCCTCGTTATTTCCTCGTGGGGTTACGAGATTTTAACGAGATATGTTGTCTAAACCCCTAAACCCTAAACCTCAAACCCCATCTTTCTTATCTATTTTGTCTAAATCCAAAACTCCAAACCCCATTAATAATTTTATAATTTTCAAAAGATTATATTTTTAAATCTTCAAAAGATTATATTTTCAAATCTTCAAAAGATTATATTTTCAAATCTTCAAATGATTATATTTTCAAATCTTCAAAAAAAATATTGAGGTTTGAGGTTTTGAATGAAAAATAAAAGATTGAGGTTTGGGATTGGAATATGAAGAGTAGAAGATAGGAAAGATGGTGTTTGTGGTTTGGGGTTTTTGATTTTAGAGGTTTAGAAAGAAAACCTCGTTAATTCCTCGTAGTTGACGACGAAATAACAAGGAAAATAGAAAAAAAGAAAAACGCGGGCCTCGTTAATTCCACGTAAGCCAGAATCGTCGTAAGGACCTCGTAAGCTTACGTGGAATTACCGAGGCTTTCTGTTTTTTTTATTTCCTCGTTATTTCCTCGTGGGGTTACGAGGTTTTAACGAGATATGTTGTCTAAACCCCTAAACCCTAAACCCCAAACCCCATCTTTCTTATCTATTTTGTTTAAATCCCAAACTCCAAACCCCATTAATAATTTTATAATTTTCAAAAGATTATATTTTTTAATCTTCAAAGGATTATATTTTTAAATCTTCAAAGGATTATATTTTCAAATCTTCAAAGGATTATATTTTTGTTGCAAGATAAAAATTTTAAATAAATAATTTGATTTTGTAAGTTTATATTAGAAAGAAGAGATTGATATTAGAAGTTAAAGAATTGTGGTTATAAATTTTGAGGTTAGAAATGTTAAGAATATTGAGGTTAAAAGGAAGATATGTTATGAATATATGAAGTAGAATATAAGAAAGATGGGGTTTAAGGTTTGGGGTTTCGATTTTAGAGGTTTAGAAAATAACCTCGTTAATAACTCGTAACTTACGAGGCTTTTACGAGGAACAGAAAGACGGGCCTCGCAATTTCCTCGTAAGTTTACGTGGTTTTTACGAGGAACAGAAAGACGGGCCTCTTTAATTCCTCGTAACCTTACGAGGAAATTGAGAGACCTTCGTAAGTTATATATACAATCGCACAAACCTCACACTCTCCATTCCTCCCAACTTCCTCTCCATTTCCTCCCCATTTCGTCTCCAACTCCTCTCCCATTCCTCTCTCCTCCGAAAATGGTAATTTCCTCGCCCCCATAATTAGTTTAGACAATTTAGATAGGTGGTTAGTTTAGGTGGTTAGTTTAGGGAATTTAGATAGGTTTACGGATTTTATGTTCGTTAGATAGATTTTTTAATTATTGATGATAGATTTTTAATTATTGATGATCATAATCTCAAAAAAATATATTTTTGCAGGTTCGCAAGCACTTGCTTACTGCTCACTACAGGGAGATATTCGGTGAGCCTGGTAGTCAGTTAGACCCGCCAGGTTCTTCTTCAGGTGCCGGCGGTTCAGGTTCTTCGGATCAGGAGTCTGTTCCCGAGACTCAGCATTTCTTCCCTCCGATGCCTCCTCCGATGGCTCAGCCGATGGCTCCTCCCATGGCTCCTCCGGTGCCTCCTCCGATGGCTCCTCCTCAGATCCCCGCCGCTGTTCATTCCGATCTCATGGTGCCACCTACTGTTCCCTTCTCGCAGTACACTGTCGAGGATATTCTCGGTATGCCAGGCAGAGCTGGTTTACCAATCATAGACCCTAACAGACCCGACGGGACTATGTGGTAAGTGCATTTTTTAAATAATTATTTTAATTTATAACTTCATTAAATAATTTAAATTTTCATTTTTTTCCGGTTTGGGGTTGACAATTGCCTTGCGACAGATGTAACCGAGACGATTAAAGGTTACTTCTCCATGGCGCATCCAAACTGGAAATTGACGCCGATCTACATCCGAAAGACGTGGTTCAAGATTTACGCTGTAAATAATTCTATTAATTAATTATTTTATATTTTTTTTTAATAACTGATTATTAATTTTTTTTTTTGCAGCAAAAGTATCATTGGTCCATCGGGGTCAGTGAGAGAGTGAGGAAGGCGTTTTACGAGAAGGCGCAAGTTCGCTTGTCGGACACGGTTTGCAACTGGAAGGGTGCCTGGATCGTCAAGGGGTACACCCGTGGCAAACCCGCTGAGCTTACCACGGATGTTTGGGACGGCCTCATCCGTTACTGGAAGGATCCCAACTCCATTAGGATCGCAAACATTTGTGCTGCCGCCCGTAACACGGTAGACGAGCACGGTAACGGCCCGATGCAACACTCTACGGGCCAAAAATCCCATGCCGGTGTCCGTTTGCAAATGGTACGTAATTAAATAATAATTTTTTAATTATTATTTTTAATATAATTAAATATATTTCTAACAATTTTCTTAAATGTTTTTAGGCCAAAGAGTTGGGACGTCTCCCGACTCTTCCGGAACTTTACGAGCGGACCCACAAGAACAAGGCGGGCCAGTTCTTAGATGGCAAGTCCGAGCAAATCTACAACGACGTAATTTCTCGGGTTGAGGAGCGCCAGACTCAGCTGACCCAGCAGTCCGCCGACGGATTACCGGTTACCTTATCCACAACTGAAGTGGATAAGATTTACGAGGAGGTAAATTTTTTAACATTATATCTTTTTAATTATTAATTCATTAAATTTACCTTTTAAATTTAACTAACAAATATATTTTTTTTGTTTTTAAGGTTGTCCCTAAGAAAAAGGGACGTACGTTGGGGATCGGTTCCGTCAATGATGTCCCGAGAGCGACATCGTCTTATGCTCAGAGACGGACCGAAGAAGTCACTCAGTTGCGTTCCGAGCTGGGCGCGACCAAAAGCCGTGTGAGTGGACTCGAGGCCTTCATCGACGTTATAGCGTCCACAAATCCGGAATGGGAAGCTTTGTTGAGGAACATGAAACAACAAAATCCCATTCCAGGCGAGTCATCGGGCACACATAACGAGGAGGATGTTACGAGGAGGAGCGAGGAATTCTACGAGGCGATGAACGAGTCTTAGTTTTTTTAGTTTTTTTTCGGTTTATGTATTATAAAATCCAAAACTTAATTATATATAAAATATTTTGTTGCTTCTGAATTTTATTTAAAATTTATTTATAAATCCAATATTTAAATACTTTTATTTTATTAAATTTAATTATTATATTTATCAAATAATATTTTTATTAATTCGAAAATTGGCACTCTACGAGTTATTTACGACGAAAAGATTTCCGAGGAATTTACGAGGAAAGCCTTTCGAGGTTTTTACGAGGAAAATATTTCAAGGAATCTACGTGGACTTCACGAGGAACCTTTTCAAGGAGGTTACATCGAATTTACGAGGATTTATTTTCAAGGACCTTACGTGTAAGTAACGACGCGTGTTCCGCGTGGTTTCTACGAGGAAATCCCGCGAGTGATTTACGAGGAAAAGTGGCGAGGAACTTACGACGAAATATTAACTTCGTCCTTACGAGAAAATAGAAGACTCGCTAGTCTACGAGGAAATGGCGACGAAAGTTTTGTTACGACGGACGATAAACGACGAAACACTTTTCCTCGTTAAATGGCCCTCGTTAAATATCTGTTTTCTTGTAGTGGTGTCAGTATTTGAAAAAAAAAAGTGTTAGTATTTGTTTTATTTTGTTAGTGGGATAAAGGTTGTGATTCAATTAGAGTAGTTAATCGGTTTAGTAATATAAATTCATGACGAGGTAATATACTATATAAAATATAATTATATTATATATTCATGACATACATATTTATAATTATAATTTATAACAGAGTGTATATATAGAGAGTCGTAGGTATACCCATAGACTGTCCCAAAAGGCTACAACTTCATATGATATATCACAACGTAAAAGCCAAATGAGAAACCGAATAGAAGAAAAGTTCCTCGAATTCTACGAGAGTTGGATATTTCAACTCGAGCAATATCTTCATCAACTCTTAATTGCTCATAACAACATCAACACTATGAGTGAGATCGAGCTTCGAGGTTTGATCTCGAAGCTCACTACACATCACAAAGCTTACTACACAGCGAAATGGGCAGCCATTGGAGAAGACGTTTTGGCCTTCTTCGGACCGGTTTGGCTGAACCCGTTAGAGAAATCTTGTTTTTGGTTAACCGGATGGAAACCTTCGACGGCGTTTCGGATGCTTGATAGGTTGAGGAAGTCGTGGAGGCCGACGGTGGTGCTTGCGGAGGCTCAGGTGAGGAGGTTGGAGGAGCTGCGAGTTAAGATCAGGTTCGACGAAGAAAGAATTGAGACAGAGATGGAGCGATATCAGGTGGGTCCACAACTGGATTTGTACGGATTTCAGATCTTTAAATTATTTTTTCCTCTTGGGATTAAATGTTCGAATACATTTGAATTGGGAGTATATTATTATATGTTTCTTTTTGCTTAGAATTTAATTACAACAATTTTATATTTGCATGGTACTATTACCAATGAAAGCTAGCGAACGTCAAATATGCAAAGAATTAAGTTATTTTTGATTAATAATCTGTACACTTTTGGGGTTGTCTCTAGGTGGCTATGGCTGATAGGAAAATGGTGGAGCTGGCGAGACTTGGATGTCATGTGGGTGGAGCAGAAGGAGAATCTGCAGTGTTGGTCGAGGCGGCGGTGAAGGGATTAGCGACCAGGCTAGAGAAGATGGTGAAGGCGGCAGATTGTGTGCGGCTGAAAACGCTTAAGGGTATTTTAGACGTTTTAGCTCCGCCCCAGTGTGTTGAGTTTTTGGCAGCGGCTGCTGCGTTTCAGGTTCAGTTACGTCGGTGGGGAAACGAAAGGCATAATGTCACTCACTCCTATGGTTCCTGACACATACATAAGTACTGTTGTTTCTTCCTTTCCATGTACCTGTTTTTTTTTTTTTTTCATATATATGAACGAATGAAAATGTAATTCCATTTCAGTTGCCTCTTTTTCTGTTGTGTCGAAAAGTATAAAAAATTGGAACTACAAAAGAAGCATATGGATCCCTTACGATTGTTACTATTCAGCGGGAACGTAAGAACTGATAATCACTCTGCTTAAATTTCCCTCATAGTCATAGTTTAGGTGGAAAAGAAATTACACTGCCTTCTGTTTTTCTTTTTCTTTTGATATATATATATTTTTCTGAAATAGTGCTGTAGAATGGACGAACGTGAAAAACTAGTAGATTACAAAACCGCCCCCTTTTCTCTCTCGACCTAAAAAAACTCTGACAACCGGACGGCGCATGAGCATACGTAACGGCGTCGGAGGCTTCCTTTTCCAGTCATCTCGTCTCTCCTTTGCTCGGCCTCCGTCTATGCTCTGCTACCGCCTTGTCTGTGTCTCTGGTCAGAGGTTGCTGTTGGTTTCGTTACTCACTCGTGAAGGTGTGTGAATCTTCGGTGAATCTACTTGTTCTGGAGACTCGACGCTGTAGAGAGAAGCAGTTACGGGTGTTGTGTCCTTCGAAATCTCTTCCTGTGTACTCTGTTTGTGTGTTGTTTATGGTGTGTGACTTACCTTCGTTTTGGGAGGAGATTCGCCCTTGCCAATTCGTTTTTGGCTTTCAGAATTAGATTGGAGTTTGGTTTCAAAAGTTCCGGATCTGTGGATTGACGGTGTAGCTTTAGCTACAATAGCTTTGTCCTGAAGCTCTCGTCTAGATCTATTTGTCCTTCTGTTTTTGCGGGTCTCCTTTGCTGCTGGCTTGGTTTTCTTTTGCAGGTGATGTTTGTCCTCTTTGAATTTGCTTTGGCTTTCATCTTATCCTCTATTTTGCTGTTCACGGCTTCTGCTGTCCTCAGCCTGTTCTTGGCTTCCAGATTAGATGGGCCTAACCCTTAGTTGTTTGTGCAGATCGTGCGGAGATCTGTTGGTTTTGTCGCTTCATACCTAGGTTCAATGTTCGTCGTTGTTCAAGCCGTTTCCGGGAGTGTTAGCAAGGTTCTTTACTTGCCGGATTATGAAGATTCTGTTATTGGGTCCTTGAGGTGTTTCCTCAGAGTTCTAGGGGGAGGAGGTTTAGTGGTGGTCTGGCCGAGGGCATTTCCACTAAGCAGATGCCATTGATACTTTATCGGTCAGATTTCCTGTTTTTGTAAGACCTATGCTAGTAGTGAGGAAGATTAGTCACTTGTCTTAAGGTTGTAATATTTCTTAATCTTGTATGTTACCCCGTTGTGGGTTCTAGTTCCCGGAGATATCTCTATGTTCTGCCGGTTAAGCTAACCACGGAAAAGTCTTGTATCCGTTGGTTTCTGTTGGTTTGTGTTGCTCACAAATTTGCTATCAATAAAATCTGTTGACGGGAAAAAAAAAATGGACGAACGTGAGAGAGAGAACGTACATAGGTGGTATACAGTAGTATAGAGTGGACTGATTACCAGTAGTATAGAGTAGACTGATTACAATATTAACTGATTCATGTTTGGAATGTCTTTCCACAAATGTCGAATGAAAGAAATAGATTTCTTGGACGGACGGTCATCTGTTATAACCTATTATCATAAACACTTAGTCTTCAATCCAAGTCCAGTCTGACCAAAGCAAGTAATGATAATCTTAATTCTGAGGGAGTTCTTTTGATATTCTTTCTCTCCTCATTACACTATCTATTCGTTTACTACTAATAATGATCAGTGTAGTTATAATGAACTGTGTATGGCATGAAATATAATCTTTTTCACGAACATCAAAGACTATAAAGTAAGCGAACATATATATGAACAGTATTTTACCCCTAAAAAATTGCCATAACAACTTATTTGATGTGATTTTACTTTTTCTTCTGTCATCTGTATTTTTTCTGACTAGTTGTCGTCTGTATTATTAAGAAAAGAAAAGTCATACAAGTCATAACAACTTTGTTTGGGCTAAGAATTTTACTCAAAATAATATTTAACAGTCCAAGATAACTATTTTGAACACTTTTGAAAAAATGTTTAAGAGGGCTGCGCCATCAATCTTCGGTTTGCATATGTATTTGCATATGTACTACTGATTTATTTTATGAACAATAAAACAAGAACATTGCTAATCCGCTAAGAACTTCAAGGTCAACACATCTATCATCTTAGGACTTTGAGTGTTGCTCAAAACAATTCAATCCTCAGACCTATATGTAACAAACTAACAATGCCTAAAGTTAGCTCTAGTATCTTCTATCAATCCAGGGAGGAAACTTACTCCTTCGAAAATTTATCTACTCTAAAACTGGTAGCAGCGAATATTTGATTCCTCTGCATGTTTTGACAGCTCAACATCACTTATCCACGTCGTCTTCAGCGTCCGTGGCAGCTTTAGATTCGTGATGTATCTTCTGCCTCATCAGTTGTTCGGACCATCCACTAAGGTTCAAAATATATACTTGTATATTTTGAGAACTTGTGTAGAACCCCACAATAACGAGGAGAAAAAGTAAAACAAAAAGTCAAAAAGAAGGAAAACAGCTGTCGCACATCTGTTAATCTTGCCACCATATGTCTTCAGCTGCTGCTCTTTTTAATCGATTTGGGATGTGTTTCGGGGTTTTTCATACAAGGAAACCAAAAAAAGAACAAGAAAAACTAATAGTAACAATAAGAGAAAACTATACTCCCACATTCATCACAAATATACACGTGAATACGATATATGCCTATACTATGCCTCATCATACAAACACATATCGAAACTCGTATATATCAAATTCATCAAGAAGCAAACACTAATCAAAAACAAACTGAATGTGAAGAATCAAGAACCCAAAGCTCGTATAAGAAAACTGATACAAGAAACCAGCAGGAAAAAAGAAAAAAAATATGGCACAACGTATAAGACAAAGAGCATTTCACTGAGGGTCAAGTTGCTTCAGCGGACAGGATCTCGAGTTCTGCCCACCAAAGAGGAGATGACCTTGGAGTAGCCTTTTCAGGAGTTATGTCAATAACTTGTTTTAGTTGTTCCGCTACATCTTTCATTGAAGGTCGATGTCTCTGGTCTGGTTTCAGACATTCTCGCATCACATCACATATCACTTCAAGCTCTTCTTCTTTGAATGTCTTTAACGATGGATCTATAATCTCTCCTAAATCGTCGTTTTCCAGATATTTTGATGCCTGAAACATTGCCAAGACCGTTAATATACGCGGATCATATCCGTATAGAAAGCGATTTAGATGCGTACCCATTGTTCGATAGATCCGTATTCGTCTGAAAACGAGAGCTTTCCGGAGATGATTTCGAGCATTAAGAGTCCAAAGCTATGGACGTTAGTCTCTGGTTCTGGAGGTAGTAGCAATGATGCTTGCTCTAAGTCACCACTCACGTGTTTCTTCGGTTTAAATCTCGCCTCTAAGTTGAAAGGAATCTCCGAGACCTGCAAAGTTTGGTTAAACTAATTAAGAACATCTTCTTGAGCAACTATGTAATATAAACATTAAGTTTCAATGTTTCATAGCTTCTCGACATATACTACCTCCTTTCCACGAAAATAAATGTTTTTGGGAAATAAAAAAATTGTTGCATAAAATATAATTTTTGTGTTTTCTATAAATTTACATTATTTAATTATTGTAATTTTTAAGAAAATATATTGAATTGCTATTAATGATTTAATTTTATTGGATATTTTTAATCACAAAAAATGATGCTTTTATGATAACAAATTTAATGTATTTTATTTTTATATATGAATAAATGAAAAATATTATCTTTGTGAAACTTAAAAGAGTAAAGTTTAATAATACCACTAATTAATTTTTTTTAAGAGATGTTGGAGCAAACCTTGGCTGCGTAGTCATCGGTTAGGTATATCTCAGACGAGTTGAAGTCCGAATGTGCCATGGGAGGGTTCATCTCGTGCATATGTTGAAGACAGTAAGCAGTTCCCATTATTATTCTCATCCTTGCGCTCCAATCAAGATGCTCCATCTCCTTATCTGATAAAGGCCAAAAACGTTATATATCAACCGAGAGAGAATGTTGACTAGAGAACATTATGAAACCGAGACCAATGTTTTTTTTCCTTCTTACCATGCAAATGTTCGAAAAGGGTTCCATTAGGAGCATATTCGAAGACCATCATCCTGTTAAAAGGCTCATCTTCTTCACAGTATCCAATCAGATTCACAAAGTTCTTGTGGTTGATCCGAGAAAGTGCATCAATCTACCCAAAATAAAAGTTATATTATACACTAACTCTAGTCCAAAATGATTTTCTTTAAGTCCATTTTTTTTTTTTAAAAAAGGCGTATAACTAACCTTTCTACGGTAAGCCATTTCCATGGCTCTACTCCATTCTTTAGATTCACAAACCGCGGTTGAAGCTACAGCTATCTCCACACCACTTGACAGAGTTCCCTTATAAACAGTGTAACCATCAAACGTCTCGATGATATTGCTGAAATCCTCACATGCAGTTTCTAGCTCAGCCCTATTCAGCTTTGGTACCCCTATGAAGTTTCAGCTTCAACGTTAATGTTCCTATAAGAAACAGAGTGTTATAAAGGGAAACAGAGAGGGCTAAGACTTTTTTACCGGTGACAAAAGCTTTCTGTAGTTGTCCACTAAGACCAGTTTTCCAAGGACCTATGCTCTTTACAGCTCTTTTACGGCACAAGAATATGACAGCTACTATAATCAGCAAACCGATGAAAGAAGCAACCGCGATAACCACATAGAGCCATACATGTTTTGATCCTTTCGAGTGGTTATTATCTTGTGGCTGATTCTTGGAGGGGACGGAACTAGTGTCCTCATCAGGAGATGTTGGAGGAGGGACTAAAGGTGGTATCCTCTTCTTTGCGTTGGTTACTGCAGGGAAAGACCCGCTGCTTCGAGGAGAGGCTTCAGTTGTAGTCTCAGGAGAAGGACTAGGAGATTGAGGAGCAGGCTCAGCTGCCAAGTTACTTGTCTCCTCGAGTAACTCACGTCGTTTGAAGATATCAGTTTTGTCCAAAAAACCTGCAAGAATCAGATTGAAATGTTTTTAAGTACTGATCATTAGTTTCAACGCTATGAAGTGTTGTGTCCAAACTTACTTGGGAGTGCTTTCAAGAAACGTCTTGAAGTTGCTTTGATACGGAATACAAATGCTTCAACCTTTTTAACTCGAATAACATGGTTTCTTGAAATACTGTCAAGAGAGAATCTCCAGTTTTGAGAAGATCCTATATGGTGCTAGATGAATCAGAATATTATAGAGCTTACCAGTGTCCAAGTTTTCTATTTGCACAGCCAAGAAAAGCAAAAGGAGAGTACAGCGGGTGCAGTCTCAGGATCTTTATGCTCATATCACTCGAAAATTTGTTACCAGAAAGCAACCTGGAATAGTTCAACAAGGTCATATTCAAACTATGTTTAAGTAACTATTCTTTAATAAATTTTGCTAAGCGTTGAACCATAAACTCACAAGTGTTTTAGCGATAAGACATTGGTTAGTTCAGGAGGCATTGTTCCAGTTAAATCATTGTCTCTCAAATCCAAGACTTCAAGTTTTGTGAAACTCCCAAACTCCTTTGGAATCTCTCCAGAGAAATGGTTCTTGGAGAGTTTTCTATAAGAACAAAAACCGGTTTAGTCCATAAACCAACCCAAAAGTTGAAAACAATTGGAGTTTGACCATTAAAGATATTCTTACAGAGATCTTAGTTCAATTAGTTGGTTAAGCTCAGGAGCTAACGTTCCTCCCAAAGAACATCCGCTAAGATCCCTATTAAATGCACATAGACATTACCTTATCGGAACATTAAGAGATAGTAATGATTTTGCAGCTTTGTGGAACAGAGGAACTTACAGAATCTGCACGTTACCATCAACACAAGTTACCCCTGACCAAGAACAGAGATCACTATTAATATTCCAGTTTGCAAGAGTTCCATGAGGATCTGAGACTCTTGCTCGGAACTTCAACAATGCGTATCCTAAATTTTCACCAAAAATATTTGAATCAAAACCCTTAACAAATCTTGAAAATAATAAGAAAAATATGGGATTTACAAAAAAAAACTGACCTTGGGTATTGATAGAAAATGAGAGAGGAGTTTGAAGACTAATGATCAAGAAGAGGATGCAAGAGTAGTGGAATCCACAACCCATTATAAGGTGTTTTTTTAACAAACAACACTAAACTAATTCTTTTTCTAATTACAAATCAAAATCCAAAAAATTCTCGAATATCAGGGTCCTTGATCATTTTTCCAGGTTTTGAAAATTAATGTCACAAAACCCTTTTGATCACAGTATACATCTCTTGGATCTCTATACAGCTCGTTGTTTCTTAATACCTGACAAGACGAAAAAAAAAAGAAAAGAAAAAGTAGATGAGACATCATAATCAATAATTACGAAAGGGATACCTTCTCGAACAAGCAATGTATAGAAAGCCCTAAATATTTTTTTAATCTCTTTCCTCTTTAAATGAAGAACATTGCAAATTACGTAAAGGAATCAAGCAAATGATTGGAAGGTTAAGAAAAACTTACTGTAAAAAGGGATTGCGTATAATGCGTTTTGTTTTTGTGTTTCCCGAAAAAGAAGAAATCAAGAAGCAAGGTAGGGCAAGAAAAATGTTGGTGTGGAGGATTTAAGAAATCAAAATATTTCCAGAAAAATCGATGACAATATAACAAATCCAATCTTTTAATAAAATAAATAATTGAATTCTTGTTTTTGCAGGATGATGATGATGATCTCAGAGTATTCTCTCTTCGATCATCTTTGGTCTCTCTAGGGGCCAAAGGGTGGTGGTGTCTTCTCTCTCCTCCCTCTCCCTTTTCTTCCCCTATCTCTCTCTCTGCAGAATTTTGTATTCCTTTTAAAATATTTTGGAATAAAAATTTCCAATTTCTTCAATCCTAATTCCTTGTAATTTTGCTTTTAGTTTACAATTTACATAATTATAGATGCTTAATTCTTCTAATAAAATCATATGTGCTTAATTTGATTAAGACACGTCACATTGTTGTGTACATATTTTAAAGTAAATTAAAATAATTATGTTTTGTATTTCTTTTATTATAAAAAGAAGTGTATAGTAGGACCAATGAGACGTGCCTGCCTTATACTTTACTACTAGTAGTAGGGCCGGTAATAAAATTGTAAACATTTCTGACCGTTAGATATCTTATCATTTAATCTAACGGTACATAACGATTTTCAAGTCGTCATCTATAACTAGCACTGTCACACAAGATAAATGTTTTTTTTTTCAGTTGATGTCATGTGCACTTGTGCATGAACCATCATTATTCATCACGACATGCCTCCCATAACTTCTTATTTTCTTAATATATAATTACCGTCAATATCAAATTTCAAATGTGTTAAGACTTGAGACAAAAAAAAGTAAAACAACATAAATGTATATGAGATTATTATAACTCTTATCTTTATTTTCAGATATGGGGATTTTAATTATTCTAAAGCAATTGATATACACCCCGGTTTTATAGACTAAATATTTTCACTGTAGAGGTAAAATACTCAAATCGAAGCTGCCAAATTCTTGGATCAATGCTATGAATGCTGTGTAAATGTCATAACTGGTTATCCATATAATGCATGTTTTATCAAACATCAATAATATTTAGGTCTTCAATTACAAAACATGTGGTCGGAAAACAAATGCCACAATTATAATCCTCACAAACACACACACTCTCTCTCTCACACACGAAATTTTCAGGTAAATTTGTGTTGCCTGCAAAAAAAAGGAGAGGCAAATTCTAAAGCTGTTTATTAAATTTTATAAAAGAAGTAATTTCTGGTTTTTATGTATTTTGCTGACGAGAGGGATGAACAACCAGCTCCTGCATTAGATTTCACAAAATGAAGATATATATAAATCAGATGCTCTCACTAATACAAATTTCTTTAAATAAAAAATTGATTTTTGGTTGGAAAAATAAATGTGCAAAGAGTATTTTATTTAATACCTGAGAATAACGAACGTGATCGTTGTGAACATATGATGTTTTAACAATCGTCTCCCACTTCGTCGATTCAAGAATTTCTTGATCCAGTTTCTTAACACCAACTTGACCTAAAACGACACCGTAAAGCCTAGGCTTCGCCGGCGGGAGGAGTGTTTTTCCGAGCCAAGACCGAGACGGGGTTTCCGGTAATGGTGGAGGAGAGATCGCCGCGGTGTATTCCGGCGATGTTTTCAAAAGATTCCCTGACCTGTTGATGCTGCTGCTTTTCCTTCTATTTACTTCCTCCACAAGGAACCTCGAGTCGTGCATTGTCGTCCGTTGGATCCTGGAAGGAGTCGAGGTCGAGTTTCTAAACGTTCTGATTTCTCCAGAATGTGAGTAGTTAGGAAGAGTCTCTCTTCTTGTTCTCGGTGGATACAGTTCTTGAGACTTGCTTATTCCTCTGTTTAGCCTCTTGAAGCTCTCCGGTTTGACCGGAGCTCCGAGAAAACCGGTTTCCGAACAAGAGGTTCGGTACGGAGAGATGAAACCGGAGAGACGCCTAGTCGACCAGTTTGGTATCCCGGTTTGCTCACCCGAATGTTTCAAACTCCGGTTTAGTCCTGAATCCAGAGGAACCGGGTTTGAGAACTTGAACGAGTTCCTACTAGCACAAAGCCTTGGCAAGAATCCACAAGCTTTCTTGATAGTGACTTCTGGGAGGATCCGGTGATCATCATCGTCGTCATCACTTTCATCATCATCTTCTTCGATGTTTAGATCATCATAAAGGCTCTGAACAATAGCAAAATGTTCATGCTCAGCTGCTAACTGACGTCTTTGGCGAGTTACAAGAGCTTCTCTGTTTTGTACGGTTTGCTTCTGTTCCGAGGAGTTGTAAGAAGAATAAGAAGGAGATTGGTGTTTCTGATGTGTGAACGCCATTGCTTTAGCAGCTGGTAAGAACCTCGACATCATCAGATCGAGACTTTCTCTAGACGAAGCATCTTCAGATCTCTCGCCGTTCATCTCGATTTCGCTCACTCCACTTGTGCTGCAGTTAACAGAGAAGCTTCCGGTAGAAGAAACAGTATCTTCATCATCTTCTTCTTCGTCTTCTTCATCAGTTTCTTCTAGTAAGCCTGATTCTTGGATCAATGTGGCCATGTCATCTTTTGGTTTTCCAGGGATCTGTTCCCAGACAAAAGGAACTGAAACTGGTTCTGTGAGATGATCGAAACTCTGGTCTGGTAATACAAAAACAGACGTTTCTTGTTCTTTGCTCGGCTCTGGTCTTGTAATGGCTGTCTTGTTCTCTGGTTCACTTGAATGCTCTTTTTTACTTGAAATTCGTCTTATTGATGGTAATGGTGCATACAGATTCAGCTTCCTCCCCTCCATATATTCTTGAAAAAATAAAAAGATTAAAAAGTTATTATAGAGATAAAAGAAATATAATCTCTATGTTGTCTGAAGCAGATCAAACAATTAAAGAACTACAGTGAGAAGAACATAAAATATAGAAACTAACATGAAAATGAGAAAAAGGTTCAAGTTAGCTCAAGCAAGAATCAGAAACCACTGAAACTCTTCTTCTGTTGTGTTTGTGATTGTAGTTGTTCTTAATAATGTAGCCGATTAAAAAGAAGAAAAAAAGGAAACATAGAAATATTGTAATATCGCCGAATGTTTGGGGCCGAGATTGAAGGCTTGAGTTTAGGGAAATAGCAGATGAATTTTGATAAAAGAATTGTTGAAAAAAGAGACTTTTCTATTTTATTTTATTTTCCTTAAAATTTTAATTTCTCAATATTTGTCTAAGGGGGAAATTTAATGTAAGATCTTATGTTTTCATTGCATATAATTGAGCTCATATCAATCAATCCCATCGGCTCACCGGAATGTTTGATTGACAATTAATGATGAGATCAACAACTATTTTTGTTTTTGCTATTGGAACTTAAAGTGGTTTGCACAAAAATTAGTATATCTTTAGACATTAGAATACAAGAAGATCAGAGACAAAATTGGCATTAGTGTAAATGATTCCTCAGGCAAAACGTGAGGAGTGGTTGTGTTTCAACTATTCTTTCAAAAGCAATAAAACAAATAAAATAAAGTAAAACTGAGAAAAGACTTTTATGTGAGCCAAATAAGCAGTAAGTGAAGTGGACCATCTTCATTGGTAATGGAACACATGTTTTTCTGTCCTTTTCCGAGCCACACACAATGTTTCATCATGGTGCCTAATCTTCTTTCTTTTTCTCCGGATGCACTAATTGATATTTGCTCAAAGTTTCTTACAAAAAGTCTGTTTGGAGCTGAACATTCTTCATTCCTCAAACGTCCGATTAATTCATGGTAACGATTTTTTGGTGACTGATCACAAACAAATTAACACCAATTGGCCTAATATATTTGAAGTATGTTTTTTTGAGGTCTAACTGACTACTTTCATGAGGATGTGTCTAGCAGTGCTAAATAGATCTGGTTGTTTGCAACGTGAAGTAGAGTATTAAGAAAGATTATGAATGAATATTATCTTCGTTAATCATCATGTCAATGTACAAAGTGTATATATAGCAGAGTATAAACAAGCTAACTCTAACTAACTTATACATGTGAGTATCACGTGACTTAGTATCCTAATACGCCCCCACAAGTCTTTAATCTGGAACAGAGAGAGGAAGATAAAGACTTGAGACTGATAATCTGGAAAGAAGGAACCGGAATGGAGCTGGTTGTAAGGCCTTCGTCAAGATATCAGCGAGGTTGTTATCAGAGGTAACATGAAGCGTATCAAGCAAGCCAGTCGTCAATGGTATCATACCTTCTCGAAGGTTCTTATTGGTGATGGCTTTGAGCAGACGCATGCTGATAACACCTTATTCGTCAAGCTCGTTGGTTCTGTTTTCATTGATGTGCTCGTGTACGTAGATGATATTCTCATCACCAGCAATGATGACAATGCCGTCGATGCTTTGAAGAAGGTTCTTCACAATGCTTTCAGGATAAAAGACCTTGGTGCTCCTCGGTTCTTCCTCGGTTTGGAGATTGCACGCTCATCAAAAGGCATTTCTCTGTGTCAACGGAAATATGCTCTGTCTATTCTCGAAGACACTGGTCTGCTTGGTTGCAAACCCAGTTCAACACCGATGGATCCTGTTCACCATCTAAGCATTGATGAACCCAAATCCTTTCTTGAGGCCATGAAGTCTGGTAAGTGGACAAAAGCTATGAATGTGGAGTTGATTGCTTTTGAGGATACAGATACGTGGGATGTGGTTTCTCTACCTGAAGGGAAGCATGTTATTGGCAACAAATGGGTGTACAAGATCAAGTACAACGCCGATGGCACGATTGATCGTTTCAAGGCTCGCTTAGTAGCAAAGGGGTATACTCAACAACCTGGCTCTGATACCATATTAAGAAAGATTATGAATGAATATTATCTTCGTTAATCATCATGTCAATGTACAAAGTGTATATATAGCAGAGTATAAACAAGCTAACTCTAACTAACTTATACATGTGACACTACAAAAAAGAGTGGTTTAACATCATTTAATTTCAATTTTTGCATTACTTATAAGTGATATAAAAGAAATTTACATCGGTTAAATAAATGACTCTAAATGTGGTGATGCAAATAATATACATCATTTTTCTAATAACTGATGTAAAAATACCAAATATTTTCATCAATTATTATAAGTGATGTCAAGATATATCAGTTGTAAAAAATGATTTTAACAGTTAAATCAGTTCTTTAAACTGATGATAATATTAACATCAATTCAAATAATTGATTTAAAGGTTTATATCATTTAATGATAACTGAAGTAAATTTTTTTATTTTTAAAAGTAATTTTAATAATTATATCGTTTACAGTTATTAATTAAAATATTAATATTATTTTTTTAATTAATTTTAAATTAATATCGATCTATACATTTATGTCAATGAATAAATAAATAAAAAGATTTTTCATTATTTTTTTTTCTTTTTCTTCATTTTAAAGAAGATACAATATGGAAAAAAATATATAGCAAGCCTCCAAAAACATGAATAGGATGAATTCAGCAAAAGAAAACGATAAAAAGTTAAATTTTCCACATGAGAATTCTTCAGTCAATATTTTTCTTCTCCTTCAATGTATGTTCTTCTGTTGATGGTGTTCTTAAATTGATAACTGCTCCTGAAACAAAAACAAAAAGAGAATATCAGATGATCTGGTAAGAATCACTACTAAATAAAAAAAGATTTAAAATTGTAAATGGAAAAAGAAGAAATACATGTATTAGTACAATGGAATCGTGGGGGTAGTAGACAGTGCGGAGTCGAATGTGAGAATCACATAGTTTCAGAATTGTAAGGTGTCATCATTTGCTTTTGCATATATAGAAGACATGAGGCTGTGAAATTGAGAAAGAACTTTTTGTCTTAAGTGGTCATTTAGTTTTTGACTTATAAGAAATATAGAGATATGAAAACAAGAAGAACACTTATAAATTGTTACACTGGGAGATGAACGAGGGTTTGAAAAAGAAGAAGAAGAAAAAAAAGATTTGTTGAGATTATAAAAGAAAAAAACTTCTTTTTAGCAAAACGGTTATAAATAAGATCCACTAAGTTAAAGAAACAAAACAAAAACTAAATAAAAAAATCGTAACTTCTTTTCCTAATATTGGGTTCTTTGAAATTTCAGCTAATTTGTATTGATTTAAATTAAGTAAATATTATATAATCTTTCTACCTGATAAATTCAGATAACATAACATCACTTTTATTAAACTGATGTTAAACAAAAATATGGTTATATAATTTTTATTAGCATCAGTTTTTTATTGATGTAAATTTTGTATCATCTTCATAAGTGATGTTAACCAAAATAATAAAGGCATCAATTGCTTAACTGATATAAATTTATAGAATAAAATCATTTTTGTCTAAATGATATAAACTAATAAATATTACATCATTTTACTGAACTGATGTAAAATTAACTAATATTAACATCATTTACAAATAAGTAATTTAAAATTATATCACTTATTTTTGTGATACAATTTAACTGATGCAATTCAATTGTTTTTTTGTAGTGTGAGTATCACGTGACTTAGTATCCTAATATAGAGATTCATATTGCATGTCCACGCATGTTTTAATATCGTGGGGTTATTTCGAATCTGGATCATTTAGCTCAAGGGAATTTGCCTGCCACTAAACCATGACCATGATGTGGTTGATATTCAAAATCTTGAATGATCTAATAGGAATCTGGGAGGTGAGTTGTTTAAAACAGTTTGTTGTTAAAAATGAGAGTTTAAGTTACAAGGTTTAGAGACATAGTTTTTATGTACGGGCCTACAAGTTGAATTGTTGAAAACCTACTAGTTCTTCATGAAGAAAAGAAACGAACGAATTAATATTTGACTTTACATTGTGTACATGGAAACACAACGTAATTATAGGTAATGGAAGAAAAAAAAACATTATTTCAACAACTTCGTTTTGAGCTCTTATACATGTCAAGTGATACCAGATCTCCAAATTTATTTTTTATAGATCAATCATGACTGAAGTAGCAGTAAAATAAATGTATTAAGTTTTTTTTTGTAAAAAAAAGTTACAGTATAAGTTAAGTTTACGTATACAAAAAGAGAAAGGAGGAACCGTTTGAGAAGCAGTCGGGAACCAGAAAAATACACTAATAAAATAAACTTATCAATAACAAAGAAGCTTGTGAAATACACAAGAAACCAAGTATTTAAATTTTCTGTGTGGTCTCCTCTCCTTGTGTGTATTATTATTCTTTCTGAAAGAGAAAAGTGAAATTGTAGTTTAGTTGACCAAAAATCCCTAAATTTGCGGGAATGAAGTTTCTTTCACGTGGCAAACCACTCACAGTCACAGACACGGTGCCCCACCAACACACTCAAAGTCTAAAACTATGAAAAGGCCCAGTAGCTCATATTAGTAGGCCCAACGAGAAAACACATGCAAAAGTAACAAAACTTGTCTCTTCCTATTTGAGCTGTTAGAAAAAGGCCCAGTAGCCCATACAACTAGTAAATAAAAATATCAGAATTTTAATGTTAATTTTCACATTTTACAGAAAATAGCAAGAGAAAAGTCAAATAAACGTATTATATTGTTTATATATAAATATATAGATATAACATCCTTATTGCAAAGATTTAAATATATTCTTAATATATATTTCAAAAGAATATGAATATAATAATAACTAATAACCCAAAATATTAATATTATAATGAATATTTATTTTAAAACTTAAAAATAAATTTTAGGTACTAAGCTTGGAAAACTATTAAGTAAATATTCAGTTTTTGAAATATATTTTTGTTATATTATTAATATTTTAATTTAATACTATATACTCCATCTGTTTCCAATTGTAAGTAGTTTAAAGAAAAATAGTTTGTTTCACAATGTAAATAGTTTACATATTTCAATACAATTTTTTCATTTATTGGATATTGTGTGACCAATGAAACAATGTTAGACATTTTCTAATTGGTTGAATTAATTGATTAAATGATATTTTTAAAAAGATAACAACTTTCTAAATATTCGTGCTTTTAACCAAAACTACTTATAATTAGAAACGGAAGGAGTAATAATTATATAAATTTTTGAGATATCCAGAGCTGTTAACTTTTGCCTTCGTAAAGCTTTTCTTCAAATGTAGATAGAGGTGTAAGATTCGAATTTCAACAACTGCATAGAAAAGATTTAGCAACCGACTCTTGTTATTTACCCAAAAAGTTTATGTGCTTCTGCCTGAACTTCTTAAACTAAAAAAGAATTTCAAACGATGAGGATATTCTAAAAGATCTGTACTACTCACTAAGTAGAGTTTATAACATAATAATTCATAATACAATTAGCACAACAGAGTTAACAAACAAAAATGAGTTCAATCTTGAAATGCATGTTGTTGTTCAAACACAGGGATCAACTTTAAAATCCATTTTATTTTTCCAAATGTTAGCAAAAACAATAAACTTTAAAATCCACGTACGCTTCATACGGTTAGTAGAAAAACAATGGATTCGTGATTTTTAGCTGTCGTTCCTTTATTTCAAAGATCACTAATTGAAGTAACTCTTCAATAGCACTGCTTAATTGTATTTCTTACATAGATTTTTATATAAAAATAGCACAAGAAATATATATGACTAAACGTACGCAAGAAACCAAAGACATGCTTTATTTTTAACACGAGGCTATACTAAACCAACGATTTATATAACTTTATAACTGTGTAATTTAACTATAAAACCAAAGATAACTATTATTAACTAATTAAAGAGAAGTAGATGGTCCCATCTTCTTCTTGGTAAGCTTAGCAAGTGATACGAGATTATACCTAATAATGGTATCAACAAACATTATAGTATCTTCTTCGCTGTTTCCTTCCGGCACATCCACTATGTAACTCTCAACCACCACTGTCTTGTCCGCCTCATCATCCGGCGACGCAACCACCATTGTCTTCGATGTGAAATTTGCAAGCCTATGGTTACCACCAATGATACTAACTACCATTACGTGAGACTCGTCGTCTAGCTCGTCCAGTCTCTCCGTGCTGAAATCCCCCGGAACGCCGGAGACTAACGTCACGTCCCGAATGGAGCCTTCTCCTCCGTCACCGTCGCCTTCGAAGCGAACGTTGCAACTCTTCACGAAACGTTTATAAGCTTGGGGTTTGTTGAAACGACGTAATATCGACCACACTTTTGGTAGTGGCGCATCGATAGTTTCGACTACGGTGGAACGGCATCGTTTTCGCTCGGAACTTTCCATTTTCGGTTTCTTTTGAATGGGGTTTTGTGACTTTTGTCTTTTATATATTTTGTGTCTAGCTTTAGAATTTTCTCATGATTTGTCAATTTCTACTAAAGTTTATCGAACGAAACTACATATATATGTTATGTAAAACACCGACTAAAATAGATCTTTTTACGTTTCGTCATGTTATGTGAAACTTTCGAGTTCCATTTGGATTCCTCTTACTATATACTAACAAAAGAAATAACGTAGCACGACTCACGACTGTATAACAAGACATGATGATGATAAATAGATCGTTAACATTGTAATTTAAGCTGTTCAAAAAAACAAAAACATTGTAATTTAATAGTTTAACTAGGATAAGATCCGCGCCTTCCGCGGAATGAAGTTAGTATTTTATTATATTTTGAAAAATGAAACAATATTTTTACAAAAAAAAAAATGAAACAATAGTTCGGTTTAATTTGGATTAGGAGTATTCAATCCGGATATCGGGTTTCGGTTCGGTTCGATTTTGTCGGTATTTCGGTTATTAAAATATAACTACTATTCTAAGTCCATATTTACTTTGGTTCGGTTTGGTTTATATACCGTCGGTTTTCAGTTTATTCAGTTTTATAAAAAACATAATTATTTAGTTTGAAATCATATTATATATTATACAAATTTTAGAGTCATGTTGTCAAAAAGTCATTTATTATAAAATATTATATATTTAAATAAAAGAATAAAAAAAACAAAAAAACTTCTATCATCTAATAAAATAATCAAATCTAGAATTAATATCAAAGCTCTAAATTTTGAAAAAAACAAAACAGAAGCATGAAAGAAAAGTTTTTATATTCTTCCATATTTGGTGTTCATCAAATTAATATGTCTTCTATTGAACACAACTCTGTTTGTTTAAAGATAAAAAAAGTTGTTGAGAATTTTAACTAATTGTTGTCCATCAAATTTATAATCTTAACTTCAATTTAGTTACTGTTAAAATAAGCAAAAATATCAAAAAAACTAAGAAAATAAGAAATCTTATTTGCAGTAAATTGTTACTTAATTATAGTTCAAGTGATTCAAGTGATTTACAAATTATAATTATAGTTCAACTCATGTAACAAATAGGAATTTCATGTGTCGTTATAAATATACATATATTTATATGTTTCAGTTTAATCGGTTATAAATCAAACCATATCCAAATCCTACGGTTTTTATAAAATCACATACATTCGGTTTGTATGGTATATACCAAATTAAAACCATATTATCGATTGTTTAATATCTTTTAATAATATAAAATTCTTTTTAAAAAAGAACTAAGATACAAAAATTGTTATCAAATATTTATTATTCATAATAATTAATTTTCATATATACGTTAATTATATTAGGTAATTTCGTAGTTTTTATTTAAGGAAAGTGCGAGATTATTTTTTGTACATTATTTATCAATTTGATAGTTAGTTTAATAAAAAAATGTAATATAAGTTAAGATGGACCAACCTATTTTTCTAAGAATAGTATATTTTATAAATAGTATATTTCATATGGTTATTTATTAAATGAGATTTCATAATCATACAGTTCTATGATCATTCATATCGTTTTGTAACAAATTATTTAAATCATTGATAACAAAATTTTCAATGTAAAAAATTTAATAAGTTTATAATTTATAAATGTTCTTGAAATTTCATTAAATTTGTTGAAATTAAAATATTTATGTAATCTTATATGGTAAATAGTTTAATCTATATATATTTTTGTTTTATTATTAAATGATACTTTTTACTCATCTGGTTTTAAAATAATGTGTATCTTTTTATAATAAAAATGTTAAACCATTGATCATTAATTTTTAACAAAATAATTTTAACCGTTTTAGTAATTTATTGTCGTTTTTAAAATTCAAAATATAACATATATGAAAAATATAAATTTTAGTTTTATAGTTAATTTTATTGTTTAATTTATTTTAATAATATAAAATTAAACAAAAAATTATGGAGGAGATTTAGATTGTTACCAAATCTTTATTATTAGAATCATTAATTGACATATATATATATTAGTCATATTTGGAAATTCCGTAACTTTTATTTAAGGAAAGAAAATAAAATATTAATTGTACATTTTAATTAATTTTATAATTAGTTTAATGAAAACTATAATATATAAGAGATATCATATAGTTGTATTAAATTTTTCTAGTGAGATATAAAAATTGAATTGGACCAACATGCTTTTCAATTTCATTATAAAGCTGACACGTTGGACTATTTAACTATCTAATTGATTGCCACGTAGGAATGAGTTATTTTGAATTAATACATGTTACAAAATAACTATTTAAGTTTGTCGGATTACCAGGACAAACTTACAATATCACGTTTTGCGAATATATAGTAGTATATAATCCAAGTCCATAATTTCATTCGGTGAATCCAGTTAACTGCTTGGAACAAAACAATATCTGAGTCAAATTTCGACGTAAGTTTTTTTTTCTTATTAACTCCTTACAAAATTGGTGGTCTGAAAAACTTATATAGCAAAAAAGGTCTAAAAACTTCTATAATAATTTGGGCATGCCGACATAGTGCCAATTGATAGAAATATAACAGATATTTTTTGCTGCAATACATGACATGATTTTATCAATTTGTTGATGTTAATCAAACCTGCATGACATAATGAAATTGTTTTATTGTATGCAATATTTACATCCTGATTCGTGGAATTGATAATTGGATTAAGATATTATGAACTATATTCCTTAACAGATCAGATGCCAATTATCATCATGACACTTACAAATAAGTTATTTGAAATATAACACTTTTTTTTAAATATAACACTTTTCGCAAAGGCCATGCGCACCCGCACGGGTTTTATTTTTAAAATGTATTCTATATTGTTTAGTTTTATGTAGTATCGAGTTTGTATAATTCAATTTTGTGTTTAAAGAACAATATCAAATCTGTCTTTATGTAAAAATAACACTTTGCAAGCGCGAGTTGTGTCTTTCTATTGTAACACAAAATTTTATATAAAACTTATGTTTTTTGTACATTACGAAATTTAATTTTTTAAAATAACTATTACATAATTTCAAAGTGAATTTTATCTCTGAGGTCTAATATATTTTGTGTGTAATGGTTCAAAGCATTTTCGATATATATTATATTTCAGTTTGGTTTGTTTTTAGTATTATTGTATAAGTATAATACTATACAACATTACTATATTCTATACAATATATAAAGCTATGTGTTATTTGTTTTAGAAAGTAGATTAGGCCCAACGTAGTTAAAGAATAGTCATATCTTTATGTATGTGTCTGTGACTTATCTACTTAATGTTATTCATACTAATAAAATCAATTGTTAAGTAAATAATATATATACAAAGGACCTCTATGTAATTAGTTAAGAATACAGTAGCCCTACTTGTATACTTGTATAAATACCTTTCTTACGTTTAATAAACGAATTGAGCCTCCAACTCTATATGGTATCAGAGCCACCTCTGACCTAATCATCTTCTTCAAAATTTCTCATTCTTTCCGCGGTTTCTCATCATGTCGTCGAACTCCAGCGAAACCGTCTTGCTCACCAACACCAACAACGCCATTCTTAACATCAACATGGCGAACGTAACAAAGCTTACAGCTTCAAACTTCTTGATGTGGAGCCGTCAGATCCAAGCACTCCTAGATGGCTATGATCTTGCCGGTCATCTCGATGGCTCTCTTGCTGTCCCACCTGCGACAATCACCACAGACAATGCGGTGACCACAAATCCTGCGCACACTGCTTGGAAGCGCCAGGATAGGTTGATTTACAGTTCACTGCTCGGATCTATTACGGTTACCATCCAACCCATCCTCTCCACCACCACCACTGCGGCTGAGATATGGAGTACGCTCAATGCTACCTACGCCAAGCCGAGTCGCGGACACTTCAAACAACTCAAACAGCAACTCAAAACCACCACGAAGGGAACCAAGTCCATCAATGAATATGTTCAAGGACTAACGGCTATTTTTGATCAGCTTGCTCTGCTTGGCAAACCGGAAGATCCCGAAGATCAAATTGATTTCATACTCGAGGGACTTCCAGAGGACTACAAAACCTTGATTGATCAAGTTGAGGGCCGAGACACTACTCCCTCCATCACCGAGCTTCATGAAAAGCTGATCAATCATGAAGCAAAACTCCAGTCGAAGCAATCCACTCCGACCTCTGTTCCGGTCACTGCTAACTTCACCAACTACAAAGGAAGCAATCGTGGTGGCTATCAAGGCAACAAGCGCGGTGGTTATCAAGGAAACAACCGTGGGAATCAGACATGGCAGCAGCAGCAGCAGTTTCATGCGCCTCCGGCTAACTCTGCTCCGCGAGGCTATCAAGGGAAGTGCCAACTATGTGGAGTCTTTGGCCACAGTGCTAGGCGCTGCAATCAACTTCCGAGTGCAGGTCCGATGTCAGCTGCTACAAATCCAACGCCTTGGCCACCAAGAGCGAACCTAGCTGCCTCGTATCCATACAACTCGGCGCCATGGCTCCTGGACAGTGGTGCCACGCACCATCTGACTTCTGACTTGAACAACCTTGCACTGCATCAACCATATCAGGGAGGTGATGAGGTTGCCATCGCTGATGGATCAGGCTTGCAAATCACGCATATCGGTTCCTCCTCTCTCCCTACTCGGCTCAAATCTTTACATCTTAAGGATATACTTTGTGTTCCTAATGTTCATAAGAACTTGATTTCTGTTTATCGACTCTGCAATGCTAATCAAGTATCTGTTGAATTCTTTCCTGCTTCGTTTCAGGTGAAGGATCTCAGCACGGGGGTCAAACTGCTTCAAGGCAAAACGAAGGGTGAACTGTATGAGTGGCCTATGTCTGCATCAACCTCTCCTGCTTCCTATGCTGCGTACCCAGACACAAAGGCCACCTTAGATCAATGGCATCATCGCCTAGGACACCCTTCCCCTGCTACCCTTAAAACCATTGTTTCTCAGTTTGCTTTACCATGTTTTTCAAACTCTATTTCTATTCCTTGCAATGATTGTCTTCTCAATAAAATTCATAAACTTCCCTTTCAAACAAGTTCAATCATCTCCACAAAACCTCTCCAATATATTTTCTCTGATGTTTGGCAATCACCAATCCTCTCACCCCAAAACTTCAAATACTATGTCCTATTTGTTGATCACTATACAAGATATACGTGGTTATACCCGCTTACAGCCAAATCTCAAGTCAAGGATATATTTCTTCTTTTCAAACCTCTAGTCGAAAACCGCTTTGACACAAAGATCAAACATCTTTACTCCGACAATGGCGGAGAATACCTAGCCCTACGCCCTTACCTTGCCACACACGGCATTACCCATCTCACAAGCCCTCCTCATACCCCTGAACACAATGGTATATCTGAAAGGAAGCATCGGCACATTGTCGAAACAGGTTTATCCCTTCTCTCTACAGCCAATATGCCATTAACCCTTTGGCCTCTAGCCTTTGCAGTCGCGGTATTTCTTATTAACCGCTTACCCACCCCGAACCTCTCTAACCAATCCCCTTTTCAGAAGCTCTTCCATCAAAACCCAAACTACTCAAAACTTAGAACCTTCGGGTGCCTTGCTTACCCATGGTTACGACCTTATGCTCCCAACAAACTTGAAACCAGGTCCTTACCTTGTGTTTTCATTGGCTATTCCCCAACCCAGAGTGCCTATCAATGCCTTGACCCAACTACAGGCCGTGTTTACACTACTCGGCATGTGAGATTCAATGAGAAACAATTTCCTTACACCTCTCTCATCAATCGCAAAACCAAAACCCCACCTGAACCAAACCAAGAACCATCTTCAGCTCCACCTTTCACTAATGTTCCTGCAACATTGCCACTCATACAGTCTACTCCGTTGGCCACGAACACGCAACCCCCGGGCTCAGATACTCCACCAGATTCGTCGTCACCAAGTGATTCATCAGCCTCCTCGTCACCGGCTCAGAGTTCCTCTGCTCCTGCTCCTGCACCTGCAGTATCGGAACAACCCTCCAGCACTGATACTGTGACGACACCAGAAGGATCACAACAAGAACAGGCTCCGCAACAGTCATCTGTCTCTCCTGCACCATCACCACAGCCCTCGCCTCCTGTGGAACAACCTGCACCTCCTCCACTTGCTCCAATAGCTCCGCGACATCCTATGCAAACGAGGTCTAGGAACAATATCACTAAGCCGGCAACGAAGTACAACCTAGCTGCGACTGTGGAATGTGATCCTCATTGGATCCCATCCACATGGCAACAAGCGATGAAACATGCTCACTGGCGTAAGGCAATGAGTGCAGAGTTCACATCTACGACTGATCACTACACTTGGGATTTGGTTGAGGTAACACAGAGGATGAACGTCGTTGGATGTCGATGGATTTTCACGATCAAGTACAATCCAGATGGCACCATCAACAAATACAAAGCAAGAATCGTAGCGAAAGGCTACCATCAGCAGCAAGGCATAGACTACAAGGACACATTTAGCCCGGTGATTAAAGCTACAACAATTCGAATCATACTTGGATTGGCTGTTAGCTGCGACTGGCCAGTTCGTCAAATTGACGTCAACACTGCATTTCTGCAAGGTCATTTAAAAGAGGAAGTGTTCATGTCTCAGCCTCCAGGGTTTCACGATCCGAGTAAACCTACACATGTGTGTCGGCTCAGAAAAGCGATCTACGGTCTCAAACAAGCTCCACGAGCTTGGTACTCCGAACTCAAAACATATCTTCTCTCGATCGGCTTCAGGAACTCTTTATCTGATACCTCGTTGTTCATCTTGAAACTCAATGGCACTTATATTTATCTTCTGGTTTATGTCGATGATATCCTTGTAACAGGAAGTTCTCCAGTGCTAGTTCAACGTATCATCGACACTATAGCCAAGAAATTCTCTATTAAAGATATGGGAACACTTGGTTACTTCCTTGGCATCGAAGCTATACGGACGCCACAAGGTCTACACTTGATGCAGAGAAAATACATCACGGATCTTCTCACCAAGGTTAATATGCTTCACGCCAAGCCAGTTGCTACTCCTTTGCCTTCCTCGCCAAAGTTAACTCAACACTCCGGCTCGCCTATATCTGATCCTCATGAGTACCGTCAGATTGTTGGTAGTCTTCAGTATCTTGCACTCACGCGACCGGACATTTCTTATGCAGTGAACAAGCTCTCACAATATATGCATTGTCCCACAACTGATCACTGGCAAGCTGCTAAACGAGTTCTACGCTACCTCTCTGGTACTCTCACACATGGAATCTTCCTTCCTAAACAGAAGCAACCAGCATTACATGCATTCTCTGATGCCGACTGGGCAGGTGACTCCGACGACTTTGTCTCTACAAACGCTTATGTCATCTACATGGGTCGTCAACCCATCTCTTGGACGTCCAAGAAGCAACGAGGAGTAGCTCGTTCTTCTACAGAAGCGGAGTATCGCTCAGTTGCCAACACTGCAGCAGAGGTTCGCTGGGTTTGCTCGCTTTTACATGAACTTGGCGTCCCGATAACGACAACTCCAACCATCTACTGCGACAACATAGGAGCCACCTATCTATGTGCTAATCCAGTGTTTCATTCCCGAATGAAGCATATTGCTCTTGACTACCACTTTGTTCGAGGTCAGATTCAGAATGGTAGACTTCGTGTATCTCATGTCTCCACACATGATCAGCTGGCGGATGGGCTCACGAAACCACTATCCCGAGCACGGTTTCAAGACTTGAGAAGCAAGATTGGTGTGCGTCAACTCCCACCATCTTGAGGGAGCGTGTTAAGTAAATAATATATATACAAAGGACCTCTATGTAATTAGTTAAGAATACAGTAGCCCTACTTGTATACTTGTATAAATACCTTTCTTACGTTTAATAAACGAATTGAGCCTCCAACTCTATATCAATATGATCAATGAAAGTATACTGATCAATTTAAAATGAATTGTATAAGGTAATTCTAAAACGATTAATATTTTTAGTATTTTTAGTATCTATCTTATTTAAATCGACATGTAATAAATGTGAAAATCATATATGGAATATGGACAAAAAGAAGAATTGTATTTAAGGAAATGCATCAATGCAAAGTTAGACTATAGTACGTATTATATATAAAGAATGAGACATTTAATTTAAATATATGAGGTCCACCTTTAAAATCTACCTATAAGAAGTTGTAATGTTTCTGATTTAATAAGATAGATGGTTAAAGGTTCAGAACTTTTCTCAAAAAAAAGGGTTTACAACTTGCACACGTGTTAGTAATTTTTTCTATATGTTAATTATCTATAAACAATAGAACACTGCGATATTTTTTTTTTGCCATCTGGGAATATTATTTATGGGTCAAGGTCCAACTGAACCAAGCCCGAAAACTAAAGATTACAATCCAAAGATTGCAAGTGTATGAAAACCGTGGGCTGTGTTTAGGATACCAGAATCCTGTGGGTTGGTCTGATACGGAAGTTAGTGAAATTTTGACGTTTTCCTTCTCCTTTTTTACTATTAATGGTTAAAGGTTCAGAACTTGCACACATATATATGGGGAAAATTGCCTATTCCAACCCGAACAATTTGGATCGTGCCAAATACAACATGAACTAATGGTTAGTGCCAAATACGACCTGAACTCAATTAAAACTTTAAAAACTTACCCGAACTTTTTAAAACGTGTATAAATCTACATTGAAATATTATTAAAAAGTTGAAATTACATAAACTACTATTTTTCATCGTATTAAATTTTAAAACTTTGGTGATAATTTTTTCTGATTTATATAAATACATAACATGTTTTTACTTATTATATCTTCAATAAACTTATATCTTACTAAAATATAAATAATAAAATATTTATAATTACATGATCTTAAATATACTTAAAATTTTGAAGTTATTTATAAAAATTTCTTGTATAGATTATTTTTATTTTTAAAACTTAAGTGATTTTTTTCAAAAGTTATTATTATATATTTTAATATTTTGTTCAATTTTGCAAGGTAAAAGGTTCAAAATATAAATAACTTCAAAAATTTTGAACAAAATATCAAAATATATAATAATAAATTTGAAAAAAAATCACTTAAGTTTTAAAAATAAAAATAATCTATACATTTTTTATTTATAAATAACTTTAAAATTTTAAGTATATCTAAGATAATTTAATAATAAATATTTTATTATTTATATTTTAGTAATATATAAGTTTATTGAAGATATAATAAGTAAAAACATGTTATGTATTTATATAAATCAGAAAAATTATCACCAAAGTTTTAAAATTTAATACGATGAAAAAATAGTAGTTTATGTAATTTCAACTTTTTAATAATATTTCAATGTAGATTTATGCACGTTTTAAAAAGTTCGGATAGGTTTTTAAAGTTTTAATTGAGTTCAGATCGTATTTGGCACTAACCATTAGTTCGGATTGTATTTGGCACGATCCAAATTGTTCGGGTTAGAATAGGCACTTTTCTCCGTATATATGTTCTCTATCTATAAACAATAGAACACTGCGATATATTATACACTCATGAATCATGTCGGTAAATCTAAACAGATATAACTTTATTATATTTCCTTCTTCGTTTTTGTTAAATGGGGTTAACAGAAACTGCAAAAAAAATCTTACCAAACTACAAAACAAATTAGCAGAATTCCATGTATCACTCAAATATTTCATATTGACATAGGGAGCCAAATAATGATCACATGCAGTGCCGTCGCATAGGTTGAATTGGCTGAAAGCACAAATATGTGACCTTTCATATAGATACTAACGAAAAATAGTAACACAAATATTACAAAGGGTGCTTGAAATCATCGAGTATGGCTGAATCTGTCATACAAATGTGACCTTAAAATTTGATATATATCTTGCGGCTTGAAGCATATGAGTTACTGCCTTGTATATTCACACGCTATATTGCTATATATGTTTAGGAAATGTATCAATCATGAGAATTTAGTCGGTCTATTTTGGAAGTTTGCTGCAGGGAGAGCTAAATATGGTGTCATTTACACCGAAAAGCATACAATTGTAATTTAGCGAAACATTTCATATCGTAGTTACTGACAACTTTACTTTCTATCACAAGAATCGGAAAGGTTTGCCGACGAGAGCGAAAACAAAGACGAGAATTAGTTTTTATTCTGCAAAAAGAAAGAGAACTAGACCAACTAAAAAGAAGGCCCAGTGAGCTCCATCTAAGCCCACATTTTACCATAGTATTTTACATTATATACTTGCCCAGCCCACAAGCCACGAGATCACCATAGCTTCGCTTCACATGCAATATGCATATGTTTTCTTCTTTTTTTTTTTTGAATAAAGGCTTTACAATATGCTTATGTTTTAGTAAAAAGTATCCTTTATATTATTTTTGTAACCTACTCATGAACAACCAATTGTAAATTATTCGAATTGTAAATGATTCGACTCATTACGCTTACAGTTATCACAAACTTATTTTCGTTTGAAGTATATATATCACGATTGCATGACAATACTTATTTCTAAAACATCAGTTATAAAATAAAAAATAAAACATCAGTTATAATTTATAGTCACTCTTTTGACTCAATGCTTATGCTCATTTGAGTCAACAAGTGAACCTAGAATCAACCATCTAATGGGCGCGCAAGTAAAGCGAAGTTGATAGCAATTATGTATGATAGATATTAGAACTTCCGGTAACAAATTCTTTATTTGGAACTCATGATAAAATGGCAAGAAGCAGGGCAACTCGAATTATATAAAAATAAGCTTGTCCTAATAATCATCCTACCTAGTGTTCAGACTCCAAGCCAAGATTATTATATAATATGGTCGATAGCCAATCCATAGCTACATACATACACATGCCTTAATTTATACAGGTATATATAACTTGCCTTTGACAACAAATATATATGTACATGTACGAAAAACCATTTACCTGCAGACCTACATATGTACCAGACTACCAGTGTATGAGAGATCCATCATGCATGCAACGTATACAAAAATGTTTATGTCCTTAAAATACATCTACTAAAGGACACAGTCTAATAGCTAATGACAAACCAAGTCGTAGTTTGAGTTAACGACACTAGATAATCAGGTTTATGTAAATGGGCTAATCCAAGAACTCAAGCTACATAAGGTTAACGACACTAGATAATCAGATCAGGAAAAATTGATGGAATCCATCACAATTATTAAACCGATACATTTTGAGTTTTGTGGTCTAATTATTCAGAGGGAATAATTCCAACTCAAATAGCCTATGAAATTTTAAATTAAATAAGAAAGAGAATTTATATATTGATTACCTATATATAGTGGAAATATTTAAATATGATAAAGTATCAAGTGGACGACTGATTATGAGTCGATGAAGAGTTTGCAACATCTTTCTTGACCACTACGGCGTCGTTTATGGTCTTCCTCCTCTTCTTCTTTCTGTAAGGAATCCCACGAGCCTTGGCTTGAGATTCTCTCACTTCCCTCAAGTGAACCCGGATTGACCCGTTTGCAAAGGGGTTTGTATCAGGTGACCCACCACCGTGTTCCTCATAAGCAGCTCTCAACCGTCCGATCAAAGCGTCTAAGCTTCCCCAAGCTTGTTTGAGAGGACACGTGCACGGTCCTGGTGGATCGGGTTGTCCGAAGAAGACACAAGCTTGGTGATGTACTTTGGTTTTACCGAACTGATCTAAGTACCTTAGGAAACTTAGCACGTGCGTGTAATCAAACTGAGACATCATCAACGGTGGATTCTGCGATTTAAGGTATTGGATGAACGTGTTCCAATCGCGGCGTTTTTGCGACTCGTAGCGGCTGAGCGGTTGCGGTTGAGAAGGAAGTGGTTGCTTGTGATGGTTGGAGGAAGAAGATGGATGATCCGGTGGATCTTTTGTTGGTGTGTGAGTGTGATGCTCCGGAGACATCATTAGGTATATGTTTTTGGTCTATGAGCAAATCGCAGGTTTAAAAGCGGCAATAAAGTAATGGAAAGAGAGAGATACGTAGTACTGAGAAATAATGGAACGAGGAGATAGAACAAAACTTAGGTTCACCCCCTAAGGTGAACTTCTATATTCACCCACCAATAGGAATTAGTTGATTGAGATTTGATATCTTTTAAAAAATGAAACCAAGTAATAAGAATTTAATGAAATAAAATTATGTTTTTAGATAAATAAAAAATAGTATCAATCAAAAAAAAATATTTTTTTAATATTGATAAATCCGTCAGAAAATACTAAACCCTAAACCCTAAATTCTAAACCCTAAACTTTAAATTTTAAATACTAAACCCTAAACCCTTGGAAAAAGCCTGAACCCTTGGACAAATCCTATACCCTAAACCCTTAAATTTAAACCAAACCTTAAATCATAAACTAAATCCTAATCCCTAAACCCTAAATCATAACTTCTAATACTAAACCCTAAATCCTAAATTCCAAAATGGTTTATAGCTTAGGATCAAGAGTTTATGATTTAATATTTGTCAAAGAGTTTAGGGTTTTAGGGTTTCGTGTTTAGAATTTAGGGTTTAATATTATGGTTTATGATTAATGGTTTAGGGTTTAAGATTAACGATTTAGGGTATAAGATTTGCCCAAGGGTTCAGGCTTTCCCCAAGAGTTTAGGGTTTAGTATTTAGAATTTAGGGTTTAGGGTCTAGTATTTTTTTACGGATTTATCAATACTAAAAAGAAATATTTTTTTTATAATTGCTACTATTTTTATTTATCTAAAAATATAATTTTATTTCATTAAATTCTTATTACTTGGTTTCCTTTTTTAAGAGATATCAAATCTCAATTAACTAATTCCTATTGGTGGGTGAATGTAGAGGTTCACCTTAGGGGGTGAAGCTAAGTTTTGTTCGAGGAGATAATATATTCAAGTTTTTTTTACGAAAATGTACATAAATAAAACGACAGTTATTTTTTTCTTTTAACATTTCTTGCGAATATGAAAATTCTATCTGCTTTTATTTGAATACCATGTAACTGAATCAGAATATATACATTTTAAGTAATGATGCGTACTACATTTTTAGAAAACAAAAAATAATTTCACATAGGACTACAATAACTGAAGATATCAAATATATCATCATAATCAGTTTTTGTGATGCACGATTGCAACTAAATAATGATAACTGTATATAAATATCATGTAAATTTAAATACAAGCTATACAACTTGTAAATATCAATCTATCAAAAAGGTAATCATTGCAAAGGCGGGATTAGTTTAGATCTTATAAAAATGTTTATAAGATAATGTGAAAGCTTTATATTGTTTTCAGAGACACCGTATATATTAATTATATATCTTAATGACCAATCCATATTCCATACTACGTTTGACAATTGAAGAAGATCTATTTAATGAGATTTTATCCTTTTGTATACTAGTTTTATAGAGATTGTACGTATTTTGTTATCGTTAGGTTCACACGTTACTTTCTATATGACTTTCTTTGTCATCATCCTAGAAAAATACTTTAGCAACGTACACACACCACTTATTAAAATATCGACTCTGTAATAATATATAGAAACAATTACACTGCAGGGCAGTTTTTAAGTTTTTATAACAAAATAAAACAGTTTGTTATACTAGGGTAGTTTGTTGGTGGTCAAAGACACTAATATCCCTAAATGAAACCAAACCTTTTGATATCTTTCTCTTCCTTTCTTTTCTGGTCACGTGGGTCTAGTATTACTTTATTTAAAAGTGAAAATACATTATTTCATTTAATTGTTTTTAATCTGAACCACACAAAAAGTTACTTTATTTAAAAGTGAAGAGTGTGGTGAAGATGCGGTGGTGAAACAAATTGATATAGCTTCGGCGGCGGCAAATAATCCATATAAGTTACAGAGATGGCTTGACGAGATTGAGTATTCATCAGTCTCGTATAAAGAAAAATTATTATAATGCTTTATTTGGCATCTTCTATATCATCTTCTTCGCCGCATTTCTACCACTTCAACCGAACTCTTATAACCATGCACTCAACATTTGAGAATGCAGCGAAGATGGCTAAGAGAACGAAAGGGACAAACAAGAGACATACGGACCCAAACATAGTAAGATTTATGACATTTAATAGCAATAAAAACACATATGTACACACATATCGTTGTACAGCGAAGATGATCTTTGTTTTAAGCGTTCTTGTACACACATATGTACAACAAAAAATAGTATCCATGTGTACATTGTACACAATCCATGTGTACATTGTTTACATTGTTTTCATGTACATTGTGTCCATGTGTACATTGACACATGTACACAGTCTATGTGTACATTGTTTTCATGTACATCGTTTGATGAGACTATATGTACACCTTTTTGTTTTCATGTACATTGTTTTCATGTACATCGTTTGTCATATGTACACAATCCATGTGTACATTATTTTCATGTACATCGTTTGATGAGATTACATGTATCCATATGTACATTGTCACATGTACAAAATCCATGTGTACATTGTCACATGTACACAATCCATGTGTACATTGTTTTCATGTACATCGTTTGATGAGACTACATGTACATCTTTTTGTTTTAATTTTTCCTAATGCAAGGCTAATAAGGTAGTTAGATAATGTTAGAAACATGTGCATCTTTTAAAATAGTTGACAAAAAATTGATATCCATGTGTACACTTCTTTCATGTACACCATTATGACTTTATGTCACATGTACACAATTTCACAATGTTCATATGTATACATATTTATATGTACACATAAAAAACTGTGTTGGTTCAACAAAACCTTATCTAATATGAACTCCCTACAATCTATGTTGAACTATCTCTTATAATAAAGGAAAAAACTTCAAATAAGTAGAAAATTCATATGATGAACATTAATATTGCAAAGATGTAATATTTACAAGGTTTGATGAACATAGAGAAACTGTAATTGATGGCTTTTAACACTGATTTGTCCTTCTTGTTCTCCGTAAAAGAAGTCCTTTGGCTTCAAATCTGGATGCAAAACTTCAGTACTGGAATGAAACATCATCACCCCTTCCGAAATCGTTATCGCGACGGTTACAAACCATTAGAGAGTAGAGGCGTAAGAGAAACTGGAGTTAAAGAGCGTAGGCATGGTTTGTTTTAGACAAGAAAAAAATTAAATAAATAAGAAAGAGACGAGTAAAGGAGATTGATTTATGGCCACATAATTTGATTCTTTTATTTTTGTTAGGTTTCAGTGAGAAATAATGGAAAAGGGTAGTGATGGGTTTTCATATGATGAAAAGAAGAGAGAATGTGTTGAGATGTAACAAAAAGTGTGTTGGTAGCTGAAACTGTCTTAGAGTGAAATAATAAACTCAAAACTGTCTCTTAGTGTAATAAACTCTAATACAAATTAGTACGCATTAGTTCTTTATTAAACGAAAGAGAGAATATATATCAATGGATGGGACCCGTCAGAAGGTGCTTCAGCTCCTTTAAAAGAATTTATAAGAAAATGTTATTATTATACATGGTTTGTTAATTAACTTTTTGGTCACTGATGTGGTTATTTACGCACTGTTATGATATACTTATCTTTTAAAATTCCTCCAGAAATATTTGTTTAAGCTATCCCTTGTACGACTTAGCAACCCAAATCAATCATTTTTGGTGAATTATTAATTTCTTCAAGTTGCTTTGCTTAGTGGCTATTGTTGAATCATATAAGCCTATTGTAACTTTATGCATAAGAAATAGATATCAAAACAATAATAACGTTGATGGATGATGATGACAGTCAATCAGTAGCAATAAGCAATAACAATATACTAGTGACTATTAACTTATTAACTTTTTATTATAGAAAATTTCAAATATATTCCAATTGCGACGATTAATACAAAGAAGTGAAGAACATTTCACAAACGTGAAACTGTGATGTTTAAAAAAAACTGTGATGTTATTTGAAGAAAAAATCAAATAAATACGAAGTAAATAGTGACTACGTATTCATACATTAAACAAAAAATGTGTCTGAAAGTGGACAACGCATAAATAACTGGTTTCCGTTATCCTACCAATATATGAATGAATTGGCAAAAATACACGTTGTTATCAGAATAAGAGTAAACGGTTTTACTAAACCATGTAATTGTATTCTGTTATTTTCTGTTAACGTTCTGTAATCTGTTATAACTTGTGCTCTTTATATAGAGCTGTTACACGGTTTACATTAGTCTAAACCAAATCTAATTACATTGTTTAGTGAAACCAGTTTACTCTAATAGGTGTTTCCTTTCAATATACTTTATTATTGTTATGGTTCATCGTCGCTATTACATCGTCACTTTATTATTGTTATGATAGTGAAATTAACTGAAACGCCAATTAATACTTGTCAATTTAGTTGATGTATAGCGGTAGATGTTGATCGAATATCCGGATTTTTAAAAATATTTGTGATTCAATATGTTTTAACTGTATAATCAATTGTCAATTTTATTCCTAGCTATCTGGATATTCAATGTCACAAATATCCAATTTGATCCACATAAATAAAATAAAATAAATAATGTTCAAAATAATATAAAAATAATAATATATTATTAGAAAAATAAATTTGTTTACTTTTTAAAAATTTAATAGTTAATATAATAAATTAAACAAATAAAAGTATTGTAAATTTATATTAAATATAACATTTGTATAAGCTATATATATGTGTATATATGCATCTAATAAATCTTAAAAATATTAGTATTTTGTGATTTGTTTCGTTTATTATATTTCAGCATTTGTTTTGTTTCTTAATGTTATAAATATTTAGATTTTTTTAGTTTTAATCGAAATGAAAAAAACAAATTAAGATTTTATAATATTTTGCCCACCCAATGTGTATAGAATAAATGCTTTAACTGAAAAACGACTACTGAAACTGTGGAGTTGGCAACCAAAAGAACCTTACTATAGCGTGTTACGGTTTTAGCATAAATTTTTTTTTTTTTGGAAACTAGCATAATTGTTTCTTTGAAAACTTGCATCTATCTTATTAAAACAGAAACATTCTGTTGGACCTAACATTTATTTTGTAAGTTTTTAAATTAAATACACATTTATACTTTATAGTTAAACATATATTAAGTCACTAATGTTCCTTTCTTTATACTATTATTCATGTTTCCAAACAATATACTTATTTCTTTATACTACTATCAATGTTTCCAAACAATATATTTTTTATACTACTATCAATGTTTCCAAATAATACAATAATTAATCTTAGTTATTTTATATCTATAATTTTTTCTTTAAAATTTTGTAGAAACGTCATAATTTCATAAATTGAAAAATAGTGAACTTTAAAATTTCGATTATAAGATTACAAATTATGAAACTATTACAATTTAAATCCAATTAGATTACATATCGGTCATCCATCAGTTTAATCGGTTAGTCTCGGGTTTTAGTGATTTTTAATATGAATATTTTAAAAACATAAATTGAATTGTCAGATCTCCGGATTAACCGGTATAATCACAATCGGGTTGAATTTAAAAATACTGATTTAAATGCAAAAATATTTTAAATACACATTCTTTAAAAATAACCAAAATATTTGTTAAATTATTAGTGAAATTTTTCATCGTAAAATATCCCGCGCTTCAAAAGCGCGGGTCAAAATCTAGTTCTATTTAAAGTGTCAGCATAAAATTATGGCTTGCTCTCGGACAAGATGCAAGTTCATCGAATAATGTCTAAGACAGAAAAACCTAAAAAGCATGAGAGTAATAAAATAAAAAAGAAGACATAGTAATAAAAAAGAACACATTTGATACCCTTTGTCGAGAATAAAAATCTAGCAGCCGGTGAAAGATCAGATTCCGGTGACCGGCGAACAGGAATCCGGCGAGGAAAACCCTAAAAACTGAAAAGCATTGGTGGACAAGATTTTGTAAGAGAAGATCTTGTGTGGGGCAATATATCTTCTCGATATACTTTTGGACGCAACGTCAACAGAAATCCACTCGATACTTAAAAGATAAAGACAAAAAAATAAAAAAAATATTCACGTGGGATTTGGGTCCATATGTTTTTTTTCACCTGTGATCATATTCCTGATATTATTTCTGCAACTGTAGTTTTTTTGTTTGTTAGACATTACACGAGCTGAAAGCATGAGAATAAATGATGGAGGAGCCCAGCCCAGGTTTTGGTTTTTAAAGTCTAAACCAATACACACATCTCTGAGGAAACTGTATTTTTTTCAGTTACTAATTTAACAAACGTGTCCATTTCTATCAAGAAAACAACAATAATGTTTTCAGATTGAATATCTTCTTTTAAAATGATTCCACAAGTTGTGACTAAATCATCTTTAAGTTAATGGAACTTTTTGATTAGGTAAAGAAAAAAACAACCATTGAAATGAATATATGCGATTTCACAACAAAGGATATTGTTCGGGTCTGTGTCTATATGGAAAGTACTTTGCTCGAAATGATGATGCTATATATATTATATATATAGGTGACCTTTACAAATATGTAAACATAAGTATACAACGTGAGAATGCCTCTGAAACACTAGTGTTTGTCAAAGACATTCCAATGTTCAAATCATTTACTATCGGTGACGTTCAGTTTTATTTTGGTTTAATGTTCAAGGATCTGAATTTCCAAGGTATTTTACACAGTTTTGGGTTATTAATTAACGATCCACGAGCTGGCAATATGCTTTGAATCAAGTGTCGGTAATATTACATGTTTTGGTTTTATAATTTATGACAAATGTAATATGCCAAGAAGTTTGCTATAGAAATAATTTCCTGATAAAACAGTTTGTTATAGAAATAATAATTTATTGTAAAACCACCTTGTAAAACTAAAAAAAAATCTTATTCAAGTGATCACCTCAGCCCAGGATCTAATAGTTGTAAATAAGTTCTCAAGCCTCAAGGCTTTAAGCCCATTCAGGGCCCATATAAATTCCGCTATACGCAGACCCATACAGAACTCCAAAGATTGAGAGAAATAATATCAGACAAAAAGAGAGTTTTTGTTCAACAAAAAAAATTGAGAAAATTATCTGGAAAAGCTGAATCAAACCCATGAAGAATCAAAACTTTAGCCTTCTCTAATTATTATGCATCAGAACTTTAATTAGGTTCGAAAATAAATAAAGGAAGAGTCAGAGTGATTTTTATTAATAGTAATAATTAATAGTCACAGTTTTTAAATTAATTAATTAATTTAAGTTCAGTTTTCATTTCATTTTCCTACGGGGGAGAGAGAGAGAGAGAAACCAGAGAGAGAAAACGACAATGCCGTTGGTGAGGTTCGAGATACGGAACGAGCTCAGCTTAGGTGGGCCTGAGCTAAACCGTAGCCCCGCCGTGGAATACGAGGAACCTAAAGCGATTCTCGGCGCCGTTGAAGTTGCTGGACTCGTCGGGATCCTTCGTCAGCTAGGCGATCTCGCCGAGTAAGCTCTCTCCTTCGACTGTACCAACGAAGATTGAATTCGGAATAATCTGTAGCTGATTTAAACCGTGATTAGGATTACTATTAGCTCACCAATCGAGTAATAAGGGATCTCAGTTAACTTTCTATGTATGAGTTTCGTCACGGCTTAGGGCTTTGATTTTGATTTTGATTTTGATTTTGAGCCAAGTTGCTATATTTGATTGGCTAAGTATGAGTGGTTAAGTGTTTAACTAGTGAATGATGAGTTTTAATGATATTGAGAGGTGTTTAACCAGGTGGTATTTTGTTGCATGTAGATTTTCGGCTGAAGTGTTTAATGGGATACAAGAAGAAGTGACTGTAACGGCTTCTAGGTGTCAGAAGCTGACAAGCCGTGTTAAGCGGATAGACTCGGCGTTGTCACCTCTTGAAAAGGCTGTCCTCTCACAGACTAGCCACATCCATTTTGCATACACTGCAGGTATGTGGCTGCTTTTACTCTCATCTCTAGTCTTCTTTTTTATTTTATTTTCTCTCTCTATTATATTTGTGATCTTTTGTAGAGAAAAAAATCTTATTTTTCTTTTGTTTCGGTTGTAGGCTGTGAGTGGCATCCTCGTATAAGGAATGGGCAAAGGCATTTTGTTCAGAGTGATTTGCCACTTTGTGTTATGGAAACATATGAACAGTGCAGAGATCCTCCTCCTTTGCATCTGCTTGACAGGTGAGTGAGGGACTAGCTTTTTTGTTTCCATCCTAATATAAATAGAAGTTAATGCATTCTGATTCTCCCCCTTTGCAGATTTGATGCAGGTGGTCCTGGGTCGTGTCTGAGAAAATACTCAGACCCAACTTTCTTTAGAAAGGAAGTCGGCAACCATAGTAAAGCAGATGATGTCAAGTCCCAGAAAGATCAGACGCATCGCAAAAGAAAGGTTTGTGATCATCTTATTGGATTTAGGTTATGCTTGCTGAATGAATCGTTTCGACTTCTTACAACTCTACCTCATACCTTTTGCAAAATAACCTTGTGACTTGAAGACAATAAGATTCGCTAGATATCTCAAGAGCTATGGTTTAAATCCTTAGTTCGCGTTTTGGCTGTGTTCTGCTGTATTTGTATCTGAGTTGTGCTTTTCTGAAATGACAGAAAAAGAGGTTACCGCAAAGAAACATTTGCAGATCACGTGCTGTGTCTACGTCCGATGACACTAATGGGTGGGTGATCTTATTATAGACGCAGTAGTTTTCGTTCATTGTGGTGGTTCTTGACAATCTTACTTGTTAACCTGTCTTTATGTGCAGGGCTCGTCTCAGTTCTCTTACTGATGACATACCGACCACTTCTCAGAGTACTTCCACAGTTGACATGCCCCGTAGCTCTAATATGCAGGATCTATCTGGCAGTATAGATCAATCTCATTTGCAAGAGCAGTCAAATTCGCAAGAACAAAGCGAAGCACAAGTACAATCAGATTTACAAGAGTCATCAAGACCTCGTGATTCTATAACTGGTTCAGGTTATATAGAGTATGTCATCAATCACAGTCCTGTGAATAAGCCTGACGTGAAGCTACTGGAGGGATCTCTTCCTAGTTCCTTACAACCTGCGGATAGAATAGGTTCAGCTGTTCCTCAAGGCCGCGTTGAAGTTGTAGATGACAATATTCTATGTAGTCCCTCAAAAGAGATAAATGTGCCTTATGCTTCTATTGTTTGTGATGAGAAGAAGGAAGCACTTGAATCGAAGGCTGAGAAAAGTAACAAAGACGAAGAAGCGTCAGAGATACATGAGCCAAAAATTGGTCCAGGAACACCAGACAGAGTGAAGCAAAATCAAAGGGACTTTGATAGGACGTACGATTTTTTCGACGAGGTATGTATTGTGGGAGAAAAACAAAGTAAGAGCCAGGACAACAGTATTGATGAAAAGCCAAGAATTGAGAGCGAAGAAGAAAATACGAGTGAAGCAGATGAGTTTGTAGATGCACGTAATACAATTGAATCTGAATCAGAAAGTGAGCTTGATGGAATACCAAAACCAAAACTGGAGCATTATTTTGGGGACATCAGCACTTATTGTTCTGAAGATGCTAGCAGTGACAACAATGGTGGATCAGAAGATATACCATTTGAAGAACTGGTAGAAGATCCACGCCATGACAACTCCCTAGATGAATCTTGTTCAGTTTCCTACCCTCCTGATGATGCAAGTGTTTCTTGTTGCCAGTCAGATCCAGTGTGTGGGAAAGTTCTGTCTCATGATGAAACTTTTCGAAATCCAAGGGAATTTTCTGCCATGCGTCCTTGGTTGGCAGGAGACTGTGCTAGTGAAAAGATCTCATTTGAAGAACTTATTTCCTCAGACATGTCTCTGAAAGATGCTATTCCTGCTGAAAAGATCTTGCCAGAAGAACATCTGGCCAACTATCCATCTCTTGCAGAAGCTGTTTCTCATGAAAAGAGCTTGCCAGGAGAGTCTGTTGCCAAATACCCGTCTTTTGCAGAAATTGTACCCTCTGAAAGGATCTTTCCCGAAAACTCTCTTCCTGAAATTCGGTCTTTGGCAGAAGCTGTGCCTGAAAATATGGCCCCAGCAGAAGAACCTGGTGCTGCTCATCCATCTTTTCCCAAAGCTGTTCAGGAAAATAAAATTTCACCTGAAGTTCTTGATTCCACAGATTTGTCTGGCACAGTGCCAGAAGCTGTTTCAGAAGAGCAAATATCATTTGAAGGATCTGTTAGTGTATCTCCGTGTTTGGCAGAAGTTTTTCCTGATGAAAGGTTCTTGACAGAAGAACCAGAAGAAATTGCCACCGCAGGTATGTCTTCGTCAAAGGTCATGTCTGCAGAAAAATTATTCCCAGAAACAACTTTGGAAGCGCCTCAGGATTTGCCTGAAGAAAATATATTGCGAGAAAAATCTGTTGATTATACACATCCATCTTGTGCCAAAGCTGTTTCTCCTAAAGAAAATCTATCACCACAAGTTCTTGATTCCGCAAATTTGTCTGTGGCAGAAGCTGTTTCACATGAGCAGATCAGACTTGAAGAGTCTGGTGGCATATGTCCGTGTTCGGCAGAAGCTGTTCCTGATGAAAATTTCTTGACAGAAGAACGAGAAGAAGCTGCCACCACATGTATTATGTCTTCGTCGAAAGTCATGCCTGTCGAAAAATTCTTGCCAGAAAAACCTTTAGAAGCGTATCATTATTTGCCAGAATTGCCTCAAGAAAAGATGTTGGCAGAAGAATCTGTTAGTTCTGCTCCTCCAGACGAAAATCTATCACCGGAAGTTCTTGATTCAACAAATGTGTCTGCGGCAGAAGCTGTTCCACAAGAGCAAATCGGACTTGAAGAATTTCTTGGCATAGATGCGTATTTGGCGAAAGCTGTTCCTGATGAAAGGGGTTTGCCCGAAGAACCTGTCACCACATGGATGTCTTTGACAAAAGCCGAGGCCAATGAAAAGAACTTGCCAGAAGAGCCTTTGGAAAGATATCCTCCTTTGGCAGAATTGCCTGAAGAAAACATTTTTCATGAAGAAACTGGTGATGCCACACATTCATCTGAGTCAGTTATTGATGAAAAAATCTCACCAGAAGTTTCTAGTTTATCTTTGGAAGAAACTCTTCCACAAGAGAAAATCTCACTTGAAGAATTTGTTGGCATAGATCCGTGCTTGGCAGAAGCCGTTCCTGATGAAAGGCTCTTGCCAGAAGAAGCTGTCACCACATGCCTCTTTTTGAGAAAAGCTGCTACAATTGAAGAAGTCTTGCCAGAAAAACCTTTGGAAACATATCCCTCTTTTGATGAATTTCCTGATGAAAAGATCATGCTCCAAGAGGCTGATGATGCCATCCATCTATCTGTTTCTGAAGCTGTTAGCGATGAACAAGTCTCACCAGAAGTTCCTGATTCCACAAATTTCCCTGCTGCTATAGCTCTTCCGCAGGAGCAAATCGTACGTGAAGAATTTGTTGGCAATCCATGTATGACGGAAGCTGTTCCTGATAAGAGGGTTTTGCCAGAAGAACCTGTCACTACATGTCTCTCTTTAACAAAAGCTGCGACAATTGAAGGAGCCTTGCCAGAAGAGCCTTTGGAAACATATCCTCCTTTCGCAGAATTGCCTGAAGAAAAGATCGTGTTCGAAGAAGCTGATGATGCCACCCATTCATCTGTTTCTGAGGCTATTAGTGATGAACAAATCTCACCAGAGGTTCTTCATTCGGAAAAATTTCCGGCAGCAGCTCCTCCGCAGGAGCAAATCGCACTTGAAGAATTTGTTGGCAACCTTTGTCTGACAGATGCTGCTCTTGATAAGAGGGGTTTGCCAGAAGAACCTGTCACTACATGTCCCTCTTTGACAAAAGCTGCGACAATTGAAGAAGTCTTGCCAGAAAAACCTTTGGAAACATATTTTTCTTTCGCAGAATTGCCTGAAGAAACGATTGTGCAAGACGAAGCTGATTATGCCACTCATCCCTCTGTTTCTGGAGCTGGTAATGATGAAAAAATCTCACCAGAAGTTCTTGATTCAACATTTTTTCCTGTGGCAGCAGCTCTTCCACAAGAGCAAATCTTACTTGACGAATTTGTTGGCAATCCATATCGGGCAGAAGCTGTTCCTGATAGTAAGGTTTTGCCAGAAGAGTCTGTCACCACAGGTATGTCTTCAATGAAACCGCAGCCTATTCAAGAACTCTTGCCAGAAGAACCTGTAGAAGCGTATGTTTCTTTGGAAAAATCGCCTGAAGATGAGACCTCACAAGAAAAATCTGATGATGACACACGTCCATCTTGTGCCGAAGCTGAAAGTAATAAAAACATCGTGCAAGATGTTCTTGATTCCGAAATATTGTCCGTATCAGAAGCTATTACACAAGAGAAAATTGAACTTGAAGAATTTGTTGGCGTAGATCCTTGTTTTGCAGAAGCTATTTCTGATGAAAGGGTTTTGCCAGAAAAAGCTGTACCTGATGAAAGGGTTTTGGCAGAAGAAGCAGCTGTTCCTGGTGAAAGGTTTTTGCCAGAAGAAGCTGTCACCACAAGTTCGTCTTTGACAAAGGTAGCGCCCATCGTAAAGATCTTACCAGAAGGACCGTTGGATATGTATCCTTCTTTGGAAGAATTGCCAGAAGAGAAGATCTCAGAAGAATTAGAACTTAATGATGACACACATCCATGTATTTCTGAAGCTGTTGGTGATGAAAAGATCTCGCTACTAGAACAACCTGGTTCCACATATCCATCTTTGGAAGAGTCTGTTCCGCCCGAGAAAACCTCAGATGAAGAAACTGGTGGCACAAACCCATTTTTGGAACTAGCTGTTCCCAACGTAAGCAGTTTTCAAGACAATCAGGGCGTCGCACTTCAGTCTTCAGCAGAAGCTGTTTCTAAGGAAAAGAACTTGCCAGAAGAATCCTTACTTGCATATTTTTCTTTGGCAGAAGATGTTTTTGATGAAAAGACCTCAGGCTCAGAAGCTCCTGGTTACACAACAGAAGCTGGTCCACACTACACTGAAGAACCTATTGCCACGGATCTGTCATTGGACGAATCTATTTCAGATAAAGAGCTCCCCGGCTTAGAAGCTCCTGCTCCCACAACAAAAACTGGCCCACACAACAAATCTTTCCCTGAAGAACCTGTTGCCACATATCTCTCCTTGGCAGAAGCTGTACCTGAAGAAAAGATCTCTCTAGAAGAAATCTTTACCACATGTCCACCGTCTGCAGAAGCTGTTTTTGATGAAGAGATTTCAGGCGCAGAAGCTCCTGGGTACACAACAGTAGCTGGTCCACACAACACTGAAGAACCTGTTGCCACGGATCTATCATTGACCGAATCTGTTTTTGATGAAAAGATCCCCGGCTTAGAAGCTCCTGTTTCCACAGCAGAAACTGGTCTACACAATAAAACTTTCACTGAAGAACCCGTTGCCACCTATCCGTCCTTGGAAGAACCTGTTCCAGATGACAATGTTCTGCCAAAAGAACCGGCCCCTGCATTTCTGGATTTGTCGGAAGGTATTCCTGACCAACAAGTATTTCTGGACGATGCCGCATTTCTATCTTTTGCAGAAGCTATTTTCGACCAAAAGTTCTCACCAGAAGTTCCCGATTCCATGGATCTTCCTTCAAAAGACAGATTGGGAAAAGAAGTTGAAACATCAGATGATACAATTGTTGAACCAGTAAATATATGGAGCAATGGGGGACTCCTTGGACTTGCGCCATCGAAACCTCCAGTTTTTGCTGAGCCTAAGTCTGTAAGCGAACATATACAGAACGAGATCAGTGAAGCTAGTGTTATTGCTACAACTACAAGGAAGCAGGGAACATCGAGCAGATCAGTTGAAGATACTGAGAAGAGTTCACTTCCGTTAGTTGTGTCAGATCCCGGGGCACAAAAACAAAGCAACATGTTGAGTCATTCTAATGGATCTCTCTCTCCTCTGCAGAGCACTGCAACATCATTCAAAGTCTTTGGCTTGAGTCATAGATTACTCATGGCTGGGTTTCGTGGAAACTCTTCCTCAACTTACAAATTTGAATCCATACCTACTACAAGCTATGATACCAAAGCAGCAGCTATCGAAGACAAGACTCAACAAACTCCTTCCCGTGGCCCTAGCTTTGAGGAACAATTGGCTTATGAATCATCTCTCTTTGGCTCGACTTCATCACCACCTGTTGAACATATGAAAATATCATTCAACCCAATAGATCCATCCCCAGTTTCCAAATTGAAACTGAGGATCCCTTGCCAACCTCAGTACAACGGTGAAAATGTGGACACGTTCCCTTCGTTTCAGTTAGTTCCAGAGGCTAGCAACTCCGATAACGATGACGACGAGAACAGCGACATCTTTTGTCAGTCATCTCCTGGTGTTTCAGACAATTGCTTGTCGGATTCTGAGCTGTGGGAATCTGATGAAAGCCCTAGAGAATCTGCATCAAGGTTGAAGCAAGGTGGACAAAGAAGCACACATGGCGATATGGGTTCCTTTCCCGGTTCGTTTCTTGATCTTCCATGTTTCGACTCTGTAGATCACCACTCCACCTTGCCAAGCGTAGAGCAAGAGCAAGAGCAAGAGCAAGAGCGAGAACAAGTTCCAGAATATAAACCATCTGTTTCAGAGATCATCCGTGATTGGCCACCAAACCAACCAAACGAAAACGCTGTTCTGAAGAAAACGCAAACTTAATCCGTCAGGTACTTATAGCAAAACGCTCTCCTTTTTATTTCATTTTATCATTTGCATTAGTCGCAGATCATTAGCCTCATGAGACTAACAAAAGAAATCCTTCATTCTTAATTAGGCTGTAGCTCCGGTTGAACGATGGTGAAAGATAAAAAGGTCGTTGTACATTCATTCCTCTCTGTGAATCTAAGATTCCAAATCTCATTTTATGTAATACAAAAACAAAAGTTATCTATCAGAAATTCAAGTTAATTCTCAGAGAAAAGATAAATATATTATTTTTAATTACCGCATTTTGCATTTTTTAAAATCAAATTACACTTTTGTATATATAAGAAAATAAACAACATAGATGGTCATGGTCATGACAGTTAAATAACGATCATATTTAGAATATGACGTCAGGGACGATCCCGAGCTCCTTGAAAGCGGCGGGGCATTCAGCTGACGGTGTCGGAACCATGAAACCGAGAGGGTTAACGATACGTGTCTCGTGAGAGACGATACCGTCATTGGCCGTCAGGCTAACCTTAGCGGCGTTACGTAGGTAAGCATCTTGGCTGACGTCGCTGCAACCACTGTCTGGTGACTGGAGGAGAACAAGCTCACAGACTTCCTCCTCGTGGTCACCGGTCACTTCCATTTTGTAGCTGCCTGATTTGTCAGTCACGGCTTCTTTTGTCAACGTCACGGTTCCGTTGGTTCTGCTCCTGCACTCTAGCTTCACTTTGGCTCCTTCGAGGAATTTGCTGAGACGGGTGACGAATTGGACACGGCAAGTGTCGCAATAAACGGATCCCTGAATTTGGAAACTGTCAAGGTCATCGGCGTCAGCGACGGCCTTGCCGGTGAGAGAGGATAGGCACACGGCGGAGACAAAGAAGAAGAAGAATATGGCTTTGGACGCCATTTTGTCTGAAAATGTTAAAAGATTCTCGTCTTATTTATTACACCTCTTCTCTTCTGTAATTGTTTTCTTTTGTTGAGATTTATAGAGAAAAAGGACAACTAAAATTCACTTATTTGTCAAATTAAGTAATTATTTTCTACACCAATAGCTATTTTTAGCTAGTTTTTTTTAAACCACTTATTTGTTAAACTAACAAATTCTTTTTTTGAAAACAATAATTAGTCTGTTAAATATTTGTAGCCTCTAGTTTCCAAATGTGTCTCCCTGTATTTTCTCTCTTTGGTTCTTCCTCTAAAATTAGAAAAAACAAAAGAAAAGAAAAAAACACATAAACTATTCATCATTTGTTGTGTTTGAATTTAGTATACTTGTAGAAAAACATTAAGCTAATGAACTTTTGTTGGATTTTATCAAATGAAAACACACATTAAGATGATCAAATACAATAAAGCTTAATTTGATCTTACTATAACCATTAGTTATCCAAGAAAATTTGGTTTCATACAGTTGCCTGATTTGGGTTTGGCTCCTCGGACTTACACTCGTCTAATCGGCTTTTATGGAGCTGGAAAGCGGGATTAACCCAGGCGCCACAGCTACATTGCATGCCAGCCCAGTTGAAATAACCTAACCGGGCGTTACATCCCAAACAAAGAAGCTTCTCTTCAACAGTTCCATCATGTACTGCAATTAAAAAAAAAAACAGAGCAGTGTGTTGTTAACAAGTGCAAAGCTACTTTATTGAGAAACAGACTTTAAAAACATCTATACAGAGGTAAAGGCTTACTAGTTTGCATCCATTTCATAGGCTCGACAAAGATGGAAGAGCATTGCACTTGTTCAGCATAGTTACCACTTCTCTTTTTCCAAGCAAAGCATTCTTCACCTTTCCCTGGTTCATGAGGGACAATGTTTTCCTCAATAGCCACTATTCTTCTGCATTTCTTGCATCGGTACATGGCTTGAGGCTTCGGGAGAGACTCTTGCGAGGAGGGATTGGTCTCTACCTCCATTTGCAACTCACTCATAGCCTTCTTGCTCTCTACCTCCATTTGCAATTCAGTTATAGATATTCTCTTCTACCTAAACTTAAAGAAAGAGAAAAATCTCATTCTAAAAGACAGTTTCAATCATAAAGGTCGACAGAGAGAGAGAGAGAGAGAGAGAGAATGCTCAAGTTTGACATTTTATATGCCACAATGAATGTTCACGAGACTAGAAGTCTTCACTTTCGGTTGTTAAATTATGATTTTGAAGCAACCCACAAGTTGCATAATCACAGAGCAACAATAAAGTTTGTCACCTTTACAACCAACGTGAGTCACTAAACCTACACGGCTACACTGATCAACCACACGAACAACCAGCACATGAAAATTCGATTTTTGGAGTGAACAAAAAAAAAAATAAACAGCTGAGAAGAACAGTTACCCAACAACAGTTCAAACCCGCAAGAACCCTAGACGAGAAATCTATAAACCTCAAATCCCCAACCAATCGAAACCACAACATTAGCTTTTATATATATCGGAAAAGAAAAAAAAGAAGGAGAAACGAATCACCTTTTGCCCAAGGCTGCTGAGAGCTTTACACTGATTTTTTTCTCTTCTTCCTCACCAAATCTGTTAGGTTTTGTCAGTTTGATTCCTTCCACGATGGTTAAATCTCTCGATAAACCGGTTCAACCAAACCGGACTAGTTTTTATTCAACGATGTCGATTTAAATAACTTAGACTGGGCCGTGGGCTTGGTTGTTATGTATTGTCGGCGGCATAATCGCTTTATTTTAGAGAGTTTAACAATATTGTTAGATATAGCATGTGACTAGACCCATCTACAACATGGGATTACTTTGTCAAATTAACATAACAAATCACTGAATCCATACAAAGATCATAAAAATAGTTCAAGCGTGAAACTAAAACGAAACAAGAAGAGATTCAGTTATTCATCGCTGTTATTTTTAGATGAACATGTGTCTGAACTCCCCATTTGCGAGCTTGCATAGCTCATTGTAGTTCCCTGCATCTGCAACCAAATCAACAAAACTCAATTAAATAACTAAAGAGGGAAATGGGTATGCCCGAAGGCTCAATCAGAGAGCTTAAAGGAAGGAACTTTTTTTTTTATTGTTTAAATACCGAAATTGTCACCAAAGTTGGTCCAAACATCAGCTCGGATGGTGTTGTCACTCTCAGCGATTCCAATAACCTCGAGGAAAGTGGTCAGAGAAGGAGGAGGCGAGCCTTTAACAACAATCTGCTGATCATCAGTGGATTTCCCAGTGACGGATCCAATATCAGACCGGATCACCTGAACCACAGCTCTCACTTTCTGACCAATGTACCGTCTCAACAAAGCTCCATTCACAAACGCAGCAGGACTTGAAGTATCCATCTCTATATATAAAAAATCAAAAACACACATTGCTTAGTCTTTTCTCAATTAAAGACTAAGTAAATCAATCAATCAATCAAATCACAGTAGTTAATCCCCAAATCTAAAAAGCAACTTGGGTAAGTGTCGATTCCCGACAAAGACCCATGTCCTAATTTCAAACATAAGTAACAAAGCTAACTGATTCTAAAGCTACAGAAACCAATCAAGCGGACAGATTTCGACCTGAGTAAAAACTGAAGTCTTGCGAAATTAGAGTCCACTACTATATGTCAGGAAACCCAATAAGAAGAAGAAGAAACTTATAAAGGATTATGATTTTAACAGTACCCGGAAGACGAAGAAGCGGGAGACGATTTAGGCAGTGGCGGGAAGAAAACCCTAGCTTACACCAAATGAGAAGATGGAGAAGCTTTTTTTCTCGGAACAAATAATATAGGAAGGGTTTAACCGAACCGGTATTCAAGTTCGGTTTATTAAAATCGCGAAGAAGCTAAACCGTTGGGTATCGAGGTAAACCGGGTGACACGTAAAAATTAATTGGAATTTAATGCCGGTCATTAGTTGTTAACCCTAGTTATGGTAAAACAAAATATTAAGGAAAAGGAGAGAAGCCCCCTATATATACTCTATATAAATTACAGCGACGATTTGTTTACATCAACGCTAATCTCTTCTTCTTCTTCTTCTTCTTCTTCCCTGATTTGAAGAAGTTTCTTGATTATCGATATCCCCTTAATCGTCCAAGGTAAATCACATGATTCTTCTGTTTTTTTCGTCGCTCTTCTCTTTGAAACTTTTAGGTTTTAGTTTGATACTCTCGAGGTGTTGTTTCGGAAACTAGGGTTTATATTATTTGCTTGCGGAGGAATTTTCCTCTAAATTTCGGGTTACGTACGATCTTAACTTGTTGATCTATGAAGGTTTTGTGCGATTGGGATTCCAAAGATGATAACTTTTCTCTTCTCAAAGTTTTAATCTTTTTAGGGTTCTTCCCCAATCAGCATAATAAAAGTTACAAACTTTTTTTTTAGGGTTTCCTTAGATTTGGGATGATCTCTCTGTTTATAAGTCACTCATAAACGTTATTGCAATTGATTGCTTGTAAAGAATCTAATTAACAACTGTATATTCCTGCTCAGATCATGGCAACATTGGCACCAGTTCATGCAACTTCGTTCAAATCCATGGAATCTCGCAAGAGGAGTAAGCCTCTCACTTCTTGTTTTCTCCTTATTACAACAATTCAATTATACTCGTGCTATCCTTTTTGGTTCTGCCCTGCTTTCATGTTCTGAGTTTTCTCACAGTGAAAACTTTTTTTTGTGTATTGATTTGTATTTTGCAGGGATTCCTTTACCGTATTTGATCAGACCCTTTAAGAGACAGCCCGTTTACGACACCTACGCACTCTACAACGATTTCATTGCCTATTCATCTCTCGAGGGTACTTCTACTACTAACTCGCTCACTCTTATATATGATTAACCCTCTCTTATTTATCTTTTTAAATTTCTTATAGATGGGTTCGACTCTGAGAGTGATGACGAAGAATCATCTGTCAAGGCTGTTAGAACCTCTCTGGAGAAAGTCGATTTATCCGAAACTGGTAACTAATTTCTTCTTTACATCTTCCTTGTTTGACAATTCAGTTTATTGTTCTCTAATGTCTTTGATGATTTTTTTTTTGCAGCATCTGCGGGTTCGCTGACTGATGAAGAATACGTGGTTGTCGACGATGTTGAAACTCCTAAAACTGAGAGAGCAGGCGCGATTCAAATGGTGTGTGTTCTTGTTTCTCATAAACGTTTCGCATGTTCTTTTTTTATTATATAAGTTTTCTTACTTACTTGCAATACTGCCTTGATTTTTTTTTCAGATGGAACTCGCAAAAGGTGTTGAAGAGTTGGACCTCGAAGATGCAAGATCCGGCAATGAAGATGCAGGATCCGACAGTGATGCTTGGGTGGTTGTGTAACTAACAAGTTTATGCTTGGGTGGGGTTTTAGGATAATGGAATCAGTTTATTTCTCTGCCTTCTTGTTTTCTGGACCAGTTGACATTTTTGTGAAGCTTTCTTTTTTTATGATCAGTACATATGACAAGATGGTTTCCGATTGAATAATTGATCCTTTGTTTTCTTCAGCAAGAGTTGAGTTTTCGTATATTCACATGATTTATATCTGTCTTTTCAAAAAAACAAATTTAATAGAGAAATTCAAGACAAATACCAATGAGGTGTGGATATAAGAGTAAGAAGCTAAGGTTGCTTCAACAAGGGGTAGATCGAAAAACAAGCTTATGTTGATGTGTTTGGCTTTGACATTGAATATGACATGATCTCGCTTTATCTCTTAGCTCTTGAAACGCCCTCATTGTCTCTGCATCAAATCCTCCTGCGAACTGAAAACACACACACAAAAACAGATTTGTGAAGAGTTTGGACAAACAAATGATGCAAGTTCGAAACAAAAAAAACCAAACAGTTTACCTGATGAACTCTGAATGCAAATCGAACCCCTTGAACAATAAGTTCTTCCTCTTCAGGGCCACCGCCTCCAATGGCTTCGAGCTCTGCAGATACTCTCTTCATATACTTCATTGCTAGTTTCACAGACGCCAATTTAATCTGAAAATCACATTTGTAAACGCTAGACATTTAATACAAACAAACTTCCATATCTTTACCATTTACCAAGTTTAACTAATTTAAGTAGCAGATATCTAGTTTTGAACACACTAACAAAGGTCATGGGAGAATCTGATTCCATTCTCTATTGCTCTGTGTATCTATTCCTACTATAATGCAATGCACAGTCTTCTTCCTCTGTTGCATTTATTTTTGTATAATAAAACTCAATGAATCCCTTTTTTTTTTCTGAACAACTAAAACTCAATGAATCCCAAAAGGCAAAAAATAAAGGAAGCAGACAAGAAGGAAATCTTGAAATTCACAGGCGTGCACATAGGAAAACTCCAAAATACATTAAAGCAAAGCACTATATTCAAGTTTTACCTTTGTCCAATACGTGAATTTAACTTGTCATGTAGTAGTACATAATACTTTCACCATGTAAACACGCAAAACAAAAAAAAAAAGAAAAACACAATAACAGAGTGAAGACCAGTATATCAAACCAATCTTCTTACATTGTCCTGCCTGTGACAGCTACAATTCACTTTAATCAGAAAAAAGGGGGACCATGAAAATTGTTGTTCTTGTTGTTTCTATTATCTTCTTCACTCATCACACTACTCTCCAATCAAAGTGCAATAAAATAGCTAATGACAGGAAGCAAGTAGTGACCACAAGTAACTAGAGACCAATTTACCACAGAGAAATCATTCTATTACCGACTTGTAATCAGACAAGCAAGAAAAAAAACAAGCGTTTAGAGTAGAAGTGTGTTGCTGACCTGACTAGTAATGCCTGTTTCGAGCATCCAATCAACCGGAATCTGGAAACTCTTGAACTTTGAGGCTGCTGATTCTTTCATCCTCGACAGACTATAAACACCATGCTCTAACCTTTAAAACCCCCCCACAAAAAAACATCTGATTACTTCTCTTGAATTTTGAACAACGAATCGAAAAAAAATATATTTTATTTTTACTTTTCGAAAAGAGCTTGCATTTTCTTAAGAGCAGAGCCTGAGGGTTGACGAGGGTCTTCCCGGAAACGAGAAGCTTCCGTTATGAGTTTCTTCAGATCGAAATAACAAAACGCTGCTTCACGTAAAGCGTCTGCTTTTTGCTCCGGCCATTCGAAGTGTTTCAGCACTGCTCTCTCGTCGACCAGGTACGAGAGCTCGTCGTCGAGCCATTTGACGAAAGGGACCACGTCTTCTATGTCGGAAAACGCCGCGTTTTCGACTTCCTTTATCAAGAACCTTATGAAGTCTCCTTGCGTTTCCACGTCGGTTTTTATCTGCAATGTTCGGTTTACACTTTAAATCAAACCGAAATTAATTGAGCGGACCGGATTAGGAGAATCCTTACCGCTAGTAGATAAACCGATCGGTTTTCGATTTCTCCGATCATGTCTCTGGCGTTCGAGCTAGCGAGTACCGGCTCCGCGGCGCCGGTGGAATCTCTTCTCGAGCTTGTGGAGTCTCTTCGCATCAACGAGTGATAAAACTCCACTACTTCGGGAACTCTTCTTACTTTCGCCGACGCTATGTTTAAACTCTTCGGCGGTGGCGGTGGTGGAGGCGGAGGTGTGGCTTTGGAGACAGACGGAGGAGGAGGTGGTGGCGGTTTAATAAATGCCGGCGGAGGCGGAGGAGGTGGTGGAGGAGGTGGATTGGTTCTCCGCGGTGGCGGATTATCTGAGCCGTTGGATGAAAAAGACCGTTTAGGCGGGGGTTTGGGGACTCTAGGAACCCTAGATCTAACGGCTGAGAGAGATGACTCAGTGATGAGCTCCTCAGTGTTGTTACTCATGGAATGGTTCTCGATCTCGTCTCTCTTGTCGCTGCTCTCCTCTTGGTCCGGTATCGTGTCGGGTACGTTCTTCATTGACCCGACCCGTTTCAAGCTCCTGATTAAACTCGATTTCGCCGACGCGTCCATTAAACCCTGAAACCTCTGAGAAACCGATAGCGCGTGGTCTTCACTCGTGACGAGTTTCCGAAGCTCCGCCTCCATCTCCTTCTCCCTCCTCTCGCTCTTTTCAACCTCTCGCCGTAGTCTCTCGTTCTCCTCCGCTAATCTCGCCGTCTCTCTCCTCGAATCCTCGAGCTCGCCGTTCTTCTCCGCGATCTGGGACTCGAGCAGCGGGATGACGGAAACGGATTCTCTGAGGAGCTTGAGCTCAAGGACTTCAGTCTTCAGCAGAGCTTCTCTCTCGCGGAGGTTCTCCACCTGACGGCGGAGCTCCGAAACGACTGCATTTTGGTCGGACCGGGAAGAGGCGTTGTGTACTTGAGCGGAAGAGCGTGGGAAGTAAACGCCGAAGGAGCGGGTGAAACCTTGTTTCTGATTAGAACCGGGATTCGACGGTTTACCAGCTGAACCGGAAGGCGGTTTAAGCGGGGGAGGAGGCGGAGGTGGTATGTCTTTCGGTTTAGTTGAAGGAGACTTGTGAAAACCCATGGTTACACGGACCTTACCAGCCACCATTGATGATGATGATGAGGAGAAATAAAAAAAAGTGAGGATTCAAATGCGTTTGATTTTCAAAATGTTCTCGAGAAGATTTGCATGAAAATTAAAAGCATGTCGTTGTCCGTGCAGTTCTAGAGAGAGATAGAGAGAGGGAGTGATAGTGATGACTGATGATTTAAAGTTTGGGCCTTTAGCTTAAGAAGGAGAAAAAGGTTAGAAGAATTAAAAATAAAGTTTTTGTAATGTTTTGTTTTATAAATAAACTATGCTTTACCTTTTTCGACCGTTGGAAGAATAATGTACATTTAGCATATGAAATGAAACTATGCTTTTTATTTATTTTTAGTGCTACACGTAAAACGAGGAACGTTCTCTGTTCATCTTACATTCAAAAATTGAAAAAGAAGTAGAGAAGTGAAATTGTCCAAAAAAAAAAAAAAAATAGAGAAGTGAAGAACCCTTCAAGGCGTTTGGTTTGTGCCTCGGATCTTTTCTTCATTTACCTTTGTCTTATGAGTTATGACTTATGACCATTTCAATTTTCATCGGCACTGAGAATAGGAATGAGCAAATTACATAGATCCAAAACCGACTCAAATTTAGAGGTTGCTAAATTCGAATGGATCATAAACTATATCTGAAGAACTGATATCAATTTCGATTTGAACCAATAACCAATAATTGAATGAATATCCGAATGTCTAAAATATAAAATCATATCTAAAAATATTATTATTATAACATTTGTAATAATATCAATATCAAAAGATTAATTATAATTTTAAATCATGGTTATTTTAAGTTTTTTTGAATATTTCATATAAAATTGGATGATTTGAAGACAAAATGCTCAAATCAAACTGATTTTCGTAACCAAATTGTATTTATGAGTATTTATGGATAAAAGTAACTGGATAATAATATAATTGAATTACAATGTAAATAATATATATTATTGATTATTTTGAGTATACTGAAGTAGTTTAAGTGTAAAATGCCTAAATCAAATTGTATTTGTTATTATGTTGGGATAAAAGATAGTTGATCTGATTCGTATTCAAGATAGTTAATCCAAATTGTATTCATA